>NC_045599.1:70207185-70582185 GCF_009762305.2 Zalophus californianus | reverse complement strand
ATTCTTTTACTCAGAGATGAAAGACTAAAAGAATGTACTAGAACCCTGAGACTCAAGTATATTTCACTATTTCATGACTTTCTTCTTTGATTTTTACTCTCATTTTTGTGGTCCTATCTTGACATTTCAGAACATGGCATGCTTTTTATTGCTATCTGTGTTGCCATGCATTGTTCCCTTTGCCAGCAACATCCTTCACTGCAGCCACTCAGTTCTCTGTGAAGTCAGCTCAGAAGTGGCATTCTCTGAAGCCTCCCTTCATCTTGTCTACACCCTGACCTTGACAGAGTAATCCCACTCCTGTTCTTTGTCAATAATGACTGATTTTTCCCCCTTACCTCTTGGCTCATTCAATCTCATTATTTAGCTGTACAAGCTGGAATCCTTGTAATTTTATTGTTTTCCCCTCAAAATTCTTACTTTTCACCTTCCACAACTGGTCTGGGTCTATCAGTTCTGCCTTTTCCAGGCACTTTGAATTTTGTATGCTCCTTCCCACCACCATGATCTCTCAGCCCTTAAGTAGTCTCCATGCCTCCATTTTCACCTTGTACAGGCCTTCCCCCTCTTTAGACAGGACATTTCTAAATATCAGTTAATTTTTTTATCTTATTTTAAATTCAATTAACATGTAGTGTATCATTGGTTTCAGATATAGAGTTCAATTATTCATCAATTGCATATAACACCCAGGGCTCATTACATCAAGTGCCCTCCTTAATGCCCATCACCCAGTTACCCCATCTTCCCACCTCCCTCCCATCCAGCAACCCTCAGTTTGTTTCCTATGATTCAGAGTCTCTAATGGTTTGTCTCCCTCCCTGATTTCATTATATTTTATTATTCCCTCCAATTTCTGATCATGGGAAAGTCAAAAAGGTTTTAGCAAAATATGGGAGATATTCTGTGTGAAACCAGAAAAGACCCTGAATAGCCAAAGGAATGTTGAAAAAGAAAACCAAACCTGGTGGCATCACAATGCCAGACTTCAAGCTCTATTACAAAGCTGTTATCACCAAGACAGTATGGTAGTGGCACAAAAACAGACACACAGATCAAGGGAACAGAATTGAGAACCCAGAACTCTATTGTCAACTAATCTTTGACAAAGCAGGAAAGAATATCCATTGGAAAAAGGACAGTCTCTGAAAAAAATAGGGCTGGGAAAATTGGACAGCCACATGCAGAAGAATGAAACTGGACTATTTTCTTACACCATACACAAAAATAGACTCAAAATGGATGAAAGACCTAAATGTGAGACAGGAATTCATCAAAATCCTAGAGGAGAACACAGGCAGCAACATTTTTTACCTCAGCCACAGCAACTCCTTGCTAGACACGTCTCCAAAGGCAAAGGAAACAAAGGCAAAAATGAACTTTTGGGACTTCATCAAGATAAATAGCTTCTGCACAGCAAAGGAAACAGTGGATAAAACCAAAAGGCAACCTATGGAATGGGAGATATTTGCAAATGACTTATCAGATAAAGGGCTAGTATCCAAAACCGATAAAGAACTTATCAAACTCAACACCCAAAGAACAAATAATCCAATCAAGAAATGGTCAGAAGACATGAACAGACACTTCTCCAAAGAAGGCATCCAAATGGCCACCGATACATGAAAAAATGCTCCACATCACTCGGCATCAGGGAAATACAAATCAAAACCACAATGAGATACCACCTCACACCAGTCAGAATGGAAAAATTAACAAGTCAGGAAACGACAGATGTTGGCGAGGATGCAGAGAAAGGGGAACCTACCTACACTGTTGGTGGGAATACAAGCTGGTGCAGCCACTCTGGAAAACAGTATGGAGGTTCCTCAAAATTTGAAAATACAGCAACCCTATGATCCAGCAATTGCAGTACTGGATATTTACCCCAAAGATAAAAATGTAGTGATCTGAAGGGGCACTACCTCCAATGTTTATAGGAGCAATGTCAGTAATAGCCAAAGAGTCCCGATGTCCATTGACAGATGAATGTATAAAGAAGATATGGTATATACATATAATGTAATACTACTCGGCTATCAAAAAAAATGAAATCTTGTTAATTGCAATGATGTAGAGGGAACTAGAGGATATTATGCTTAGCAAAAGAAATCAATCAGAGAAAGACAATTATCATATGATCTCAATGATATGTGGAATTTAAAAAACAAAACAGGGGATCATAGAGGATGGGAGGGAAAATAAGACAAAATGAGAGAGAGAGAAACCATAAGAGACTCTTAATCATAAGAAACAAACTGAGGGTTGCTGGAGGGCTGGGGGTGGGGGGATGGGGTAACTGGGTGATGGACATTAAGGAGGGCATGTGATATAATGAGCACTGGGTGTTATTTAAGACTGAGAAATCACTGAACTCTACCTCTGAAACTACTAATACACTGTATGTTAATTAATTGAATTTAAATTTTAAAAAAGATACAAGAGATATTACACAATCTAGTAGTATTTATCCTTTTTATTTTATCTCTTCCTATTCAACACAGTTTATAGTCTGCACTCCAACCACAATAAATTTTCTGTAATTCCCTAAATACCTGTGATAATTTATATTATTTCTAATTATTCACTCACTTTCTTCCCACAGGGAAACTGTAATTCCTGCTCATTGTCATAGGACCTCTAGTATTCTTAAAAAATACATAGGACTCTTAAATATTGATGCCTACCTCACCAATATTAGGCTTGGCCAGGTGACTTCCTTTGGTTCATGCACGTGGGTGTGTTACTCATGTCACATCTCAACAGAAGCTTTAAGTATGATTGCATGGTTTGGCTCACCTTCTTGTTCTTTATTTTTGCAGTATAAGGTCAATGTCCCACATTGGGCTGCTCTAACCAGGTCCCTGAGTCAGAAAGTGTGAAAGCAGAGCTCAAGAAGCAGCACTCTCATCCAGCCTGTTTGTACCCAAGATGTAGTTTCCTCTTCCTTCATAGAATTATTTCTATTAATACTTCAAGCACTACTGAAATTCCTTTGTGAAGCTTTAAGTCAAAATTCATAGCTTTACCAACACCAGTCACATTCTATTTTACTTATTTACATGTGTTTTTATCTCTTCAACCATGATTTGACTGTTTGAGGACAGAAACCTTTTTTTTTTTTTTAATAATTTCCTGTGGCAACATTAATCCTGGCAAATGCTGAAAATTCCACAATTTGTTCAATTAACAATGTAATGCCTAATACTGAATGAGGGAATAAATGTTTACCTCTAGCAGCTTCACTGATTGGCAGTCTTTCAAAGGAAGGATTTATATGTTGTGAGTGCATGAACATGATTATTTATTTTGCCAACACTTATATAGCACTACTATGTAAGTAATTGTCACAAATTCTTTAAAAAATTATTTTTCTTAATCATCACAGCAACTATCTGAGATAGTCATTATTATCCTTATTTTCAGATGAACTAGCCAAAATACAGCGAGGTTAATGTTTGTCCAAGTATTCTGTAACAGAGCAGGCATTTAAACCTCAACATTCCTATTTCAGAGCCCATTGGGTCAATCACACATCTACCAGCAAGTAACTTAGGACCTCAATTTCCTCATCTTTCAAAAGAAAGCCTAAAATCAGATACGGCCTATGTCAAAGTTTCTGGTACTTAGGGACTAAAATTGAAATGCATTCCAGAAGCTATAATTTTAATTTTCTGTATTAAAAATTTTAATCCTGGGATAAGGTTGAGGTAACTTTGCCAGTTTCTCATAGGGCCATGTGCCTCCGAACGAGTTAGATGGTGACTCCCACCATTCCTCAGGTTAGGCCAGTTTGTCTCTTTGGGTTCACATGACTTTCAAGAACTAAGAAATGGCCTCGAAAAAAAAAATGCCTCTGTTTAGCTACTGAAACCAAAAATCATACAACTTGTTAGTGAGTATGAAGACTGTTATTCAATTTCTTGATGGAATAGCAAAGGTTAAACAGAAAATGATAAATTTAACAATGTGCTCTAAAAATTCACATATTCACAGATGAATTCCTCATTTGTGTGTGAATATCTCTATATTCCTAAAATGAATATAGATGTGTTCATTTTTCAATGTATTTTGAAATAAAGCATAATTGTATTTTATATGTACCCAGAAGCCAGAACATTTGAAAAGTCCCATGCATTAAAGAAAATGTAAGGTCATGGAACTGAGACTATAACTGCTGCCTCCTAGGAAATTAAAAATGTACTAGAGGAAAGGGAAGAAATTTCTTGTTATTAAGAGAGGTCTAAAAAGAAAACTATAATCAGTGTAGGTATCACTTTTGTTCCTTGTACCCATGTGATTTTCAAGCACACAGTTGTAAACATTATAATGAGAACTGTAGCAACATTTATTTGATGGATAAATAATTTTTTAACTAAAATAGTCAGATTACACAAAGTCATCTCTTTGTATTCAGTCTATTTTCTATCCTACTAATGTGTGATCTCTCATTTCACTACAAAGAAATTGTGCTAGTAATTAAGGGAACATGTTATCTATGAAAGCTAACTAGTTGAGTAAGTCAAATCAATGATCTTTTACCCCTAGGACTCTAACTCATATTGGGAGGGAGTTATTAGGTAAAATTTTTCAATAGAAATTTTTATTTATCTTATTCCATTCACCTCAGATTTGGGAACATTTTTGCTGCAAGAGTAACCAATACTGAAAACGTCTTTGAGAATTTATCCTTTATCCAAAAGAGATCCATTAGCAGTCATATTTACTTTCATTACAATTACTGGAAACTTGTATACACAACAAATCTATATATACAAATATAAATACTATAACCCTACTGGAATACATTTTTTCTTCTTAAATTCTTATAGAAGACTTATCAAATGGAATTGTTTTCATGTGAATTAGCTCTTCTGTATTACTCCCATAAATAATCTATAATTATATATGATGGAGAGGAAATAATCTTAAATATAGTTAACAATGAGAACAATGAGTTAGTTTGAAAAACTTTCTATGAAGGTCAATTGTTATCATTGGAATTTTCTGCTTTTTCATTCAAGGACCATTGGAAGACAAATTTTGTATTTCCCTGTCAGCTCATGTTTGACTTTTGCCATTTATATAAATACAATGTAAAAAGTCATAGAAGTGGTAATGGGTGCTTCCAGCTTTTCTACTAACATAAGAAAGATGCAAGGGCTCTAATATTCCTAGTCATTGACATTTACAACTATGGGTTTGTTTTTAATACAGGGCAATGAGCAATGTACTTAAGGCCTCAGAAAATGCTTTATGGCATACACTAAAGGTGAATCACTTTTTTACTAGATTTATTAGCTAGAGGAATTGCAATCTCAAGAGGAAATTTAGCTAGTTTTAACCCAAGTAGTGCTCTTCTAGTTATTTCCTCTTGAATTCTCAGCAGGACTCAGGCATTCTAAATGTCCTATTCAGGGATCCTGATTTCTTTCCCCCAGCTGGTTTCTGCCACCTTGGGTACTGACAAAGTACTCATTAACAAACTAATTGATTTTTATTAATTATCTGTGGTATAATCTTTCCACTGTTTTCCCCCCTAGTATCTAAGCTTATTAACTCCAAACACTTACACACACACACACACACACACACACACATCATAATTAGTCCTAAAAACTTTGGAATAAGAATGATCTCAAATATACAGATTGCACAAATCAAAATGTTATTAAGAAAAAGTTAGCTATTCCATGTTAAAATGCCACCCAACAAAAATTATAAAGAATTACAGATATTGAGCTCAAAAAGAAACAGAATTGGGGAGAATATTAAAATGACTTTACAAATAGTTTAAATATCAGTTAAGATGGAATATACAGTTCTGTTTTTAAATTGTAATTATAAGAAAACTATGCAAATGAAAACATATTTTAGTTGAGAACAAGCTCTCAGCAATTCAAGAGAATATACTCTCAGCACTACAAGAGAACAGATATAGTTCCATACTGCTTTTCTGAAGGGTTGTTCACAATCTTTAATAATATATCAAGATAGAAGTCAACATAAAATACATTATTAAAATATCAAAATCATAAGAAAAAACGAAGTGAAAAAGTCATCTAATAGCCTAAGAGAAAAACAATATAATCATACCAGCTGAAAACATGGAAGCCTTCCTCTGCCTCTTTCTAGCTGTATGATTTGGAGCAAGGTTTTCAGTTTTTCAAAGCCTCAGTTTCTTTACTTGTAATTTCTCCATTCTTAATACTACAAACAGCATAGCTGATTTCCACACTGATATCATCTTCAGACTGTCACTAGATCCAAAAGATTCTTCCATGTAAAAGTCTAGGCACTGTGCTAACCTCATCAGTTTCAAAGTTTTACCCCAGGAATAATTCCTTATTCTCGTATATGACAGTTACCTTCTTTATTGGTTTTCGAATGACTTATGAATTTCAAAAAAGTATTCTCTTTAGCACTTAGTATATGGTGTCTACTAAGATCTATTTGTAGAATGAAAGGGGAGTAAAACAAATTGTACAGAATCTAAGAAATGAACAATTCTCATTCTCTCATAAATTTTTTTTGAGAGCGAGAGAGTTCACGTGTGCCAGCAGGGGGAGAGGGAGAGGATCTTAAGCAGACGCTGCACTGAGCACAGAGCCTGACACAGAGCTCCCGTGCTCTACCCTGAGATCATGAACGGAGCCTAAATCAAGAGTCGGATACTCAACCAACTGAGCCATCCAGGTGCCCCTCTCATATTTAAATTTTTAATTGGGGCATAGTTGACATTTTATTTTTTTAAAGATTTATTTTTTAGATTTTGACAGAGAGAGGGAGTGCTCAAGAGCACACATAGGTGGGGGGGGCAGCAGGCAGAAGGAGAAGCAGGCTCCTTGCTGAGCTGGGAGCCCGATGCAGGGCTCCATCCCAGGACCCTGGGATCATGACCCGAGCCAGAGGCAGACACTTAATCAAGAGAGCCACCCAGGCACCCCCATAGCTGACATTTTAGTTTCACAAAAACATAAGGATTCAAAAATTATATACATTGCAAAATATTTACCACTCTCAGTGTATTACAATATTATTGACTATATTCCATATGTTGTACTTTTCATCCCCATGACTTATTTTGTAACTGGAAGTCTGTACGCTCCAACAGTTTATTGATGGTTATCATTCTTCCCCCAAAACTTCTATTATACTCTGAATCAAGCTGGGTCTCATATTTATAAACTCAAGAATTTATTTCTCTAAAATACATTCCCCTCACTAAAAATTCCCCTCACTAGAATTAATGTCATAATTGTGGGTTTTGTTAAGATATAGCCTTCAGATTTCTTTTCCATTAATTCATGCACCAACTTATATTCATCAACTTTTATGCATCAGAAAAGGTACTATGCAAAGTGCTAAAGTTGTGGGTTGTTTTTTTTTTTTAACTAAGATGCACTAACCCCTCATCAGAAAAATCAAGATAGACTGTATCATAGAGTTATGGAGGATTCCAACATTACACATGGAAAAAAAAACTATCAAGCAGGGAAAATCTACTGGCAAATACCCCTGGAACTTCTTCTAGGACTGATCTGATTCATCTTCACACACGGAAATGTTATATAACAGTATCTACAAAGGCATAAAGACTTTTTTTAAAAAAAGGAGTGTATTTGGGAAAAAATATGAAGTTTCATGTACCTGTGAAGAGAATTCATTTAATGGGGAGATGGAGGAAGAGGGAGCTGAGAGGTCAAACATGGCCAGTTTACAGTTGCATATACAGACCATAAGCAGCTTGGGTTGTATCTTGTTGGGTGGTGGTAGTTTCATTTTGTGCTTCCATATTTAATGACCCTTTTCAGAAATGTATCTATACTTATACCCACAGCTTATCACTTAGTCATAGAGTGTTCCGTGGGCCGCTGAAACCTATTCAGTGGTCCCGATTGTGTTCCTGCTTATGCAATAGGAACCCAGAACAGATCGCTAATCACTGGAGCAAACTGATTGTACGGTATCTTTGGAAAACATTCTTGTTGCAGTGAAGGAAGAATAATAGATCAGAGAAGATTTTGCTGTCAGGGGGAGAAGTGAAGGGGTGCTTATAATGGCCCAGATCGGCAAAGATCAAGACAGTTACCCACCTTGCCTATCTATCCTTTCCAAGCACCTTCTCTCACCTCTACGTGCAGTATCAACCTGTTAATATATATGTGTTCTCAACTAAAATGCAATGTCTTCCATTCCAGACAATTTAGTAGGTTCTTTTCAGGCTTAGGACATAATGTTGTGAGGAGCTGCAAGGGGAGGGGGGTCTTTTATTACCAAATATAAATTCAAAATAAAATACACACCTACGCCTTCTCCAGCGAGGTTATATGAAGTTTTCAATGAAAAAGGAAAACAGAAGTCTTCAATGGCAGGAAAAGAAACAGTATCATTAGAAAAAAGGTTATGTAGGGTGCCCTGGGTGGCACTTGGTGGCCCTTGGGTGACTGCCTTCGGCTCGGGTCGTGATCCCAGGGTCCTGGGATCGAGTCCCGTATCAGGTTCCCTGCTCAGCGGGGAGTCTTCTTCTCCCTCTGACTCTACCCCCTCTTGGGCTTGCTCTCTCACTCTCAAATAAATAAAATCAAAAAAAAAAAAAGGAAAACATTTAAAAAAAAAAGAAAAAAGTTTATGTATCTAACATCAAAATACTCCGGCAATTTTGTAAGATATAACTGAGAAGATTACTGTAAAACCTACAAATCCTGATTTGTGGTATTCTTAAACTTCCATTTACTTCCTTACTGGGCATGTTTCCTCGGTGATAAACGATAAGATTTAATGAAGTCCTGCTAATAGGAATAAGCTCAAATCCTGGTGAGAATCATAGAATAGCAAAGAGGAAAATCAATGATTCTAACTAGTTAGCACTTTTGAAAAATGTTCACTTGGGCAGGGAGCAAGGGAATTAAAGATCTACCTTTGTGCTTTTATCCTTGTAGGTCAGTTAATAGTCCTATCACAGGTCCAATAGGATTGGATTTTATGTATGAACACTCATCAAGTGATATATTGCTATTTAAATTCTAGCACATTTTGTTCTCCACTGTGCTTAATTTGAAAGTAAAGTTACTACTTACAAAAATAAGCTGTTGACAGTGATTGAATGCCCACAAAGACTGCTATTTATCTGTTTCTCTATGCATCCCAGTTTCAGACATCAACATTAAACAAAAGGGTATTCCAGTATTTTGAGAGACAAAGTAAATGAAATAGTCATGTATATGCCACTTTATAATGCAAGCATTTTCAGCGACACTTTATTTTTCTTTTCTTTTTGATTTAATAGGCACCTAACAGACCTAAAATTCAGCAATCTGGGGGAACTTAAGAGTGAGGACTAAATTATTTCCAAAAAGGATTTGTCAAGAGATGAAAACATTCTGACCCCAATACCACAAATTCAACTTCAGAAAGCCAAAAAGAATTGCCTTAGATCTCCCTGACACCTACAGGACCCTTCTCTGCCTTCCAGCTACCCAGCAGTGTGGTGGCTGCAATCCAAGCCGTGGAATTATTGCCCTGCATAGCTCATCTTCAGAGTAAGTGCTCATGATATAATTTTAGTGTCCAGGATATCTGAGCCAATTCCAATTACCTGAGACATCACAATTTCAGCACAATTTTAGGCACATTGCAATTGTTCAGTAGTGGGGTGTGTGTGTGTGTGTGTGTGTGTTTTGCGTTCTTCATCTTCTCAAAAAGGATAAAGCTAATCAGGAACTAGTAACAACAGGGAATATAGTTTTCAAATCAATTGATATATAGATATGGAGACACACATTTAGACACACATATAAGCTATGTTATATAAGCACGTTGTGTATCAACATGAAAACCAAAATACAATTTAATCGTTGTTTAATACCAGATTCATTTTATTTTCTTTACTAGACTAGATCAACCATTTCCTAACAGCTATGCCCTAGAAATTCTATTTATGGTAACATATCTAAGAATGAGAGATGAAACAGAAGGATATGAAACAAAGTAGCCATAGGAAATTTTAGTCCATTTATTTAGTTTTAATGTCATTTGAACTGAAAAAATTCTGAAATTGAGGAAAAGTTTATTTTCAGTGGTTTTAAGGTATAATTAGAACTTAAAAACACCAAAATACTCTAGAAATGGGAATTCTTAATAAATTGAAAAAACTTAATTTCCAAAGTTACCTGTCAAGAGAATGAGTTTAAGTAGAAAATCTATAGAAAACTCATGACTAGGAGTGTATTAGACAATGCTATCAGGGAAAATGGACTGAAATCAGAAGACATTATATTCTCAGGGTGCCTGGGTGTCTCAGTCATTAAGCGTCTGCTTTCGGCTCAGGTCATGATCTCAGAGTCCTGGGATCGAGCCCTGCACCAGGCTCCCTGCTCGGCAGGAAGCCTGCTTCTCCCTCTCTCACTCCCCCTGCTTGTGTTCCCTCTCTCGCTGTGTCTCTCTGTCAAATCTTAAAAAAAAGACATTACACTCTAATTTTGTTCCAACTACATGATCTTGAGGTACTTCATTTTAAAGTATAAAGTGCTTTAATTTGTTTTAAGTTATTTTTTCTAGAGGTGTAATTTCATATAAGCTGAAGTAACATTTGGAGTAAAAATTTACTCTGTAAAGTACTAACTTTTAGGATGTAACTTACAATTTGTACTCTATACACTTATTTGTGGTTTTCCTGATAATATTCAACTATTGTTAACAGCAATTCAACTAATTTAGGGAAAATAGGCAAAAACAATTTACAAAGGATTTTTTCAAAGATTTGATATTTATCAAAATGTCAGTGTTTGCAAAGAATGGCTAAAAATATAAAACGTGTTTTGTTGTTTGTTTTTGCAGGCTCTAAGTCTTTGTTTTTATCAATTAGAGAAACTATTTGTATGATAACAGGCACTTCTGCAGTTCTGTGTATGATTCATTTCTGAAAGTGGATTGTCATTCAGGGTATCTGTATAGACAGTTGAAATAAAAGCTTTACTGGATTTTTCTTTTTAGTAGGCTTTAAAATACTTAGTCATTTTATTCCATAATGGAAGAGAAAGAATACCAAGTCTCATGCATTAAATTCCAAGCAAGCAAATGTAATCTGTTACACACAGTGTAGAGGGGGTAGGCTAGGATGTGGAGGTACCTGTGAATATTGTTTGGAAGAAGGGGATGAAAAATAAAAATCAAGGAAGGGCACATAAGAAATTTTTATGATGGATTTGTGAATTAACACCTTATTAAGCAAGAATATTTTTTAAACCAAATTCTAAGGTAATAATCTTGATTAACATCCAGTGACACTTCTGCTCAAAAATTACCTCCAATATCAAGAGTCAAATCGGTTTTATGAATGGTTCTGTGTAGAATGGATGGGTTCCAGAGATTTAAGCCACTAGCCCTGTTAGAGACAAATGGAGTCACTCCTTTTTAATACCTAAATTTCCAATTTGCTCTTATCAGATGGGAAATACATTGACCCCAAACTGAAATAAATCCCTTGGGAATACTATCCCTGGCCTTCTTCAAGAACTATGTAGCTAAACCCCACCTTAACAAGGATTCAGCCACATTTATTCCTTGCACATAAGTCAAATAATCAAATCCATGATTCCACCCATGTGATTCTATTGAGTTCTTTGACTCCTATAATATCCAAAGTAACAATTTGCTTTTGCTTAACGTTTTTTTATGTTATGTTAAACACCATACATTACATCATTAGTTTTTTTTAATTTTTTATTGTTATGTTAATCACCATACATTACATCATTAGTTTTTGATGTAGTGTTCTATGATTCATTGTTTGTGTATAACACCCAGTGCTCCATGCAGTACGTGCCCTCTTTAATACCCATCACCAGGCTAACCCATCCTCCCACCCCCCTCCCCTCTAGAACCCTCTGTTTTTCAGAGTCCATCGTCTCTCATGGTTCGTCTCCCCCTCCGATTTCCCCCCTTCATTCTTCCCCTCCTGCCATCTTTTTTTTTTTTTTTTAAACATATAATGTATTATTTGTTTCAGAGGTACAGGTCTGTGATTCAACAGTCTTGCACAATTCACAGCGCTCACCATAGCACATACCCTCCCCAATGTCTATCACCCAGCCACCCCATCCCTCCCACCCCCCACCACTCCAGCAACCCTCAGTTTGTTTCCTGAGATTAAGAGTTCCTCATATCAGTGAGGTCATATGATACATGTCTTTCTCTGACTGACTTATTTCGCTCAGCATAACACCCTCCAGTTCCATCCACATCGTGCTTAACGTTTTTTTTACATTAAAAAAAGCCACACTTCCCATATTCTTTTAATTGGTGTATTTTCTTCCAAACCTCACAACTCGATAAGTACCAAGATAGAATCTTAGGATCATTCATCTTAGATTGTAATTGAATGTGTTCAGTAATTATCATCAAATACTTTTATTAAATACTTACATTCAACTTCAGAGTAACTTCCTTTTCCTATTATATAGAGGTATATTAGCTTTAATTATTAATTACATAGTATTGTTGGGCGCCTGGGTGGCTCAGATGGTTAAGCGTCTGCCTTCGGCTCAGGTCATGATCCCACGGTCCTGGGATCGAGTCCCGCGTCGGGCTCCCTGCTCCTTGGGAGCCTGCTTCTCCCTCTGCCTCTCTCTCTCTCTGCCTCTCTGTCTCTCATGAATAAATAAAATCTTTAAAAAAATAACAGTATTGTTGTATGCAATTATTTTATTTCCTAGTCAATTAATATAAGAATGAAACATTCTTTATAAAATATTCTACAGTTTGAGAAGTCAGTTACCTTTTATCAAATAGCCAAAGAGAAAAGACACCTGTATTTGAAGAACAGATTTTGGAAATTTCAAGTCAGTTACCTTTTATCAAATAGCCAAAGAGAAAAGACACCTGTATTTGAAGAACAGATTTTGGAAATTTCTTAACACAAACAAAAAATGTTATTTCCTAGTTATTTCACCAAGCAATTTAAATACACTAAAAATAGGACAATATTTCTTAATAAACATAGATACGGAAAGGTGCAAAAGTCTTATTTTATGAAAATAATGGGTGAGAATAAAATCTACAGGAGAGAAAAATAAAATTGTCTTTTAGAAAATATCCTGGTCAAGTTGACTGGATCTATGCATATCTTGTTTTATATTACAAGCCAGGCTGAAATTTTATAATGAAATGACCCTGACCTGAAGCCTCCTTTGTAAATGACTAGTGCCTTAATTATTTGCATCTGTGAACTCAAATGAACATACTTAAGGATATATCAATATGCTCATAAATCATCTGCAGGCGATAAGTAGTCCAACATAGATAATTAGAGAATTTACGGAAGGCTTACTCCCTCTGTTTATCTGCTTATGACATTTGCGGTACAGCCCTAACAGCAGGATAATTACTAGATTTATTCATCAAACAAAATCACGCCTTCTGGGAATGCACAGTGACTCCGGTTTTAGGACTAATAAAGACATTTTTCACCAAAACTCAAGTACTAATTTGCTCAATAACTAGCTGCAATAAGCTTTTATGGAAGCACTCAAAGAAAAGGCTTGGCACCAGAGGGCAGATAATTAAAGGTGCAGTATCCCTATACAAAAGGATCTGAACAATTCCCTGACCATATTAAAATTTAATTGTTGAATGTTAATTGAAAAAAAAATAAGTCGCTTCTGTTCTCTGTGTTTCAGTAATTATTCTCCTCATATCAAAAACCTATCTGTACGTCCAACAAAAGAAAACCTAAAATAAAGTGCTCTTAACACTTGTCATAAGGTACCCCAGTAAAATATAAAAATTAACTATTATCAGAAAAAGAAAATCATATCTCACATAAAGCTAGTATGCATTTGCTTTGAATTCTTTCCCCGTGTCTCTCTTCCTCCATCCCTCACCCACCAGCACAAGAGTTATAATCAGGTTGTTTCAATAAAAGTTTCAACAACTTTATAAATGATAATGCCCTAGAATATTTTAGTTATTTGAAAACTTAAGTATTCCTTAACTTCATTTTCCCATGCGTAATATTTTTTGCAATTTTTTTCTAGGATTTCTCTTCAATATCCACAAAAGGGAGCTACTACAACAGAAAAACATTCTTAACCGAATTCATTGAAAATTAATTAGGTAAAGTGATCACAACCCTAGTTGGTTTGCCCACACAAAATGTCGTTTCTCAAGGAAGTGAGTACTTGCCATTCAATTCTACATATTTCCACCACCATTCTGATACAAATAGTAATTGTGAAGTGTTTTTAAAATGTTTCCACATGGGACAGTTAGGATATTCCTAACTGAGCTTAGAAGCTAAGCTTTTACACTCTACCAAAAAATCAGAAATCCTCAGGCCCTTGGGCTCACTTTCTGCTGCAGAGGAATGATGAACTACACAAAATGCAGACTTTTAAACTCATATTTAATTGTTTAATGTCATGGCTCTTGGTAGAGCATTGTTGCTTGAAAAATAAATTGGGTAATTCAATTAAATGGCTACAGAAGATACATCATATCAGATGTAGAAAGGCACTAACCCCAGCTTGAACTTGACGTCCCACATCGCTTCACTTATTTGACAAATGGATTCTTGAAAATAATTGAAACACATGGCTGCCAGCATAGGTCAATAATACTTTTTTGCCATTCAGCCTCTTAACAGCTTCCATTTTTTCTTGCACTGTGCCATTCAGGGCAAAGATTGCATTTGCCTGGTAAATCATGCAAGCATTATTACTAAAATGGGACTAAATGCAATGAAAATGGACTACATAAAAGTAATGGCACTTAAGTAAAAGGAAGACCATCTACTAGGGCAAACACTAAATGTCAGAGTTAAATACTATATGACATTACTTCCATTACAAGCTCGTATTATGCACATAAGAAAGCAAACTCACTAACTACAGCTGCATACTACATTTTCATGTTGTTAACTTAACCAATGTTTTCAAGAAAACTGTTAAACCAGACTTAAAGCAGAGCCACATACATGCTATTTCAAGTTTTCTCCTCTATCTTTATGTAGACTATTACATTTAGGCAAAAATTTCATCACTGCCTAAATTTTAGATTGAAAATCACCAATAGATTTAAAGGCTGATTCTTGGGCTTTTTGTTAATATGGGGAGGGGGACTGAATTAGAAGCCAAGAATTTTAAGAATACTGTCCAGATAAAAAGTTTTGAATGGTATTGGAGGAACATGTGCTTTAGACTAGATGATACAGACAGGAAGTATTTTAATTTTTAAATTTCAACTTTATTGTATTATACGCTCAAAATGGTTAAGAGGGAACTAGTACATAAAGCACAATATGAAGATCCAAGTAGAAATGCATCTTTTTGTTATTTTCCATGTGGAATCAGACACTACCAATTTCTTAGTGTTTGGGGTTATTTTGGTGTGGTTTTTGTTAAGAAAATGTGTCCCAGTTTCTTAATGTTCAAACCTTCAATTGTTTCACAACTAGGCAATACTGCTTAGAGATAAAAATTCAATCATAATGTTTAGGATTGACTCCTGCCTCCACCCATCTGCTATGAGCAAATTACTCAATCTTTTTATACCTCAGTTTTCACATCCGTAAAATGAAGATAAAGATAGAAACTCATGAGAGTGAAAACTAAGAGGATTAAGTGTTTAATGTAGTACCTAATAATAAAGGCTTACTAAATATCTTCAGGCATTGTATACAGCAAGTGTGCATCAATCATAAGGCTTTTTAAGACAAGAGATGTTCTTAAGTGAACACTATGCATTTTGACACTGGAGTCCAACTTAAACATTCTCAGGTCATGTTTGATTTTTTTCACTCTTTCTAAATCATAAATCTTTTAACTTTCATTTCATTGATCAAACTGTCTTTCCTTTTGAAATGCTAACTCCTGAAAGTTATACTGCAACTATCAACATCCATTGATCTTAACCTTCAGATGAACCCAGCTACCTTCCTCTAGGAGCTGCCATTTCAGGTTCCTGGAGTTTTCTAGACAACTCTTCTCCAATTGAGGGTGTTAAGTACTAGGAAAGCAAACTCCTCAGACTGCTTAAGAACATGATTATGTTTTTTTTAAATATTTTATTTATTTGACAGAGAGAGACACAGTGAGAGAGGGAACACAAGCAGGGGAAGGGGGAGAGGGAGAAGCAGGCCTCTTCACTGAGCAGGGAGCCCGATGCAGGGCTCGATCCCAGGACCCCGGGATCATGACCTGAGCCGAAAGCAGATGCTTAATGACTGAGCCACCCAGACACCCCAGAATATGATTATGTTCTATAAAATTTTTTTTAAACAAGTCATTTTTTTCCTCTTTTGTAGCCGTCCCCCACCAAGGCTGCCACTGCTGTCCCCACCACCACATTATTCAGCTCCAACACAGCCAGCCCTTGAGTCTTTTACTGGGGCTAACCACGTGTTTATCTGATTAGCGGGGAAGAAGGTGGAAGGGAGATTTATGGGAGAAACTTTCATCAGCATTACTGTTTTTGCTGGTTTGTGTTTTGCAGAATTTTGGTTATTAAAATAATTCAGTCAAAAATGTAATAGGTCTATGGAACTACATTTCAAGACTTTCAGTTTGTCTTCTCTTCAGAGTGCTAAAGATTTGTTAAAAAATGATACTCAAAACTCGCAAACACTGGAGCAGAAAACAGTAGTCTTATTTGTCAGAAATATTCTTCAAACCATATAAAAGAAAAAAAGTAAAACTAGCTAAAACTGCAGAGAGAAAAGATCAGAGAACATACACACTATTGCATGTTTCAAACATCAGAATGATATTGATGTATTATAGAAAACTGAAACAACTAAGATTCACAGATTTCTATCTACTATTCAATTAAACTTATTAAAATAAAATCCTGCTGTATTTATCTTCATACATAAAATGTAGAATTTAAGGATTATTTATTAGCCTTGCATTGAAATATGACTTCTGTGCTATTCCCTGATTACTATGAAATAATTTATTTTGCATATTTGTTTTGCAAAATACAAATTCCTCAAACTTAAAAATCAAGACACATAAAGCAAGGATATTTGTATGCATACCCACAAGTTGAATATATTTCATTTAATTCTAAAAGAACACAAAAATAGATTATGAGTATTAAAAAAAAATTCTTGCCTTAGAAAAAAAAAAGGCTAATGGGAAAATTTGTTGGCCCAGGAGCTTGATTTAGGCAGGGTATTTCAAAATTCTCAAAGCTTACTTTTCTCAATTAAGGATTATGGAAACAATCCTGGTAAGCCTAAAGGGTATTGAATTGTGCTTGTAGAACATTAAGCAAACATGGCTATCTCCAGATTCACAAAGCTCTAATAAAACCATGTGTATGTAATTAGATCAATCAACAGGAACCATTATGAGATATATGTCAGAGGATGGCTCATAACAATCAGCCATATAGAGAGCATTAACTCTATCCACCTAAGGCCTACTTCACTCAATACAGACACCACTTAAATCTATAATAGTATCAAATCGATTAATGGTGTGTGGGTTTAGTATTTTTTTAAACCAAGCAAAAAAAAAAAAGCAAAAAACATAGGCAGTTTTAGCATACTTTGTACTAATTGACAAAAACATGGAGTTTTTACAAGATAAATGGAATATTTTCCAATGAAGTTTTTCTAAACAAAATAATAAACTGCTACTTGGAAAAAAACAAAAAAGAAGACCTTAAACCAAAAGGATGACATGGTATGAAAATCAGCTTTAACCTCAAAATTAGATAAAAGAAAGTAAAAAGCTAACTACATTAACAAACCTAGAGCTACTAACGCTACTCTAAACTTCATTTTGAGTCTTGTGGCTTATACAGCCTAGGAGATAAACAATGAAAATAAGGCCTCGTATAATTTCTTCCAAAATATTACAGTATTTGTGAGCTCTCCATGAAGATAAAGTTTGCAAAATAACATGCAACCGTTCCTAATAGTGAAAGGACCCCTTGAAGAGATTTAAATCTAACTCCAAAAGTTCAATGACTTAAATATATACCTACCTTGATTTGTTAGTGCTGCCAAAACCCAGAGTGTGCATGTTTGTTATCTTCAGAGGCATCTCCCCAAGGCTCACAGATGGCTGCCTTCTTGCTGCTTCTTCACAGTCTTCCTTCTATAGGGACATGCATGTCTGTTTCATAAACAATTCTTCTTACAAGGACACCAGTTTTATTGGCTTCAGGCCTAACCATGTGATCTCATTTCACCTTAAATGTCTCATTGGAGGCCTTCTCTCCAAACATAGTCACATTAGGAGATACTAAGGAGTTATCAACTTTGGGATTTGGGTGATACAATTCAGCCCCTAACAATATCTTTAACGTTTCATTACCCATTTTTATTTTGAATCCAGTTAAAAATATTTGCATTGATTATTTTGGTGAATGTTGCAAACATCTAACGTGGTGGTTGTCAAACTGCAGTGTTTGTCAGAATCATCTGGAGGGCTTGTTAAAACAAAATGGCCTCCAGCCCCAGAGTTTCTGATTCTGGGGATATGGGATGGGGCCTGATAATTTGCATTTCTGATAGGTTCCCAGGTGATGCTGATACTGCTATTTGGAGGACTACACTTTGAGAACCACTGATTTAGTACAAACTTTCCAAAATTATTTTTATAGCATTAGCATAACTTTTTTTTAAAAGATTTTATTTTTTTATTTTTATTTATTTATTTTTAAAACTTTAAAAGTCAATTACATGAATTCTGATAAAACCACATAATTCCACTGAAATGTGAACCTTATGGAAAGTAAATTAGGAAGCAAATCTGGGTATTTTTAAGTAAAGCTGAATAGCTTTTATTTGAATTATGTTTTCTCCTTTTTATACCCATTTCTCATGAAGTATTTTTTTTAAAGATTTTATTTATTTATTTGAGAGAAAGAATGAGAGAGAGAAACCACATGAGTGGGGGGAGGGTCGGAGAGAGAAGCAGACTCCCTGCTGAGCAGGGAGCCCGATGCGGGACTCGATCCCGGGACTCCAGGATCATGACCTGAGCCGAAGGCAGTGGCTTAACCAACTGAGCCACCCAGGCGCCCGTCATGAAGTATTTTTTTAAAGCAATGTTACTCTGAAGAAGAAATAAAGATCATTATTAATCAAAAGAGAAATCCATAAGAATAATTATTGGAATATAGCTAATAATTCATTTTTTAAAATATAGCACCCTACTAAGGGAGAGTAAAACCCCATTTTTCATTCAGTCATAGAGGGTCTACTCTGCTTAGAGCCCACCCTGAGCACTGTGTGTGTAGTTAATAAGATGAAAAATTCCTTCCATCTATAAGCTTCCACTCTGTAATAGGAATGATACGATTACTTGACAAAAAGCTGTAATGGTAAGTCCAGAACAAAGTGGGGATGAATTTTCTTCCTTAAAATCAAGGAAAAAGTCAGAAAAAATATATAGTCAACTTGGAGTTGTGTTTGAGATAAATGCAGATGGAGGGAGAGAGAAGTTCCGATGAAGGGATCAGACTAAAGAAGTCATGGAGGAAAGTATTGCACAGAAAAAGGTGTTGTTTAGAGGGGAAAAAAATCCCATTTGACTTTAAAATAGAATTTTACAGAACTGTTAGAATTGCTTTGAATCTACCTCAAGTCAAATTGAGCAACTCTAAACACAGCAGCTACATGCAGAAAGCTTGGTTAGCCTTGTCTCTTAACATCTGTATTTTAATCACTGTGAATAAGTTTGACTTGCATTTATAGTAAGATGGAGTGAATGTGTGAGTTACTAACCTTCAGCTTCAATAGTCTGAGGAATAAGGTATGTACTAGGTTAGCATAGAATGATTTGCATAAAGTTATTAGAAGCAAATATTATTTCATTTGATCTAAAATATTTATAAATTTTAATTATGGTTTATAATCTATAATAATGAGAAAAGTCTGAATTAATGAGTGGATATGAGAACAGTGAGAACTCTGTTCCATTATTTATATCTAATCAACTTTTATTGATTACTTTGATTACAAGCACTTCAACTCCTCTTTATGATAGGCCAATTCTCAGATTATTATACCATTTTGACAGACATTGAGAAATATACAAGTTATTACTCTCTTATGCTGTGGAATTGGAATTACTATAAAGACCAATAGCAAATTAAAATCAAACAATTTTCATTTCATTTTGAAGGTCTGAATAGTGCCATGGGTCCTCATTAAATTGCAAGAACTTATTTTCTACCAGTAAAAAACAACAACAATAAAAACCTGGAACACATTATTATTACAAATAACACTCTGAAGAGAGATTTCCTTAAAATGCATAAAATTAACATGGGAAAGGAATTTGCATACATAAAAAATTGACTGTAGAGGAGTATAAAAATGTGACAACACAAGTACACACACATCAAAATACCCAGAAGTATAGGTGTTAACTCTTCTTCTTCAATCCTTGGCAAACCTATATGGGAGGAGATGAGTAAAATCATTATATAGAGTGAATATTATTTATATAATTATATATAGTTAAAACAGCCCAATAAATAATTTTGAATCCTACCATCCTACCATATTACATAATTTTCACAAGAGTAGTCTCAAGGATCCCTGATGATTTTAAATACACACACACACACACACACACACACACACACAGTTTGTTTCCTGTGCTGCTTTTCTCTCCTCTACTACAGCCAAGGATAACATTATTAGTTTCCTATTGCTCTTAGTGACTAAGCACAACACTAACTTATTTTCTTAAAGTTCTACAGGTTCCAAGTCCAAAATGGCTTTCATGTTGGCTAAAATTCAGGTGTTGGCTGGACCATCTTTCTTCTGGAGGCTCCCAGGATTCATTTTTCTAGAGCTTTCCCACATTCCTTAACTGGCCTGGTGGTCCTTTTCCTTCAACAAGTGCTTTTGCCTTCTCCCAACATCACATCTCTTTTTTGACTCTCCTGATCTCCTTTTCCCTTATAAAGACCCAGTGATTACACTGGACACATCTAGACAATTCAGGGTTATAATCCCTCCCCCAGCCAAGATTCCTTTTCTTCATTTTACCTTTTGACCTCCTTGATCCATTTCTTCGACCTCTTAAATTAAGATTCCTAACTTAGTCGCACCTGCAATGCAAGCAACATTTACAGGTGCTAAAGACTGAGATGTAGCCATCTTTGGGAATCACTATTATACCTACTAGAGGTAACATAGTGCTTTAACTTTTCTCAATTTCCTCAACAGCTCCTGATGCCTTCCTTAAACTACTGCAATTACACTTTTGCCCAAACCACTGATCTGATATTGTTCTTATCAAGATCACGAGAGTATCTTGGTGTTAAATGTTCAAGGCCTGTTCTTACCTTCTCTGGTTATTTTGGTCGTCACGGACAGTTTATCAGGATGGCACAGATAAATCTAATGGGAAAGAAATAAACTTCATACCTCATATTTTTACCCAGAGCTGTTCTTCAATGACATTGTACTGATAATATAATCTGCGGATTCAGGACTAGAGTTTAAAAAATAAAGTTAACAGCATGAAGGACAGAAGAAGGAAGGGAAAAATGAAGTGGGGAGAATCAGCGGGGGAGATGAACCATGAGACACTGTGGACTCTGAGAAACAAACTGAGGGTTCTAGAGGGGAGGGGTTGGGGGGAAGGGTTAGCCTTGGTGATGGGTATTAAGGAGGGCATGTATTGCATGGAGCACTGGGTGTTATATGCAAACAATGAATCATGGAACACCACATCAAAAACTAATAATGTACTGTATGGTGACTAACATAACATAATAAAAAATGAAATAAAATAATAAAATAAAATAAATAAAATAAAATAAATAAAAATAAAGTTAAAAGGCATCAGATCAGTTTCATGGGTACATCAACACTTCTGGGACAAAGACCCCTGACAGAAAGGATATTTTATGCTTTCATTCAAACAAGGATGAACAAGGATTTTTTTCAGAAATCTTAGTAGTATATGAATTACAATATTTTGAGCCAATATAGTAGTAAAAACTTGCTACAGGGACTTCCCATAGGGAAGATAATCATGTTACAGGTTTTAAGACATTTAACAGCTAATGTTACATCTGCATGCAAAGAAAAATATAACGAATCTTTTTGGATATTAAATCTCCTTGTGAATCTTCATAAACAAAATATTTACATGTTTTTACATATATTTTTCTCTGTATAAAACTATTTTTGAATTATAAAGGGATTTTTTCATGTGTACTATATAAAATATTTCTGTCATTAATAGTCACTTCTATGTAATATCCCCTGCAGAACTCTTTCTATATGTCATTAGAAGATCTCACTCAGGGATACGTGGGTGGCTTGGTTGATTAAGCATCTACCTTTGGCTCAAGTCATGATCCCAGGGTCTGGGGATCCAGTCCCCACATCAGGCTCCTTGCTCAGCAGGGAGCTTGCTTCTCCCTCTGCCTGCCACACCCCCTGCATGTGCTCTCTCTCTCTTTCTCTGACAAATAAATAAAATCTTAAAAAAAAAAGAAAAGATCTCACTCAAATATATTATGTAGGTTAGTATTAAGAGCTGGCCAATCATAATTACCCCTGTGTGCCTTTCCTTCACAACTTAGTGGCACAGATTTTTATTTCCTACACAAAAACCAAAGTATTACAGGTAAATTAGTATCTGAACAAAATGAAACTTCCCTCTTGAAGGTATTGTTAATTGGCAAAATGTAATTCAACAATTAATATCAAAATATTTTTAGTTTATAAAGAGCCAGATTCAAATGAGTTTGAGATAATAAAAAGGGGGCCATCATAATGATTTAGTTGGCTTTTATAGGTCACTTAACAGGATACAGAAGTTTTTAATCCTTCTCCCATCTTCTAAGAAAAACAAAATTATTTAATTCTCTCTAGGCAGTCAGGAATCTATACAATTTCCTAAGTACATGGGCAATACAACTCACATTCACTGGCTCTCCTTGGGTCTTAGTTTTTGTTTTTGTTTTCCTAAAACTATATGTAGCCTAAACTAATCACATGTACATAACAATGTTCTTCTGTAAAGTTACAGAAACTGTAAGACTTCTCATGAGGATGCACTTACCTAAATGTTTGACTCTAATCTGCTATCTGTAGAAGATATTAATGTCACCTAATATTACCCTGCTCCAAAGTGTCTCCAACTAGAAATGATCAATGAAGTGAGAAATTCTTGAGAAGACCATGTAATTTGTTTTTTTTAGATGTCCGTTGTTGGGAGTGTAGTTCTAAAACATTTGTCCATATTGTTTTGATTACCTTTATGTTATTACCAGAGGACAATAAATGTTGTCCTCAAAAACCAGGGATGAAACAGATCTACTTCTTCTCTGGGAGTAGAGTTTCTGGTCACCTGGCTCATTTTTCACCCTTGATGAGGCTGTCACAGCCCGTGGTAAAACTTTCATCCTTTAGGTTCGGGAGAAGGTTGTCAGCAGTGAGACAGATACAGTTCTGTGATGCTGCAGTCATCGTGGAGATGTTCTGGGTTGCCCGGTTCTTACACAGTTTGATATAGCAAGGGTTCTTGCTCAGGGCTTCTCCAAGGTGAGCAGGTTGGGCTTAAGGGTTCACACAAGGCCAGGTTCCAACTCCTAGCCCCATGCTACTGCTCCATCCTTCCTCTGGGCTGTCAGATCCAAAGTTGTGCTCAGCTCAGGCCTAGTCCCACTTTGGTCCCCACCTGTGGGACCCCGGCAGGCAGCTGCCAAAATATGTATTAAGAATCAAAGAATAGATGAGGTCCATTTGGTAAGTTTAGATGAAACAATATATTTAATTGTTCATAATCCCATCTCCAGCTTTTTTCCACAGGTATGCATTTATTGATTAAACAGGTTTACGGATTATGATGGGACATACCTGTTACCTTCAAGTCTTCCTAATCCAAGTATGCAATTCTGTGGATTGTTAATAAAAGAGTCACAGTGTTCTAGAGATGATGTGGAGTAATATCTTATAATAGACAATCACTTCAAAATATTCACATTCTTGAAAAAAAATAGTTTGTGAAATTTAAGCAAAAGTATCCACTAAATAAATTATGTTAAATGTAATAGCAAATTGAAAAACATTTTCTTTTGATTACTTGGACATTTTCAAAAGTTTTTTTCTCCTATAAAAATGATCATCAAATATATGAAGACTATTCTACCAGACTGTGGATAGTTAGCTTCATTTGTTTTCCTCCACAAGGAATAGGCATAGTCCTGAAATACCTTAGTAAAACACCAATGATGATCTTTTAATCAAATTTTAATGCCATGGCATTTAACAGGACTCTGAAGGAAGGTGGCTGAGCCGAGCTCAACCACACAGCCAACTCATTGGCTTCTATGGCATAAAATATGAAGAAAAGAAAAATTTTAAAAGCTCTCCATCATTCCTATCCATGTTCCTTCTCTAGCTGCTACAGTGTATGGGGGAAATAGCAGAACCTGATAGAATCTAGTGCCTTCATTAGTGAGAAGCTGGAGACCTCCAAACTGCCTCTCTCTATCCTGCTTATGTAGCAATATTCTCGATTTATGACATAGTATAAGTATAAGATGCAGTATCTTTATACCTTACCCAACTCAAAACCTCATTTCCAGTCCTGTTAATCAACCTATTATTTCTACCCCTACAAATCCTCAACTCTATGATTACAAAGGGCTGGAAATCAAAATGTAGTAAATAGTTTTTATTCTCAAGGAAATTAAAATTGAAACAGTAACATAAAAATACAACTGAGTATTATATGGGGTCTAGGTCCCAAGAGGAAACAAAAAGCAAACTCAGAGTACAGAGAAGAGAGTCTAATATAGAGAGATTTACAAAATATGGAGAGAATGTAGGGAAGTCACAGGGTTAGTGTAGTAATAAGGGGCTACAGAAATATCAAAGCATCTTTATCACTCTCACGTCTAGCCCCGAAAGAGTGGGGAAGGGGGGGACAGAGTGCTGTTACCAGAACCAGGTGACACAGAGAGAGGTTAGTGTGGCATGGCCAAGCTGTGATGGAGAGACATAGGCAGCCTCAGACAAACCTGGAGGGAGGCATGTTAGAGGCATAAACACCCTAACCTCGATGTCTCCCTTCCCTCCCATCCTGCTGAACCTCACATGCCAAATCCAATGGCAGCCAGAGGTCAAAGAACCCTGTTAATATAATCTAGTCAGAATCACTTCCTGGGGTACAGAGCAAGGTAGAGAAGAATGGAAAGAGGATCTGGAGGAATAATGAAGATATCCAACACACACATTTAAAAACCATGTACCACTGCCCTAAATTCTAAACACAGAGAAGTAAGGAAGGGGGACACTTGGAAAAGCTGGGTTCTCATTTAATTCCAAATTTTAAAAAAATTCAAGAGAAGTGCCTCAAATAAACTATTACTCATAATAATTTGTCCTATGATATTAACCGTGGTATTTTCTTTGCATATTCTCTATTCTTTTGTCTTTCCCGGCTTTATTACAAACTATATGAATTCCTACAAATATAAGCATTAAAAAAAACAAAACTTGTGTAGAAAGAGATTAAGTAGTTTAGGTTCTCCAAACAAAATGCAACCAGGAAAACATTCATCTGAGATAATGTCCACCCCCTAAAACAGGAAGGATTTGATCAGATGAACATAGTTTTTTGAAAAAAACTTTGAATACACTGAATGCCTCAGAACCTCAGTAAAAATATACCTTATTTTTGTCACATATCATATGACAAAAAAGAGAAGGAAACTCTTTGAAGAGCAAATAGTGAATATGAAGTATTTCACAGGCCTAAAACAGATAATAATATTTATTGAGAACTTTTTAGAAGCCAGGAATATTCTTTAGGCACATTTAACATGTGCCTAAAGAATATACAACATATACAACATTCCTAAGAAATAGAGGATTATTAGTCCCATTTTACAGATAAAGAAACTAGTTTAAAGACTTCAAGTGATTATTCAGCCCATACTGTTAGCAAATCGGGGAGGCAGGACTTAAAGTCGGCTCTTTCTGATACTCCCAAATCCTTCTTACTTAAAAACAACATTAATGCACTATTACCTTTTAATGAAGAAAAGTTAGATCTGTCAGAGTCAGTAGGAAAAATACAATATTCTTATGTAAAATGTATTGAAATTATAAATATTTGATATTTTTAAAGATTTTATTTATTTATTTTTGATAGAGAGGGAGAGAGACAGAGCACACAAGCAGGAGGAGTGAGAGAGGCAGAAGCAGACTCCCAGCCAAGCAGGGAGCCCGATGTGGGGCTTGACGCGGGGCTCAATCCCAGGACCCTGGGATCATGACCTGAGCCAAAGGCAGATGCTTACCTGACTGAGCCACCCAGGTGCATCTAAATATTTGGTATTTTAAAAATTGTAAAGTTATAAAATCAGATTTTTTTATAAGATCAGATTTTAATTCTAGCAATTTATGGTTTTCCTACTTTATTTAGTTCTGTAGTTAGTCATATTAGTCATGTCATTACTCATATGAAAAGTACAGATAATTCTTCTGTAAAACCTCTTCTTTTTCCATTTCCCAACACTTATTTTTGTTGATTCATTGGTAGCAACTTTATGCTGATAATGAGCTAAGTAGGATAGCAGGCAAAATAGATTGATTCTTCAAAAAAAACAAGTTCATATATACAATGGAATATTATGCAGCCATCAAAAGGAATGAAGTCTTGCCATTTGCAATGATGTGGATGGAACTGGAGGGTATTATGTTGAGCAAAACAAGTCGATCAGAGAAAGACAGGTATCATATGACCTCACTGATATGAGGAATTCTTAATCTCAGGAAACAAACTGAGGGTTGCTGGAGTGGTAGGGGGTGGGAGGGATGGGGTGGCTGGGTGATGGACATTGGGGAAGGTATGTGCTATGGTAAGCATTGTGAACTGTGTCAGACTGTTGAATCGCAGACCTGTACCTCTGAAATAAATAATACATTATATGTTAAAAAAAAAAAAAAGAAGAAGAAGAAGATAGCAGGAAGGGAAAAATGAAGGGGGGGGAATCGGAGGGGGAGACGAACCAGGAGAGACTATGGACTCTGAGAAACAAACTGAGGGTTTTAGAGGGGAGGGGGTGGGGGAGGGGTTAGCCTGGTGATGGGTATTAAAGAGGGCACGTACCAAATGGAGCACCAGGTGTTATAGGCAAACAATGAATCATGGAACACTACATCAAAAACTAATGATGTAATGTATGGTGATTAACATAACAATAAAAGAAAAGAAAAGGAAAAAAAACAAGTTCATATTCATAAAAGCATGGTTGATGTAGTACAGAAAAATAAAAACAGAAAAACAGGTATAATGTGAAGACTTATAAAATGTCTTAATTTTTGGATCTTTCATATGGTATCATCAGCTATTTGAATCATATGTCCTATCTTAATAACTTTCCCTCTGAATATTATATAGTAATAGAGCTAATACATTGACACACAGCCATACCAAAATAAAGAAGACTCTAAAAATTCTAAAATTATTTGGTAGATTGTAAAAAAAAAAGAGAGATATTTACTTAAAACAGTACATGAACTATTTTTGTGATTTGCATCTCTAATTATCTTTAAAATTTTACATATCAAAACACGACATGCTGTAATCCATCAATTGATACAATACAGCATTGTAAATCATGATGTAATAGATCATTTGCCATGGCTCAGTGCTTTCAATAATGATGTAATATAAATTTATATGAAAGAATGTTTAACACATATACATATATGTTTAAAACTCAGCTCTCGTCTTCAAGAATGGAAGGACATTAAACATTAAGCATTGTTCTTACTTTTTTTTCCACAAAACTCCATTATAATCTTCTAAAGAAGAAAATTCCTAGGATAAAATGATAGTTTTATCATGAGACTTTGTGGAGATTTCAATCTTATACCCTTCATACATCTTAATTTTCCACATATAATAATAAAAATCTTTATGTTCTATGGATAATTGGACTGGATACGTATAATCAGCCCTCAATTATCATTTCAGAGGCAAGAAAGACATCACACAGACAAATGAAATGCTCAGATAAAACAAGAATCAGAGAATCATGGAATTTAGAGCTGAAGGGAGCTGAAAGTCAGCTACTCCAAGCCCCTTATTTTACAGATGAATAAATTGAGCTTGGTGACATTCAGGGATTTTCAAAATGTCATATAGCCAAGTTATTTGCCGCTCTGGGACCAGTAGGTCTTCTGCTCAGGCTCTTTCCTCCATCCTACACTGTCTTTGGAAGTCCTTCCATGTGAAATGGAACCAGTGACTTAACAGAGATCAAGGAACACTCCATGACAATCTTTCAACTCTGCCCGCCACATTACTTTATTTTTATTTTTTTTACAGCTTATACCACAACTTTTATTAGAAAAGTTATACATAACATAGCATCAACTATTTTCAAGAACAATGTTAAACCCAATAAGCAACAAAACCAGACTAACAAAATGTGTTAACAAGAAACTAATGACCTTTCTATAATCAAACATTCAATTATCTACAAATGACTTTTTACAAAGGGAGAAAAATCCATGGTTTACAGGCACATATTGAAAATAAAGCTGCAATAGCAATTTTTATACACTTACCCTTCTCAAGAAACTGAATCATCAAAACAGTAATTACGAGTTCACTAATTTAAAACATTTCACATAATTTAAAATTACTGGGTATACACTGAAGTCTGAGTTTCAAAAGTGATTTTTTTTAAGCTAGAACTTTCAGGGTGAGTAATTTTGCCCTAAAAAGTTAAGGCATGTTCTGATAATCATAACAGTCACATAATTTCTGGTGCTATCTGGTCTGTTAATAATAAAGCCTTTATTTGGATGCTTTTCTTAAATTATAGGAAACCAGATATAGGATTTCTGTTGCAAAGCCATTAAAATAAATTTCCAAACACAGGAGTGTGCAGCATTGGGAAAAGATCAGTACTAACACTTATAATAAATACCAGAGAAGCCATTAGTTATTAACGGCACTGTCTGCTTAAGGGTTAAGTCAACCAGGTGTGTAATTTCCCATCAGTCTGTCCTTTTAGTTGGCATAGCAATTTCTATTTTCATGATCTGAGTACTCAAATATATCCAAACATCTTTTTAAAACTTTGATTTAGAGCTTCTGGAAAGTTATAAACGTTTTTATATTCTACTCTAAAAAGTCTACTTCTGCTCATTTTAGAGCCTCACTAAAACAACAGATTTTAGGATAGTCAGGTTCATTAAAAAGTTTCAAATGGAATGACTTACAAAAGAACACTTTATACCAAGCCCTATCATTTTGTAGCCAAAGGGGTTGAGTTACAGCACAGTTTCACACACCCTCTTGGTCATTACAGAATTACACTTTAAAATAGTATCTCAAGAGGACATCTGTTTTAGGCCCCATCCCCAAACAAGACTGCCAGTGTTACTAGTGGGAAAAGACAACTTCTTTCTCTCAAAGAAAGACTCACAGCATCGTTCTTAATTAAATTGTCAGGCACTTTTTTCCTGACAGGTTTTCCTTTCCAATGTGGTGATGGAGAGCTAAGATAAAAATCCTGACTTTCAACTGCTACTCAATAGTATTACATGTGCCAATATTGCACACATCTGTTCTGAACTGTTAAAATGATCTTCTGGGTCCTTGGGTGTGCTTGTTTTCTCCAACAGAACACAAACACATCCATCGAAGCAGTTTCCCTTAAAGATGGAATTGATAAAATACCGGGGGGAAAAAAAAACAAAGAAAAAGACAGACTTCGTACAGACAAAAATCTAAATTTTCTCAAAGGGTTTTGTGTGCCCTACACATGGGGGCAATTTGTATACACTAGTGAAATGAACACTAGCTATAATGCTTCTAGCTGCTCAAATAATGTGGAACCTTGGTCCAGGCGTTGCAATGATGTCACTCTATGGTTCTTCCTGCGTCAGCTCAATAGCTTGTTGCTTATTAAGAACCAAGAAGCTGTAGAACTTTGCTGCAGCTTGCTTTCTGTTTGTGTTTCGACATAACTCAAGCAAACTGATGGATTCAGCTCCAGTTTTAGCAAGAGCTTGCTGAAGCCCATGAAGCATCTGCTGAGTCCTTTTATTCCATCTTCTTCCTTCTTGATCCTGATCACCTCCGGAAGCATCTTCTTCCTCCTCCTCTTCATCATCTTCTTTCTCCTTCTCTTTCTCTGGTAGACGTTCTAACTCCTGAATTAACTGACAGATATTTGGAGGCTCCTCAGGGGGCAGCTCTACAGGGGGTATTTCCACCTGCTCTACCTGCTGGGGAGGGATCACAGGCTCTGGGTCAATTTGTCCTGCTTTTCGCTTGACTCCCTGAGGAGGTGGTGGAGGCATGGCTGACTCATCCAAGTTTGTTTTGCTGGTCTCCATCACTGACTCCTGGAGGTGGCTTGGCTCTTCCAAAATGGGCTCATCGATAACATCACGCCGCTGGTGCTGCTGCTGCTGATCCTCTCTGGGAACCTCCGGATTTTCAAATTCTTTGAGGAATTCATCCAAATTATCAGCCTCTCCTCCTTTCCTCCTTTTCCTAAGATCTTCTGGTACTAGCGGTGTAAGACAGCGGGTAAAGACCTTCGGGAGTCTATTAGTCCATAAAGGCTGAGCAGGTAAGAAGAGTTTTTCCACTCCCCCTGTCTCTTTCCACATCATCAACTTCTTGGTGGGTGGTGCCAGATCCAAAGTAGTAACAATACCAGAATAATCACTAAGTTGGGCTCTAATTGTCTTACTATCCAGGTCTTTGACACTGTCAAAAATCAGCTTCCTCTTCCTCTTGGATTTTGTTTCTTTGACAGTGATATCAATAGGTTCCAAAGCAAAGGCTTCTTCTTCATTTGGAACAAGTGTTGCCTGATCAGTCATAGTTGGCATTGGTTTAACAGGATCCACTGAATCAGGACTATCAGGCGCACCATTGATATGTTCTCATCCTCATCCATATCATCATGTGCAGGCTGTTCTGGCAACATCACACCTGCCTCTGACAGGGCCAGGGGGTCGTCAAAGATACCACCATCATTATTACTTATAAGTTTGTCGCCTAATATACCACCATCATTTCCTTCTCCAAAATTGTCATCTTTATATTGGTCTTCATATTCTAAATGATTAATTTTCTCATTCAGATTGCTGGTGCTCTGTTCAGGCTCTAACAGGAGGTTAGAAGCGCTAGTGCTCACTAACATGTCATCATCCTCAAAAGCACTTCCTTCTGTCATGATCTCACGATCATCCATTCCAAAGTCACCAAAATCATTTTCTTGTAGAATACTGATGTTCCCAACTTCTTCTCTTATGGTTATTTCTTCCCCTCTACTCTGGTTCAGGCTGAACTGCTGGGCCACATCGATGTCATCTAAGTCAGGCAGTGGCTGATCAAAGTCATGAAATTCTTCAGGTAAGGTAATAGCATTGTAAGCAGCTTCTCGATTTTCCTCAGGCAGGTCAACAACACCTGGCCGAAAAGCCATCTTTATCTTAATGAATGCTTCATTACAGTCTGCAAGCAGGTATTTGGCTTTTCTATGGTAGATTCAAACTACTCCCAGTAAGAGATGTCCTGATGTTCGGAGTGCCATCTTCACCTTTGGTGAGATGATACTCTCTACACTGCTCTCTAAATTACACTCAAACACATGGGCTTTGGTTAGCTTCTTATCCCAATGGGCCACTAGCCAAATTTTGGCCAGAGGCCCTCTCTTACTGAGGACAAAGTGTGCGTAGAACATTGTTCCGGCTGATTATGAAGCAGGAGGAAATCTTGCTCTCTGCCGGGAGCTGGGCGGGCTGGGTGGCCTGGGGAGGGGGACCACCACATTACTTTAAACTCTTACCTAACCACTGAAAATGTTGCTCAAAAGCAGTCACTGTTTTTGTTTGTTTGTTTGTTTGTTTTTTAAGACTTAAAAGGATGCTCAGAATATCATTTGTCAACTGGCTAATGAAAGCAATCAATTTCACCCAAGTTTAACATCCTTCTGCCCATGCATTTTGATGGACACACCAGGGACAAGAAAAGCAGAAAGGCCGAAGAAAAATATACTTTAGATGTCCTTAAATAGAAAACTTCAAAGAAATAATAGGGGACTCATTCATTCATTTATTTAACAACCTTTCATTTAGTATTTGAATACTGTGATTTCCAAACTTTCCTTCTGATAAAATTCCCTACCATCAGCCTTCAGGATCATAACACAGTAGTCAGATTGAGCTCAGGAAACTACATCCTTAATTTTGATTAGAAAAATCACAGGAAACTTTGTACCGCATGAAAGCAATCAGTGCCCCTATAGGAAAGAATGATTTATAAAGGAACACTGGCTTCATGGAGTTTATAGTTTAGAGGTATAGATAAAGATATAAATAAATGCTAACCACATATTGAGCCCTCATTTGATGAGAGAAGGAAACTTCTTAGGATGTAACATATGAATAAATGACATTTTTAGAGAGAACACTGCAGGTAGTGGGAATGGCATGTGCACAGTTAGGCAAGAGACATATAGATAAAAGAAAAAGGAGGAAGGAAAAGTATAGAGCCAGTTTGTGAATAAGTGAGGAGTGAGGTTTAGCCACACAAAAAATTCACGAAGAAGTGGAGGTGGAGACTAGGCAGGAATGGCATCTTAAGATCAAATAACCAAGGATAGAAAGATCCAGACAGCAATCTCGGAATGTCCTTGACCATGCGGGCAATTTGATCACAGTCAAAGGCTGGGATCTTCGATCTGAAAAGCAGTTTCTATAACTAATTGGAGTAAGAACAAAACTACAAAGTAGGGAAGCCACTTGGGAACTGGATGGCAAGACCAGTTAAACCTTAATAATATTTATAAGAATATGAATCTATATTTGGTGTTTCCAGACTAATTTTCAGAGCTATCATAAAAGAATAAATACTGCCTCAGATTGCCCACTCAATCTTTATGCAATCTTATCTGTTAGGGTCTTCCAAAACTAGTGGAAATCTATCCAATGTTTAGAGACCTCCAAAGCAAACCAATTTCAGTAATTCTCATTGTCAGAAAATATTAAAATAATCAAAATCTCCCCCCCACTTTTGTTTTTTTTTTTTTTTTTTTTTGGTTCAAACCTTTCTGTCCAATGGTCATTAGGTAGAGGTAACTTGTTAACTGCTGATTTTGTGGTTTTTACAAAAGCATTAAAATACACTTTTCTCTCCTCTAAAATTAGTAGTTCAATTCCATTGACTTCTCCATTGACTTCTCCTTAGAGTTTGTATTTTCAACTCTCTCCTTAGCTTGTCATTACAGCTTTGGCTTTCCTTTAGCACCACCTGTGTTTAGCCATAGGCCTCAGTGGCTTTGTCTGTGTCTTTAATATGTTAGCTTTTTTTTTTCTTTTTTAAGCATGTCAGACACTCTTTTCATAAAGCAAGTATATTTGTTAAGTATTTGAAAAAAAAGTTTATGTAAAACAAAATAGAAATATTTTTCTACAGTCTGTTAAATTTTAAAAAGACATTGTTTATATTCCATTAAAATGAATAAAATGCCTCTCCATTTACAGTTTAAACTACCAAAAAAGATGGAGAAAGTAATTGGATTTACAAAGGCTTCTCTAAGCATAAAATGAAAAGTATAACCATTTGCCTACAGAAATTTTGTGAGGCAAAATGTTATAAATCAGTTTTAAATTTAAAAGCAAATGGAAAAATGTATGTAACATATTCATCCGTATAAGTTATGCTACTCCTAACTCTAATAGTGATATTACTTCTAAATAAGAAAGAGCCAAGTTACAAAAAGAGGGGAGCAAATTAAAATGGCAAAAATAAAAACTTAAAGAATACAAGATTTTTAAATGCAAAAAAATTAAAGCAACTTCAGAGTTGCTTCTATTTGTCAGTATGGACACACAGACACATACAGAGTGACAATGTTCAGAATGGATGAGGATGCAGTAAAAGAAGTTATACATAAACTACAACAATCTTCTTTGAAGCAATTGAGTAATATCAAATAAAATTTCTAGTGTACTCTCTTCGATTCTTTTGCAAAAATTGGTTCTACAAAAATATTCACATAAATATGTAAAAATATGTGTACAAGAATGTTTACTACAATTTTGTCTTCAGTGATAAAATATTGGAAATGATCTAAATGGATGCTGATTAAATAACATATGATTCATCCGCATGTTAGAATACTTTGCAACTATTAAAAAGTGAGGCAAAACTGTATGACTTGAAACAGAAGAGTTCACAATATATTATTAAATGAAATAAGCAATTATATATATAATATGTGCATATTACATACACACACACACACATATGTAGTATGGTGTTCTATTACTTTTTGGACGTAACATTTGCTTGTGTGTTTATGTCAGTATATATGTATAGTATACATTATATGCACATACACAATGGGGGGGTGTATATAAAATGCTACTGAAAGTTATTTCTGAGAAATGAGATTAATGAGGATACTTTATTTTTAACTTTACTCTTTTCTATAATCTTTATATATTTTGCAATAAATTTGTATTGCTTTGTAAAAAAGAAATAATTATAAAATATTTTCAAAGCAATAGTCATAAAGGCCCATTTTAAAAAATCAGTGTAGACAAGGAAATTTTATCATGTCCTTCACTTCTAAACCAACAAAAGTTGGTACTCAGTGAAAATTGAAATACTTGATTAAAAGCAGATTAACTGTACCATGATAAAGTATTTGGAGGTTTTTTTGCTGATGTTTTTATAAGTTAAATTCCCATTATGTAAACAAGTGCTATGGTTTTGAGAGAGTTGCACAAAAAGTAAAAACTGTAGATTCTACATACTCATCTGGGAATCAATGCAGATGGGGGGGGGGGATGATGATGTCATTACAAATGGAAAACACCAAATTCTCCCAAAATGACAATTTCAATGGTGACATGCATCTTTAATCATAGCAAAAATACAAGCCATCTCATTGTTATAACTCAGCATCTTCCAAAGTTTGGCCTTTTTTCTCCTTGCAGAAGGTAAACCAAACAGCAAAGAACCTATTTGCACACCAAGTTCTGATCAACAAAAACTAATCCATGAATTAAAAATGATATAAAATTTTAAGTTAAGTGGCCAGGTATTGTTAAATTTGTGATAGTCAAGTAAAGGACACTTACACAGTAGAACTTGAAATATATATATAATCTTTAAGAAAAGCAAATGTCAAAAAGTTTGTATAAAAGGCTATAATTTAATAAAAGAGAATATGGCTTAGGAGTGATAAACAACTCGTAAGATTCTCACAATACAAATACATTGTTTTAAAGGAAAATGGAAGTATTTAAAAATTCAAGGTAACTTCTACAAAAAGAGAACAAGTTAAAGAAAAAACAAGCAGAAACCAGTGAAGCCCACCCCTTACACCCCCACCCCCCATAAAAGAGAAAAAAGAAAGATTCTTAAAAGATAAATATGTAAAAAAAGGATCGGTTTTGTAATAAACACGTGAGACACATGAAAGTCCAAAAGGAAGCTTTTCAAAAAAAAAAAATGTTAAGAGGCACAAAAAGGGACACATAACATACGAATAGAAAAAAAAACAAGTAAATGTGCTCTCTTGTTGGAGCAAATAATATTCTGAGAGATGACTGACCAGCTATGCCTATTAAATGTTCATCTTCTTGGATAAATGATATAATAAGACCTCATAAGTCAAAATATATTCAGTCAGGAGAATGAGAAGATAAACACAGACTGGAAGAAAATATTTATAAGACACATCTGATAAAGAAGGGTTATCTAAAATATACAAAGAACTCTGTAAACTCAACAATAAGAGAACAAATCACCCAATTAAAAAGTGGGCCAAAGACCTTAACAGACAACTCACCAAAGTAGATAAACAGATGGTAAAAAAAAAACATATGAAAAGATGCTCCACATCATAAGCCATCTGGAATATGCAAATTAAAAGGAGATACAACTACACACCTATTAGCGTGGCCAAACCCCAAATACTGAAAAATACTAAATGCTGGGGAGGACGTGGAGCCACAATAACTCTCAAACATTGTTGATGAAAATGCAAAATGGCATAGCCATGTTGGAAGACAGTTTGGTGGTTTCTTATGAAACTGAATATACTCTTTCCAAATGATTCAGCCATCCCACTTGTTACCATTTACCCAAAGTGTTTAAAAAACTTATATCCATACAAAAACCTGCATACGTATGTTAATAGAAGCTTTATTCATCATACTTGGAAGCAACCAAGGTGTCCTTCAATAGTTAAACAGGTAAATAAACTCTGGTACAATCAGATATTGAAAGAAAGAAGAAATGAGTCAGTAAGTCTTGAAAAGAACCTGAAATGCATATTACTAAGTGAAAGATGACAGAAAAGTTGACATACTATGTGATTCCAACAATAAGACATTCTGGAAAAGACAAAACAATGGAAAGAGTAAAAAGATCACTGGTTGCCAGTGGTAGGGAGGGATGAATAGGGGGAACACAGAGGATTTTTAGCGCAATGAAACTACTGTCTTATATTATAATGATGGATACAAGTAATCATATATTTGCTCAAACTCACAGAATGTACAACACCAAGAGTGAGCCCTAATATAAACTCTGGACTTGGGTGATCATGGTGTGTGATATAGGTTTCATCAACTGTAAACAAATGTACCACGCTGATGGAAAATATCGATAATGGGAAGGCTATGTATATATGGGGGCAAGGAATACGTGGGCTATCTCTGTACCTTCTCAATTTTTCTATGCATTAAAAAAGTTATAAAACTTTGTGTAAAAACAAAACAAAACATATTCAGCATGCAGTTCCTACTACATGAAATAATGTACTCTTGGCTAACTAATATATCAAATTTCCAAAAAAGCCCAAATTGATAATGATATGTCCACCATAAATAAGTTTCAAAAACATAAAATTTAAAATATCTTTTTAGCTTGACACAATGTGTAATTCTCAAAATGTTATCTCCAGACCAACAGAATCAACAAACCTTGGAGATTTGTTAAAAATATAAATTCTTTGCCACCCACCCCTGTTACTAAATCAGAAACTATGGAGGAGAGGCCCAGTGATCTGTTTCTTCACAAGCCCTCCAAATAGTTCTGATGCTTACTAACATATGAGAATGCTTGCAATACAGCAATCTCATTGGTGTAAACTGACTGGCCCAAGAGGTCGGCCTGGATTTCTCTTAATAGCTGTGACTTCAACTTACATTCTTTCAAAAAATATGGTCTTATCTTCTTTATCATCTGTTGAAGGGCAGTCCATATATACAATGGAATATTACTCAGCCATCAGAAAGGATGAATACCCAACTTTTACATCCACAGGGATGGGACTGGAGGAGATGATGCTCAGTGAAATAAGTCAAGCAGAGAAAGTCAATTATCATATGGTTTCACTTATTTGTGGAACATACGGAATAGCATGGAGGGCATTAGGAGAAGGAAGGGAAAAATGAAGCGGGGGAATCAGAGGGAGAGATGAACCATGAGAGACTATGGACTCTGAGAAACAAACAGGGTTCTAGAGGGGAGGGGGGAGGGGGGACTGGTTAGCCCGGTGTTGGGTATTAAGGAGGGCACGTACTGCATGGAGCACTGGGTGTTATACAAAAACAATGGATCGTGGATCACCAAATCAAAAAAACTAATGATGTATTGTATGGTGACTAACATAACATAATAAAATTAAAAAATAAATAAATAAAAACAGACTGGGTTCCAGAAAAAAAAAAAATATATAGTCTCAGGCCAATTTCTCACAATCAAAGACAGATTGATGAGACATGAAAAAGATTCAGTGGCTATGAAGCTAAAAACAAGAGGAAGCACCAGAGTACTCTGAAAACAAACCAACCAACTTCACATTTTGATAGAACACCCTGGGTTTATGACCTACAGACGTAGATGACTTTAGTTTCTTCAGTTTCGGCTGTTAGACTTAGTGCCATCCATAAAGGATAGAAGCCAAGGGCTTCTGTAAATAGTAGTAACGGTTATATAATTTTAACAAAATGCAGCAAAATCCCAGGATGATGAAAAAGAGAGGCAGTGCATGGAAATTTCCTGGGCCCTGAATTCTGCCTCCGAAATGAAGGTTGTAATGAAATCCTGAGGGTGTTATTCACTGCACTTTAATAGCTCGGGCATATTACGGAAAAAGAAAGAGAAAGAGACAGATGGGGAGGAGGAGAGAAGGGAATGTGGACAAGAGAGGCCACGATGCCTACAAGAGAAACTAATTGACTAGTACAGGTATTAAGTTTCTTGAAACATGGGAACAAGGGCCAAACCTTGGTCCTGAGGCATAGATTCTCTATGAAGATAAGTAGCCGTTGAAGAAAATTCAGCAATATTGCAGTCATTTTGTGGTAAACATTATTGTGATTTCTTGTTGAATTATGTCTTCAGCTTTTTCTTTCTTCAGCAACGATAGCTAAGGATGGGAGGACAAAAATAAAACATCCAATATAAAGCAGCTTTCTAGTTTTCCCTGAAATTGGTTCCTTTGAACTGAGAGTAACATGTAAGTAAGCTAGATGCCTTAATAAGCATTGATCACCCATGATTAATCTCTTTTAGTAAATAACGCCTTATACCATACCGACTAGGAACTAAATCAAAATGAATTAACCAATTAATGGGGACAGGAGAGGGAACCAAGGTAAGCAAGTCTTTAAAGTCACTATGACTTAATAATATTTCCATTAAAACATTTAATTTATAATAGAGTGCAGTAAAACTTTCACTAATGTATAAACTTTCAGTTGTAGGAATATTTTTGATTGCAATTTTTCAAATCAATTACTATGAGGTCAAAAAAAATTCAATGAAATATTTAACATTAAATTTAGAATGCCATTCTTGCGACATGGTGTAACTCATGAACATACGGTAAATTCAAAAACAACTAATATAAGCACAAAGTATTCAAAATTTAATTATATAATTGGAATATAAATTATTGTAAATTATGAATTATTGTGATGTCCTGTATACTGAAATGAGACTATTCTCACAGTCGTCTATACTGTAGAGTATCTTAGATGCTAAGCCATCGCATTTGCATTTCTGTAACAAAGAACTTCATTTTCTTGAAACATGTTATGGCCTGGCCTCATTAATTCAGAAAAAAGAAAATACAATTAAAGATAGTCTTCAGAGGTTCTAAAGTGATCTGAATTTTGGAGTGGTTAATGACATGAGTGTTATTAGCTTAAATTAATCCTGTTACTATGGTAGGTTGTATAGAAATGACTCATATTTTAATCTAAGAATTTTGCTGTATTTCCATTTGATCTCTGGGAGAGAAATTTGGGACCAAACGTAGTATTATATATATAAACTGTGTGAAAATGAAATACACATCTCAGTATTGCACTCTATATTTCCTAAAAAACTACAAACATTTACTTTTTTCATGTTAAATCTCTATTCTTTTTTAGTTGAAAATAAAAGAGCTAGTTATTTAAAAGGCATAAGTAGCTGTATCTGTATCTACAATATTCATTCCTCATTTTCCTCATGTGGGAACTTGCACTTAACTTTTGAACTTAAGTTTCTTTTCATTTCGCATGAGATGTACAAATTTCACTTTTTGAATTGCGTGCATAGTTTATATGTTGAACATATACCACCATATAAATACCTTACTTTAGGAACAATGTGATTTATTACAGGATCACCTTAAACCTGCCATTCTTACCTGAATACATTTTATAATAGTATGTAGAATTCGGGGACTTCCAGAGATTTTATTTCCAGAATGCAAAGTATTTCAACTTACACAGAGCTAGAAGATGATGGCATAGCAACACTTATACATAGGACACAAAGTTTTGTCACTGAGATACTTGAAAGCATTCTTTTAACATGCTTTCTCATTTCTTATTGTTTCCTTGAATGAAAAAAAGAACAATACTACTTACCAATAATTTAATATTAATATGGGTAAGTTAAACATAAAACTTCATTGTCATATTAATGGGTAAAGGTTTTATGAAGTATGGTCAATTTATTGATTTGAGCATGTAAAACTGTTCCTGTTACTTAGGCAGCTTTCTTTTGTTACATCAAGAATGGTAATTTTATTGAGAAAGGCACAATGGAAGATGATTGATTGTCTGCTTTTGTCATGGAGATGAATTATTGCAGAATGCATACATGAAAAAAATAAAAGCATTGTTCTATAAATTGGCCCTTGATGCTTTGTTCATTTGAGTTCATTGTTCGCAGAGTCTAGCCTGAGCTAATACCAAATAGTATAGTAAATAAAAGCATTTTTTTGCTGCAGCAAAATTACTTTCTTCACTAATGAAACTCAGCCTTATGAAATAACGGTGTCTGCCAGTGTGCTACATTTAAAATGTATAATTTAATCTATGCCAAAAGCTGAGTAGTAACAGAAAGTTTGCATAGCCATTATCATTTTATTAAATTAGTAATAAGAGTGCATAATGAAAAATGAAAAACTTTTTATTTAAAACTTAATGGGAAAGTAGCTCACAAGCAATGCAAATTAAAAAGTGGTACATTTAATTTTAGACAGTTGAATAAAATCTATTAAGAAAAAAATATAATTGTCAGTAACCGTTGAATGACTTCAATAACTTTTTAATCAAAAAATTAGACTCGTGACTATCAAATTTTCCAAGACTTTTAAAAGGATAAGATATTAGAATACAAAAAACTTTCATCAACCATTAGGCCTCTAAAACAAGCCATAAAATACTACTTTTAAATAGATTAATGTCATGCCAACTTATTATTTGCTTCCGGGAAAAATTATTTCTTTCTTTATATTTGAGGCATGGATAATATCTAATGTAATTAATCTGTGGTTTTATGAAGTTTGCTTTTCAGGTAGATTTCAATATCAGTGACAGTTGGATCTCTCCAGCTACGTTACTTATAACTTAGTTCATTTTTTTCCGATGCACTGTGATTTGCTGAGACACAGAACACTTCATTCTAGATACAGCTATCACCTGGTGTTTGCTAAATCACTGTGAAATTCTTGCAACAGCTGTTTGTTCCTGGGGAAACATTCACTTCATATTGCAGCAATAAACTGATCATTGCCAATTAAATGCCCATTAATTGTGTAAGCAAGGATTACTGCCAGATGTTTACATTAGAAAGAAAAATATCCTTTGCTATTTATTTTCCACTTATAGCCATCCCTTTTCATGTAAATAATTATGCATATGAGTTTTGGTTTTTATAATACGCCACAAGTTTGAATTCAAATATTAATAAACCATCTCTCCATAGGTTTGTTTTAATAGAGGATAAGCCAGGGTACATCATACATATAATAAAAAGAAGAAATTTGAGCAGAATCACTTTTTCAGTGCCAAAAAAAAAAAAAATGCTGAAACATTACACAGTGACTCCAATCTTCTAGTTTATTTGCTCTGTTACATGTTTCCTAGAAGTTGTCTTTATTTCCCTTTGGAAATAATAAGTCTATGAAATTGTGTTCTTAAAAGTTGAGATAAAAGAAACTCTCTTACATAGCCTGTAATGGAGAATAAAACCGTAAAACTAAAAGAATCCATATGAAATAAAAGCAGGTGGAGTTTTAGATTTTTAGCTAAATCTCACCACTTTTGTATTTACCTGGGGCTTCATTTGGTCTTGAAATATTAAATTCTTCTCCAAAATGCAGCAGTGATGAAAATGAAACATGCACTTAATAATATGTTGTCCCAAGTAATTTATTTCTCAACACCAAAACAAAATGGGAAATAAACATTAACCATAATGAATACATTTATTACTTCTTTCAGTGTAGAAATAAATGGCAAAAGTGGGAAAAAAAAAAAAGTGCTTCCCTGGCAATGCACACCTATAAATCATGCTTTTTAGATAGGAGAGCTTTCACAGAATATATCACATACGCATTTCCTTGCAGTTGTGTCTTGTTTTTCTAAGGAACAGCAAATTCATATACATGTCCTCCCTGTTAGAGTCACTGATCCCGGCCCTTCACACCCCAGCCACACAATGTATGCAAACAACAACAACAAAAAGATTAGGTGGTTCTGTTCCTCACCAGATTGAACCACACCTCCTCTTTGGAAGGTGATCACAGGACACATTCAGAGCTGCGGAAGACATGAAACAGTAGCATCTGGCTCCTTAAATATCTCCACAGGCATTTGTAATGGCATCTTTGAAGTTTTCTCTGCATCTGTCACATGTTTAGACTGCACATTGACTGCCCCAGCTGAGCACGATTTTGATTCTTTGAGACTTTGAATAGTGTAATCTGTTTAAGAATAAGGCTCGGGAAAATCCCTCATAATATCCATACACAAGCTCTTTCATGATTAAAAAAAGGGGGTCCTCATTCCCATAACTGTTATTTTTTTATGTTGAAATGATGCCAGCCTTTGAGTTAATAATACAGCCTACAATTACATTCCAGCTTTGCACATTTTTTTGAGAACCTGTGCTCAAAAAATCACATCTTGTCTAGTTTTTTTTTTTTTAACCAGTATTATAGAAATTACCCCTTGAGAAGAAGGCCTCTGTAAATGTGATGTGTGCATAATCATCTTGGCACCCGATTGCAAAAGAAATCTGACCACGGTCAACTCACTTTGAAAATCATTTTTGATTCAACCTATTAAACACCAAGTGCATCAAGTGCAGAATATAAGAATAAAGGGTGATTTGACTTAAACGGTAGTTTGAATGCTATTGACTTTGCATCTATTAAATTAATTTACTTCTAACAATTAAGCCATAAAGACTCTATTTCACCCACCTCCATATGTGTACAGACTATTTCCTATCATTAATGGGTCCCTAAATATACAAATACAAATGGGGACTATTAAGTATAGCTTCATTCTCTCCAATTCCATGCTTGTCCTGTCTTAAATTTTTGGAGTTGACAAAATTTTTCTTGGTGTCCCTAAACTCAATATTCTATTTGCATTGAGGAAACTGTCTAATCAGTTCATTGACACTAGGTATCAAAGGCATAATATTTTACTCTCCCTTAAAGGTTTCTATTTTAAAAGATCATATGAAGAAAGAATATATCATATAGGCATTTCCTTGTAGTTGTGTCTTGTTTTTCTAAGGAATAGCAAATTCATATACATGTCCTCCCTGTTAGAGTCACTGATCCCGGCCTCCGAATGATTAATTTGAGCTTCTAATGATTAATTTGAGTGTATATGCATGCATGTGCACAAACACAGACACACATACACACACCCCAGAATAAACAGAAAACAACAGCTACTTTAAGACGGGAAGTTTTTCCATTCCCATTAAAGTTACCATTTCAGCCACCATTTTCTCTGTTTCTAAGATTACCCTGACTATACGGATTATCTCATATAATTCATGACGAGGTTCTTTGTTTTGCTTTTTTTCAATCAAAAAGAACATCACATTTAACTTTAAAATATATAAATATAAAACCAGTACCAGGGAAAAGATGACAAAGTATACTCCTCCCATGAACACAGTCATCAAGGGAAATTAAACAATTTATACAACTGAGCTGACCTATGAATTTCAGTAATCAGAACCCTGGAATGAGGCAGAGTGTGGGACACAAATGAATATGAAACAGCTGGGAGAAGCGGGAATGTTTGTGAAGAAGAAATCCAGATCCACACATTCCACAGGAAGAAAACGAAGTGTTTCATGTATTCTTCTGGAATGTTTCCCCACCACCTTCAGAAGCAGACCATTAGAGTGTGGAGCAGCTTCTTTCTCCCCTTTCTGTCAACTTTGAAGGTAACTCCCTCCAAAGTCTTAGATTTCTAAGGGCCTTCTAACCACCACAAAGTCACCATGTAATGGGGTTTTGTTTGCTTATGTTTGAGCTCGTCATTATATGTCTGTTTGATATGCAAATGTACAATTTGAATGTACATGTGTCTTCATAGTCACACCTCAGTGTCTCAGTTCAGATTTGGGGGAATGGTTGGTATAAAATGTAGGGCTTGGAGATTCTTATTGAATCCATGTCCTGGTCCTAAATATAATACAAAAATGTGTATTACATTCCCAGAAAATACAGTAATGAAAGACCATAACGGGGAAGTGTGGTTCCACTGGTTCAGACACCCCTGCTACTTCACAAATTAACAACACAGAGAAATGTCTACCATGAACACATTTGGCTATTATGGTATATATGTAAATGACAAAAGCCAGTTATGGCATTGGTTGGCAGGAAGTGATGTGAAGCAAAAATGGGAAATCCTTTTCAAGGAATGACTTAAAAGTCTTATTTTTGTTTTTAAGAATCCATGCCATACAGATTTTTTCCCTCATTTCCTTTATGGATAACGGAGGAAGAATTCTGGAACAAATTACTGATGTTTATGATTGTTACAAAAGAAACTTGGATGACAAATTCATTTACTTTATATCAAAATAATGAAGGTTTAAAAGAATAAGCTATAAAAGACTCTAGGAGAAAGAGTCTATAAATTCTGAAGGAAGGCATAGAGAGAAAGCTTCAGAAATCCTGCAGTTACTGATATTAATTTAACCATTTATTTACTCAAGAAACATTTATTAAGTTACTACTATGTTCCAAGGGCTGTGAGAAAGCATAGAGTGGTAAGAAAAAGATAATTTGCTAAGGATTGGAAGTCTAGTTCTTCCACTGACTGGCTGCTAACCAAGAGTAGGCCACTCTAATGAGCACTAATTTTCTCATTTGTAAAATAAGAAGAATGAAATAGATATCTAAGTATCTTCCAGCTCTAAAGCTCATTACTGAGCTGTTCATTTTTCAATCAGATAGTGCGCCATATTGTACATGCAGCCCTTGGGTGTGCAGAGTGCTGCTCCAGACTCCTCATACTGAGCAGGACACTTCTGACTCTCACAATTCAGCTCCTATCCTGAGATTCCTCTGATATTCACCCTCAAATAGAAAACTGTTGGAAAAAGAAGAAACCTAATTCTTATGAAAGGGAGCACAGAAAAAGAGATACTCCAGAATGCAAGCAAAATGAAACCCTCTGTCCAGAATGAAAGCATGCCTCCAGATTTATTGCATGAATTTGATAAACTCTTGTGTGTGTTTTATGAGGCATGAATCCCACAGGATTCTCCAGAAGAAAAGAGCTTGGTGATCAAATGAGTCTAAAACATTCTCTACACTACTGATCTTATAGGTTCAAGAATGACAGTTCTGAGAAGTCTTAGAGCTAAAAAAAAAAAAAATTTAGGGGCACCTGGGTGGCTCAGTTGGTTAAGCGGCTACCTTCAGTTCGGGTCATGATCCCAGGGTCCTGGGATTGAGCCCCGCATCGGGCTCCCTGCTCCGCGGGAAGCCTGCTTCTCCCTCTCCCACTCCCCCCTGCTTGTGTTCCCTCTCTCACTGTGTCTCTCTCTGTCAAATAAATAAATAAAATCTTTAAAAAAAAATTTTTTTAAAGTTTAATGTTTACCATTTCCAAAGTTATCAATCTAAGCACATGACTGTGGAATCCAATTTAGAAAACACTGTAGTAGGAAATTAAACCAAGATTTAGCTTAATGGGTTTCTTAAAAAAAAAGGGGGGGTGGGGTGGGAGGGATGGGGTGGCTGGGTGATAGACATTGGGGAGGGTATGTGCTATGGTGAACGCTGTGAATTGTGCAAGACTGTTGAATCACGGATCTGTGCCTCTGAAACAAATAATGCAATATATGTTAAGAAAAAAAAAGAAGAAGAAGATAGCAGGAGGGGAAGAATGAAGGGGGGTAAATCGGAGGGGGAGACGAAACATGAGAGATGATGGACTCTGAAAAACAAACTGAGGGTTCTAGAGGGGAGGGGGGTGGGGGGATGGGTTAGCCTGGTGATGGGTATTAAAGAGGGCACGTTCTGCGTGGAGCACTGGGTGTTATGCACAAACAATGAATCATGGAACACTACATCAAAAACTAATGATGTAATGTATGGTGATTAACATAACAATAAAAAATTTAAAGTAAAAAAAATCAATTCAAGAAATAAAATCCTAATATATATGTTTTATACTTGCATGTAATAATACTAGAGATAATGAGAAATGTTCATTGTTATTTACAGCATATTTGCAGGAATAATATGTAGTTATTTCATCCCTATTAAAAGTGGAATTGTTTTTCAAAAAAAAAAAAAAACCTAACAGGACTAAGACACCAATGAAGTTTCCATACTGTAGCCTGAACAAAGTCACATAGCCAAGAGAGTGTTTGTTGTTACACTTACCAACCATCCCACAAACCTCAGAACTTCTGCTATGGGTCAAAGGGAAGTCCGGTGAGTTGCCAAGTATCCCTTATCTTTCAGCGAGGACAGACTGCTTTAATGAGTAGCTATTAGTGCTACAAAGAACACAGGTTTTTGAAGTATACGTAGTGCGATGAAACCTCCTATAAAGCTCTATGGGAAGGTGATTTTAGATATAATTGGATTTCATCTTAAGACTCACCTTCCATCAAGCATGCATTCCCAAACAGCTAAAGACTCAATTTCCCATTTTCAGTCTCAGAGGGGGATCTGTATAGGAGTAAAGGAAAAGGCAAGAAGAGCAGCCTCTTCTTAAGAAGTAAGCAAGTAGCTAGTAGATTCCTGCCTCTACAATATCCTCTCTACCCAGTATGGTTTGGGTCAGCAAACTGCACGTATGTTTTATTTTGTCAATCAGTCCTATAGAAACATTAACAGCTTCGATTCATATGTAAACCAGAGCAAACACCACCAGGGGGTGCCAAGCCATGACCAGGGCAAATGTGAACCACTCAGAAGCATCCAGGGAACTCTTGGCCAATTAGTAGACAAATTTACCCTATATTTGCAAGAGTAGTAAGCTACTCTTGCAAAAACATGATCCTACATCCATTTTTACCAAACTGAATTTTTTGGACCCAAGTCATCACTTACTAGTACAGTAAGCTTTTACTTGCATGAACTTGAAATCACTGATAATGAGCTCTGGTGGCCAAGACCATGCTGAACAGCTTCTCCGGAAGAAAGTTTCTGAGAGTTGTTTAATAATCACATCCTGTCCCAGTGAATCCTTTTGGGATGTTTCTGCTGCAAATGTGTGGAAAAACTGATAAACAGTGTCTTAAATATGAAGATCCAATTTTTCTCACAGAAGGAAAAACAGCTGTTGACACTAAATACCGTGTAACTAGCTTAGTAATTCAGTTCTAGTGTATCTATTTTTTGGGGTTTTCTTTCATGAATGCAATACTCCACTACAGCTCAGGCATCATTTTTTTTGCATTCAAAGATGGACAAGAGAGTAGGATAGTATCAGTCACAACTTTCAATTTTACCACAGGAAACAACAGGCTTCCCAGCAGGCTTTAGTAGGTTTCTATGTGAGCCCAAGCCATCACGTAGTCACAAGGGAACCCCGGGGAATGCATGTATCAAAAGCAAGAATATCCAGGATGGTCAAAGGGTCCAGAGCAGCCACAAAGCATAACATATTCCCTCTAAACATAATTTTACTTTCTATGGTTGTAATTACACAGTGCCTTCCAAAAGGAAAAAAGCTGAAAACTATCTTAACAAAACCCTGTGACATTTTTTTCTCCCTGACAAAAAGAAGGTTTTAAAATTTCAGTTTCAAACAATAGTGTTGGGTATCTTCCTATTTAAATGGGTTGTGAAAAACAGCAACTCACATATAGCAAAGTCAATCAAAACAATGCCAATCTCCCCCGATGAAATCTCTGTAAAGAAACTGATGATAATTTAATTTAGATCCAAGGTTTCTTTCTTTGACAAAGAGACTATCCTCCCTGATGTTTCTAGGACATTCTCAATTGTTTGTTGTTTCTGTATGATTGCTAATAACACCTCTTTCACTTTCAAAAGTGTAGTGGCTTAGACAATAAATTATATGATCTCCTGATCTATTAGTCTTTCTATGCTAATGATTTTTAAATTCATATTGTTAGACCGAATCATGTGCCTGAACTATAGAACTCCATTAAGAGAAACCTACTTGATATCTTCACTGGCAATTTCCACCAAAAACTCAGCTATCCCAAAGCAAACTTATGCCATCTATTCAATGGTTCTTTTCCTATTAGTCAAAAGCCTAAAAGATCAGACAAGAGACCTGGCACTTTCTTTAACTTACTCAAGCTGTCTACTTAGCCTTGCTTCACATGCTTTCAAGTGGGAAAATCACTGATGAGTTTTTTTTAAAGACTTTATTTTTAAGTAATCTCTACATCCAACATGGGGCTCTAACTTACAACCCTGAGATCAAGAGTTGCATGCTCTACTGAATGAGCCAGGCAGGTGTCCCTCATTGACGAGCTTTAAACAGGCAACATTAATGAATGATTTCCCATTGCTTTCAGAATAAAGATCCAAATTCTTCTATGGTCTACAAGATTCTTCAGTCTATGCTAGTCTCTTGTCATTTTAATCCACTTTTCCCACATTCCTAAATCATTGAACTATCCTGGACTTTGTTCAGTTCCTTGAAAGCATCATTTTCCCTCCCAGCTATGTCCTCTGAATATCCTGTTGAATCTTCTTGGGATAGTCTCCACATCTTCTTTGATACTTATCATCTTTCAGACCTTGGCTCAAGCATCTTTTCTTCAGGGGAATGTCCCTTACACTCCAAGACTAATTCTCTTTTACCTGAAATATAATCTGTACTTCCACACATTTTCCTTCCCAGCATCCACCTTCAAGTTTGCAAGTTTATACTTGTATGGCTCTTTGATCACAAATTATCTCCTGGACTAAACATTTTTTATTATATCTTTAGCATAGTGCCTGTTATATAGTATGTTCTCAATAACTATTTACTATGTTCTCAATAACTATATGAATGAATGAATGAATGAGTGAGTGGTAGTACAGTACATAGAGCATGACAGTACCCAGGTTATATTTAGTCTTTATTGCCAACAGACATTCCAAGTGAAAGTCATCCTTCCAGAAGATAATCTTAAAGGATGAGATAATTACAATTTCCATAAAAAACATTTGTAATTTTTTTTCATTTGCTCAAACACTTATCCAAATTTTACTCTTATATTAATTGAGCCTGATACACTAAATTAATGACCACATAGCTGTATAGACTAGAACTTTTAGATTTAACTTAAAACTATCTAAATTTTGTAGAGTGGCTCCTTATCCTGTGCATTTAGATTTTTTTTTGAGACCTACCTTCTATGACATTTCACAATTTTAGAAATATTTTTATATCCCTTTCTGATTACAGCAGACTCTGGGATGCTCCACACAGATTCCCTTTACCAGGCAGATGCATCCATCTATCAGCCACTCTAGGTATTGTCTGCTAACAGCTCACAGCTGACCCCTTCACCAGAGAATTGCCCTTGGCTGATGGGGGCCTTCTCTCTTCTAAAAAGGAAGATGAAATAATGAGTTCCTGGCCACCAGGTTACCAAATAACTAGCACATTTTGACACATGTAAAAGTACTAATAAAAAATAACATTTCAAAAAAACATTTTTCTTCCAAATAAAATATTTGTCATTGCTATTACAAAACTGCAAGACTTGGTAAATGTCACTTCAAAATTTAGTTATAGGATTGAGATTTACAAAGGTAACTCAATATGCCAGGAGAAATTCTGCCTTCCACCTACCCCAGCCTGGTGTGGATTAGGAAATTAAATCTTTCTAATTTTATGATATGTTTAACAAATACATTTAAGCAATGATTAGGTCATTGGTTCATATAAGAACAAAATCAATATGGTGCTATACATGAAAACTACATATTGAAAAAAGAACTAGACAGTTTTAACTGTTCAACTCCTATTTTAGAAGCCACGGGGAACAAACCAAACTAAAGGGCTAAAATATAGCAGCTCAATCCTGCATTCTGTATCAACTAGACTCAGTCACTTATAATTCTCTAGAGATCCAGTAAGTGTTCATCAATTAAAATAAGAGAAAAAGATAAACAACTCTTGTCAAGATGGCTATTAATTTCAGAAATATAGCAAGCTACTTACTTGGTCTCAGCTTGATCCCTAGTGAATAAAACTGGTTGGTATATAACTTGGACGGAGTTCACATAATGTGGCAGCTTCAAGTCTCAGAAGTCCAAGATAAAGACTGCAGAGAGTTCTAGTGTCAGAGACTGCAGCCAGGGGTTTCTTGGAGGACAGTACTGTGAGGTCAACATCAATTGTCAAACTGAAAGAAGTCATGATGACAAATACATATGAAGTGTTCTTTTTTAACAAAAGAAGATTTAAGTCCATTATCTAGACATTAATATTGTGGCAAAAACTCAACAAATAAATTAAAAATTGCTCCAATTATATTTCCTATTTTAGGAACCTATTTCAGAACCTCCAATTTTAGATTCCTAAAATTTTAGTACAATAAAAAACCAATTCTAATTTTGAATATGCTATCAGTAGCCATAGAAATGCTTTATTAGATTCCATTATATCTTTAAATTATGTTAAGTATAAGAAAATGAAAATGAGGTAAGCTCATCATTGAATGAACTTACACAATCTTCATAATCTGTTTTACCATTCATACTTTATTTGATAGGTACATATATAGCTTTCTAGATGCCACCCTCTGTCTTTTGAGCATTGTTTATATTTAGAAGATCAGAGTTTAAAGTTAAAGAAACTAGAAAAAAATGAAATTAGTAATTTTTCTACCAAAAAATAGAATAAAATCTTCACCTAAAATAAGTAAAAATAAAACCGATTCTTTCCAGACTGCTAATATAGATACACAATGAAAATTCCTAAATTAAAAAACACTCTTTTCATGTTTTAGCATTAGTTTGTAGTAAGGTAAAATCAAACTCATGGTTACCATTTATTAGGTTTACTCAGGTTATAAGACTATGTTCAGGGGCGCCTGGGTGGCTCAGTCAGTTAAGCGGCTGCCTTCGGCTCAGGTCATGATCCCAGGGTCCTGGGATCGAGCCCCGCATCGGACTCCCTGCTCGGCGGAGAGCCTGCTTCTCCCTCTCCCTCTGTCTGCCGCTCTGCCTACTTGTGCTCTCTTTCTATCTCTGTTAAATAATTAAAAAATCTTTAAAAAAAAAAGACTATGTTCAATAAAGTAGTCATTGACTTTGACCTTAATTAGCAATTTTCACAAACATACTTCTAATTTTATTTTATTTTTTTTAAAAGATTTTATTTATTTATTTGAGAGAGAGAACGAGATAGAGCATGAGAGAGGGGAGGGTCAGAGGGAGAAGCAGACTCACTGCTGAGCAGGGAGCCCGATGCGGGACTTGATCCCGGGACTCCAGGATCATGACCTGAGCCGAAGGCAGTCGCTTAACCAACTGAGCCACCCAGGCGCCCCATACTTCTAATTTTAAAAACCTCCCAGGAAGAACATATCAGTCAATGATAATAACATCCGTACGTATGAAGTATCATATGTATTCTTCAATATTTAAAATAATAGTGCCTATTACAAGTAATATAAAATTATTATGGTGGGTGTTTCTCTTTAACACATACCACTAAGTTTTACAACTCCTCCTCAATGTTAGAAAGAATATTAACCGAAGAAGTGTCAGTTGGGGGACACCTGGGTGACTCAGTCTGCTAAGCATCTACGTTCAGCTCAGGTCATGATCCCAAGGTCCTGGATTGAGCCCCGCATCATTGGGTTCCTTGCTCAGTGGGAGCCTGCTCCTCCCCTTCCCTCTGCCCCTCCTACACCCCCCACCTGTGTGAGCTCTCTCTGTCAAATAAATAAATAAAATCTAAAAAAAAAAAAAAAAGAAGTGTGAGTTGAATAGTGAAACTCATTAAACTCCATACACGAGGACATCTGCTCTGCAACTGTTGCAGGGAAATAACATCTCAAAATCAAAAAGCCAAAGGACTCATTAGCTACTTGAATATTAAGAACTACCAGCAAATCTCATTTCCCAATGAAAATCCTGGAAACGAGAAAATGGAAAAGAAAATGTGGGTGGAAAATAGAAACGGAAACAGCAGGAGAAAAAAAATGAAAAAGGCAAATGTAACAATATAAGCAATGAGGAGTTTTTACTGTAAATGAAAACTCCACGTATGATACCTTGGAATTACCTTTACCCAAAAAAGTGCTAAATATATCAAGAAAGAGTTTGTAGTTAATAAACCAAGAAGTGATTCTAGTTCCTTTACCACTACAACTCACCTTAAAGGAAATCCTTCTCAGTCATTGTAGAAATGAGACGTTTCCTAACAGTAGATAGGAAGATAATTATCTAACAGGAATTTTCAAAGTTATAAACGCACATTATAGTTTAGAGTAATCTTATTAAAAATCAAATTCACAACATCAACAGATTCTTCCTGTGCCATGTAATTACATTACAGACACTTAATTGAAATAAACTGAAACTAAAACCTGGCCTAGCAGAGACATGTACTGATGGTTAAGACTCAGCAGGGTGGTACTAGTTCATTAAACTCAGTCTTCACATATGTCTACCCATTACGTTCTAAGAAAATATTAAAAATAAGGACACTAACTCAATTAAACATAGTCATATACAAGAATTCATATACAATTTATCTTATGTGTGTATAAAACCTACTTGAAAACAATGATGTAGGTAAAGACAGTTTATGATTTTATGTAGTTACTTGGAGACAAAAAATTACATGCAGGAGAATTAAACATTTCCAGTGATAACTTATGAGTTTATATAAAATAATTAACAAAAGTTCATACTACAAAAATTTCTAAGCCTTATGATTTGGTTTCTCAAAGTGTTAAGACCCAGTGCATAGGTTATTCCCAATGGCACCTGAAGGACATCAACAGTCCCTGAAAGGCCTCAGCTGGAAGGTCAGAGATAATATTGTTGCTAACCCAAGTTCCACCTACTCTGGATTCTAAGCCTCCTTAGGAAAGTGAGTCAACCAGAATTTTTTTCATGTTTTTCCACCCAGGAGTGTGAATTTTTTCAGGTATAAATTTTATAGGTTGTTCCTTAAGTTGAAAGAAACGAACCAGAAAAGTGAGTTTCTGTCTGTGTTATCTGGAGCACACTGAAGCAAGGGGTCAGAATTTACAGGTCAACATCACAAGTGGACATGTACTTGGGAACAGCTGTAGTAGATTTATTAATGAACAGTCATGGAACAATCCCTTTATATAAATGTTGCACAATCCAAAAAAGGGAATCCCTCCACAGGGGTTAAGTGGCCCCTGGCTACAGGGTTTAAACATGCAAAGCAAGTTTGGTCCTCTGAAAGCAGGTTGATGGTAACAGGGGCAGCTGAGCACTGATGTGAAGGTGAGACCAGCCACAGGCCTCCAGCGACAGTGCAGGTCACAGAAGAGATACTTTACCTCCTGCAACATTTCTCAGAATGAATTATTAGGAATTTTATAGCATGAAGGAGCTGAATTTCAATTATACTGTTTTCATATTTATATGAGTCAAGTTTAAATTAAATATTCAGTATGTACTATATTCCAATCACATTCCTTGTACCTATAAACTTCAAAGAAAGAACTTAAAGCTTTCATTTGTATATAAAGCCAACGTGTTTACACTAAATATTTGATTAAAAAAAAGAAAAAGTCTTATAAGTATACTAGCCCAAAATTACTGATAAGAATATAAATAAGATATCTTTGAAAAATTTTAAAGCAAAGGTTTTGCAAAAAAATAAAATAAATAAAACAAAGGCTTTGCTTTGCTATAGACTGGCTAACTTGCTCTAAAAAAGATATAATAATTTACTGCCAATAATTTGTAAAAATTTTCTCTTTAAGAAAAGGGTGGGTTTAAAGATAGATTTGCTAGAACGTTTGTCCTTCATAAATACAAATTTATTTTTCATATAATCAATATAGTTTTTAAGAACTATAACAATAACACATCAAAATCCTGCAATATTAGTAGGACTAATAATTAGCAGAAACCCTAAAACAAACTTAGGTCCAACAAAAAGGGACTTGACTGGCTCATCTTACTAGAGGCCCTCACAGTTGGTTTGATTCAGCACCTCACCAACGTCAATACGGAACCTAATTTATTTTTTTCTCTTTCCCTGGCATTCTGTAGAATCAGACTCATCCTAAATTTGGTTTTCCTTATTGAAACAAAATGGTTAAAGAAGTCCTCTAAATAAGGCACTTTCCAGGAAAGAAGATTCTGTACTCTGGAAGAACAAACAAAAGCTGTCAGCTTAGTTTTTATCACACCAGCCCTGAAAGCATTCCTGTGGCCAGAGAAATGCCATGTGCCAATTGGCTTAAGCCTAGGTTATAGAACTAATCACCATGGAAACAGGTGAATGGGGCATTGGCTTCCACAAATCAAGAGCCATTGGGGTAAAGTCAATTCCATCCAAATTTTAGTGCCTGCATTACAATGAAAGGGGTGAAAGTAGTAGATGCCACTTCTTGTCTGCACCAAAGATATTTCCTTCCTTCTTCGTTTCTAATCAAGCTTCAGTATTAGCTGGATATTGGACAGAGATTCCTTGATTTCAGACATGAAATCATGACCTAGATCTGGCCACTGAAATATAAGAGCCTGTTGGGAAATGACTGCCTGTTTTCTGTCTTTGAACTCAATCATGCGGGGATGAGGCTTACAATAACATTAACTATCTTGAGAATATTAAAAAGAAAGCCCAGAAAAATCATAGATATTCTCCCCTAGTACTCTGAAATTGTCATGCCACTAAATATTTGCAGAACTGAAATGCCACTTTGTTGCAATTTTTTTTAACCATTTTTATCAATCTAAGTTGGAGTGGCCTGGAAAAACACAGACTGTAATATGTCAGCACAGTACAAAAATAAAATGAAGATGATGGATGCATGGTAATAAAATGCAAGCTCTGATCAAAAACAAGCATCAAACAAGAATGTTCCTGAAAATTCTGGAATACATATACTTAGGAACTATATAACATTTGGTGGGAAAGCAGACATACGAAGGCCAGCAGAAATAAGGATAGTGGATAGAGGATGGTGCAATACTAACAGAAAAAAGCATAGTATTGAAACATCCATAATGTCCTTCCCATCCCTGTACCTTCAGAAAGAACTCACTCTGTGTACTGCTCAGAGGAGGATAGTTCCGGATATCATATGACAATCTCAGTTTTCAGACCTCAGTTGATTGGACCAGAAATAGGCAACCGACTTAGAATGAGTTAGTCAATCGGCTGACTCAAGTGAATAGACAATTATTTTTCTTGATGCAAGAATATGAATAATGAATTTGCGATTCTGAAAATGTTAAACTACATTAATGTCAGAGTGGACACAGCAGTGAAGGCCCAGGAGCTCCTATTGCTCAGATAGATCAATCCTGGTTTTTCCCATTTGTGAACTTTCTTTTAAAGCCATATATCTAGTAATATTCCATGATATTCTCAACTTCTACTGAGCACAACAATACTTAGAACCTTTTTCTTTTATTACTGATAGTTCTTTTTAACCATCTCTCTGCAAAGATTTTAGGTACTACAATTCCATCATCTTGAAAAATAGGCATCTTTTTTTAATATTTTACCTTTTTATTATGAAAATGTTAATATATACACAGGTATAGTTTTGTATATTTTACAGAAAATAAGAACTTTTTAAGAACTATAACAAAAACACATCAAAATCCTGCAATTTTAAGTAAGACTAATAATTAGTAGAAATAAGTAAATGAACTTCATGTGCTTATCATTCAACTTCCATAATTGCCAACATTTTAGGTAATACTTTTTTTAACTTTTAAAAATTATATTACTTTGGGCCATCCTGAAGTATTGATTCTTCACAAATTTGAAATGTTTGGGGAATTAATTTATTATCAATCAGCAAGCTAGTCTAAAAAAAAATCTGAATTTTTATGAATTTCTGAATCTTGTTTTGTTAGCACCCCAGTGTTACAGTTACACACATTTAAAAGCAAACAAACAAAGAAAAACCTGATTCAGCATTTAAAGTAGGTTGCTATATGTAGGTAAAATATGATGTTTTGGTAATGTAAGCTGATATATTTCATTTTCTTACTTTATATTAACTAATAGTTCAAACACACTACTCTAAACTTAAAGCCTATTTATACCCTGTTAAATACCTTGATCCTCACCTTTCACATTTTTTAAGAGGACATTATTTACAACATATTTTTTTCTGGTTTTAAACATTTTATAGCAAATTTTATGAAATTTTTATTTTGTATTGTCCATCTCTGTGTTTTTTATATAGTCTATTTTTTATTTAAATTCAATTAGCCAACATATAGTACATCATTAGTTTTTGATGTAGTGTTCAATGATTCATTAATTGCACATAACACCCAGTGCTCATCACATCACGCCTATCTCAGTTTGAGTCCCTAAGCACTTCTGCAGAATTGGTGAGGATAAAAGTACATAATGAACAAAATTATTATTGTGAATTTAGGGCTGCTTTTTAGTACACAAGAACCAGGAGTATCTTTCTACTGTTCTATGACCTTGCCCAGTTGCCTTTTGGAATCAAGTTTATAACAATTTTGCAATCTTATATTTATACACATGCAATTGCATAAATTTCAGGAGAAGTTCAAAGTAGGAAAGCAGAAAAGAAACAAGGGTTCCAACCCAGGATCTGCTACAAAATAGCTGATGATCTTGATAAGTCACTTTGCCTCTCTGGGACTCCACTGATTACTTCTAAAATGTGCATTTTAGACTACATGACACTTAATTTTCTCTCAGCTCTAAAATTTGATATCTAGCTACCTTTTTCATAATGAACAAATAGATTTTTTTCTTTGTTAAACATCATATTCAAAGTTAAAGGAAATCTTTTCTCTTCTTCAGTGATTTTTACTCAGAGCTTAGAAAACTTCAGCTTTGAAAAGATCATTTTCAGTGTATATACTTAAGAAATTGATGCTCTAGTGTATCTAAGTGCTTGGATTCAGACAAGATGTTCTCTGTACTCTTGAGATGCTTTAACCTTCAATACTATAAGATCTCAGCAAAAATAGAGAGCTATTACACAATTATTACCTCCTGCTTTAGAATTTTACTTATAAGAAGAGGCTGGGTATCTAGGATTGCCTAAAAAGGAAAGGGTCTAGAGTTAACGATAATTGTTTTTTCATGCAGGCAATTGGTATTTGTAGAGAAGAGCTGAAGTTAAAAAAAAAAAAAAAGCTCAGGCAAAACTATTTATTTTAACATATCATTAAACTTCATGAATTTAACAGGAAAGTCTCTATCACTCTCTATAATTTTTTGTTATTATTAAGAAGTCTTCAAAATTTCAAGTTTTATTCCCAATGAGAATTAGGTCTATCTTTAGATATGCACCATGCAATATGGTACCACTTGCCACCTGTGATTACTGAGCAGTTGAAATGTGGCTTGTGCCACTAAGGAACTCAGTTTTTAAAATTAAATTTAAATTTAATTAAATTTAAATTCAAAATTAATTAAGAACTTTTTACATATGTGTAAAACAATTTGTAGGTGTGATTCTACTTTTCCAGTTATAAATTTTATGAATGAAAATGCAGATTAATTATTTCTGAAAAAAGTTTAGTGCCTCAGCAAAAGAAAACATCAGAGAAAAGACAACATACAGAATGGGAAAAAATATTTGCAAACCATATATCCAATAAGGGCTTAATATCCAAAATATATATAGAATTCATGCAACTCAACAGCAATAAAACAAATAATCCAATTAAAAAATGGACAAGGGATCCGAGTAGACATTTCTTCAAAGGAAATATACAAAAGGCCAACAGGTACATGAAAAGATACTCAACATCATTAGTCGTTAGGAAAATGCAAATTAAAACGACAATGGAATACCACTTCATTCTTGTTAGAGTGGCCATCATCAAAACACAAGAGATAATAAATGGTGATATGGATGTGGGGAAAAGTGAAATTTTGTGCCGTATTGGAGGCTGTAAATTGGTGCAGCCACTATGGAAAACAATATGGAGATTCCTCAAACAATTAAAAATAGAATCACTGTATGATCCAGCGATTCCTTTTTGGGACTATATCCAAAAGCAATAAGAACACTAGCTTAAACAGACACCTGCACCCATATGTTCACAGCAGCATTATTTACAACAGCCAAGACATGGAAACAACCTAAGTGTCCATCAATGAATGCATGGCTCAAGAAGTTGTGGTATATATATATAATGAAACATTATTCAGCCATTAAAATGAGGAAATCCTATCATTTGCAGCAATGTGGATGGACCTTGAAGGCATTACAGTAGGTGAAATAAGCCAGAGAAAGACAAATACTGTATGAGATCAGACCTGTGGTTATCAGAGCCAGGGAGGGGGAATTGCAGGAATTGGCACAAAAGTACAAACTCCCAGTTATAAAATGAATAAGTACTAGGGATGTAATGTACAACATGATGACTATAACTGCAATTGCTATATTATACATGGGAAACTTGTTAAGAGTTCCCATCACAAGGATAATTTGTCTTCTTATATCTATATGAGATGATGGATGCTAACTAAACCCATTGTAGTAATCATTTCACAATAAATATAAATCAAATCGTTATGCCATGTGCCTTACAAATACACAGTGATGTACATCAATTATTTCTTAATAAAACTGGGGAACAATTTAGTGCCTAAATTGACTTTTTTTGAACGTAGAAAATACACAAGAAAAAAATGTAAAATATACCATTAATAAATCTTAAAATATTGACTACGTACTGTAAGGATAATATTTTGGATATACTGGTTTAAATATATTACTCAAGTTAATTTGATCGGTCCCGTTTTTGTTTTTAAACATGAGTATTAGAAAATTTTAAGTTATTTAAAATAAAATTATGTGGCCCAATCTCTATTTCCAGTGGACAATGCTGGTCTGGAGCACTGGGTCATTTTAAGAGAATAATTTCTAAGTAGCACCAGTCCTCACTGTTTCCTTTGGAAACATTCAATTCTGGTAGTGATTGAATAAAAAATAAGGAACACCTGAGCTCAGATGAAATTATTTTTGCTAAGCAGACAAACTAATTAGAAGTATTTGAGGTCTGTTTCTATCTCTAGATAATAAATTTAGAATCACTGGGTGAATTTTAAATATCTATCTATCTATATATATATATATATATATATATATATATATATATATATATCTCCAGAATTTTAGAATTTGAAAAGATCTTACCTTATCAAAATTAATTCTATGCAGAAGAAAGCATACTTCATCTAATATTCTCAAGTTCATTTAGAAAGTTTGTGATCAAATCAGAATGAAAAGTTCCAATTTTCAACATATTCTGCCTAAGGGTGAATACGTATAAGGGAATTAAGAATTTAAATAATAATTTCAAGAAAAACTATCCAGCAAAACTCATCAAAAATGCTTTGTCTTAAGATTCTCCAGAAGTCCTTTCTGTACATAAATGGTCACATTAAAAAGTTGATTTTAAAAAAGAAACATCTCTTTTTCAAAGATGGTTTACTTATTTTCTAGTTAATCAGTTGTTCTTTATCACTTTCCTCAAATCTTTTTGAAAGATGTATCCCCTATCGTAAGATCTGTACAGTTACTATGGTCCTCCATTGGAATACAAGTGGCCCAGAAAGGGTTAAGATTGGGAACAAACTTAAGGCCAAACTGAAATCAAAAATTTGCTGATGTGAAGTACGAGGTCTCCTGGGGAAACAACATACAGGCTGCACCATTGACTTGCCAATTAATCCAAGGAGCCACATGGCCATTAGTTCGGGAAAGAGATGCTTGCTTGACTGTTTGCCTAGAGGTAAGAGTTAGGTTTGCAGCTGCCAAGCAGCAGGATGACAGAAATAAATGGTGGGAGAAATTAGGACTAAGAATATAAGTACTTCATTATCTTGGCTTGGCTTCAGAGGAATACCTGAATGTCAAACTATGGCATTTTGCATAATACACAGTTTAATTTATTTATAAAAAGCCTTCAAAATATGAATAATTTTCTACGTATCTTTAAAACAGCTTCACGGTAGGTATTCTACTAATTCCTACAAAATTCTAAAGCAAGTCTTCAAATTTAATAATTGAAAACTTGAAGGAGGACCCATATCACTTTCCAGAGCTATAAATAAGTTTCACATAGTAAATTCAATGAAGAAGTTATTAAAACTGCAGGCTGATTATTACCTGTACATTAATCACTATCGTATTCTTTTTTGTCATACTTGCCTATTTGCTTGTTTAGCATGATGAACTTTTCTATGGAATTTCCAGGTATGAAATGATGCAATGAAAGTCACTGTATTTGATCCCAATGCTGAGAAATTGTTAACAGCTCATACCTACTCCGAAGTTACTTAAGAACATCTTAGATATGCTCTTTGGGGAGGTATTTCAAGGTAATTCATAGGAAAATAATTCCACTGAAAGCATCCAACTAAACAGCTGAAATCTCAACTCTATTCTTTTAAATGTATTTCAGCAAAACACAAGGGTATCAGGGGCATGAAATGCAACTAAATAAAGTCATTGAAATTATATGTAGAAAAATATTTGTCGCTTTCTCTCACCTGCAGTCACAGAAATGTTGCTGTACAATTAACAAATTATATTTATTAGCTTAAAATGTTTTCTGTCAGAAATACATTGCCTGATTCTACATCATTTCCTGTCTTAATCGTGGCCTCGTTGATGGTACAATACCTGGGATGAACTCTCGGCCTCATAGAATCTAGCCAGATACCACTTTGTACTATGCCACCCGTTTTGCACTGAATCAGAATGAAAAGAGTCTCGGGCAGTCAACAGCTTCATCACTGCTTCCAAGTTCAGGTTGGCTGGGCTCCCGAATCTCTTGGGGTGTGTTGGCTGCCAAAGCAAATTAGTCTCACTTCATCTTTGGGGCAGTGACTTTGCTAACTTTATTGGCTGTGTGGGGCCACCTAGGACTTCCAACATAAGCAGGTGACACATTAGGAAAAAAATGAAAGTATAGTTAAGATATTGATCTCCTTCCCAACACATGAAAGAAGTCAGTGCTTATAGTTCAAAGTAGCCAAAAGAGCAGTATAGAATCACTACCAGAAAAGACTGACATTAGGACTAAGTTTACAATCTGAAAAATGTTAATGCCATTGGTGAAGCAGAGAAAACAACAGATCATATCCAGCATATATCGTGAAATATATATTTTTAAAAGATGATAGAGGGAAAAGAATAGAATGAAAGAAGAAATCAAATGTGGAATCACAGAAGAATTGGACAGGCTTGAATAAATCACTCAAAGAGTTATGTAACACTAAGAGAAATGTGCCCAAATAGAAATGTTTCAGATAAGTTTCCAGTCTATTATTTCAGTCTCCCAAGTTAGCAGGAAAAAACTGGGGGTTTGTCTGTGTGTGTGTGTATATGTGTGTGTGTACTTATAAATACTTAAAGAGAACTCTTCATTTATCTCAATATGCAGTTTCTGGGACACAGATGGTGAATATCTACATTTGTAAAAGTTGTATCTCAAGTTGTACTGACCCAAGAAATGGTTAACTGTGAACAGTTTTTCTCACTGTTAGCAATGTTCCCTAGAGATCAAGGGCAAAACCTCAGAAGGCCGGATCACCAGATATTCTTATCTGGTGGGTCTGAGAAGGGCCCGGGATAATTTCTTTCCTAATAATACCCATCTCTAATAGCAAGAGAAGAGATTTTCTTAGGTACCACTGCAGCCCCAGAACATTAAACTGCATTTGGCACATGATAAATACCTTATAAATAGCTCATGAATGAGTAAGGGAAAAAAATTACTAATGATTAAATAAGTGAAATTATGATGCAAAATTGTCCGTGGACCAAGCTTCAGGAAACAGTGATCTGGAATCTTTATTTCTATTCTTAAATTTCAAAGAATGGTGAAAATTAATATTCGTTGCCATTACAGACCGTTTGCGATATGCGGCATCTAGTTGATTGAGCTAACTCTGGTTTACTAATTTAGGTTTCAAAAGTAGTTGGGTGCTATATCAATTATTTCCATAAAGACTTTTCCTTCCTCGGTGATGAAACAATTTTTCTTTCAGTTGTTAACTCACACACAAGTGCTAAAGTTAATTGGATAGGGTTGTAAGCTTGCTTCACTTCATAGTAATCTTTTACTGCCAATCTTTTCATCTCCAGAGTTAAAATCATGGATTCTCTGAACTCCCTGCTGGTGTTGATAGCAACACCACCAAAAACAAACGAGTTTAATGAGAGTAACTAAGTACTGACCGAGAGCAAGTTGATAGCATGCCTACTCATACAATCTGCTCGCGGTCACCGATCTCAAACATCTTTGTTCCATACTCAGTAAAAGGCTGGGAAACGAAGAGTTAAGCCTTAGCAGGGCTTCTGGAGAGGCCTCCAGAAGTTCAGAATTTGGGGACTGAATATTGTATCAGATCCCCTTTATGATCTAAGGTACAGAAGATAGCAAAGGTGAAGGGTCATTTCGACATTCTAATTGAAACTGCTTCTCAGTTGGGACAAACTTCAATACAACTCTACCCCAAAATGGACTCCTCATACAAACAGTATTGTTGTAGGAAGTATTTTTTTTAACGTGTGTGTATAACTTTAACTTTTATTATGAGAAGTACCACACAGAAATCAGGTAGGCAGGATTGTGTAACAGATCTTCAAGCACCCTTGGCCCGGCACAAAAAATTATTAACTAGTGATCAATCTTGTTTTCCTGTATCCTCCACACATCCCCCTGCCTTATGTTATTTTTTAAACAAACCCCAGTATCATTTCATCTCAAAGTGCTCCAGTATATATATCCATAATATAGAGATTATTTTAACTGCAAAAGCAACAATTCCGCAAAAGTAACAATAAGGAGAAAAGCTGCTTTTGTATCTGTTGTAAATTTTTGACAGAGGGCTAGAAGTTAACAGTCACATTTATATTTAAAATATACTACCCAGTAAAAGATTGAAATCTAAAGTCAAAGGCTGTAAGGATTTGGAAGAGGCAGAGTTCAAATTTTATTTGAGCGATCAAAGAATTCTTAGAAGATTTCAATGACTTGCTTGTAGCAGGTAATAAACAACTATTTGTTGTCAGAATATTATTGAGATATTCTGTAATAAGCATGAAATATGAGAACCATTTATTATTAAGCAAATTTCAAAAATTACTTTTAAGATATAAACCTGAATTTTAAACTAGCTGATAAGGTTCTCCATGGTCTGACTTCTGCCTACCCCACCTCCTTCATTTTGAATTATATTCTTCTGAATCAACCACAACACTTGTTAATTTCTCAAAGCATAATGTTGTGTCCATACACTGTGTAATGTTTTCCTATTATTCCTTTTGATACAATATCATCACATTAGATTTTCTCTGTATATGTCTGGAGGCAATTTCACCTATGGTCCCTTAGAGCCCCTGGTGACCAAGTGAGAGAAAAGGCAATTCTAGCTGGTATACAATATCTACACCTTTTCAGAGTCTCCACATTACACAAGGCAAATATCTTGGTATTATGAATTTTAAAAGTGGCAAAGGACAAGACACATATCAGCCACCTTCCCCTTCTTCCTTTTTCTTTGCAAATTCTCAGGATCTCCGCATTGGGAGAAGACTGGAGATAATAGTAATGACAGTTAAGTTATTGTTTAACTTCCCTCTCTGCTTCTAACTTACATTTGGACAATACTTGATTGCTATATTGACCTTTACCACATTTTGGTCTTGATGACCGTCTGACTGAAATCGTCTTAAGTCCCTGCTACTCTGACCCCTTAGAGGACCACAGCTTACAGGAGAGAAAGGGTAAATTAAGAATTCAGCTACTTGAGATGGGAAAGGACAGAATTCTAGACATGGAACCACAGGACGTTTGAGGGGGAATCTGAGTAAATCTTATTCTTCAGAATCAGCCACAACACTTGTTAATTTCTCAAAGCATAATGTTGTGTCCATAAACTGTGTAATGTTTTCCTATTATTCCTTTTGATACATCATCTTTTCAAGGTGAGTTTGACATTAAGGTTTGATACATGCACGGAAAAATGAAATAATGTTAAGAAAGGTTAAGACAAAGCTATTAAAATAAAGATTCTTCATAGCGCTGTGAATTGTGTAAGACTGTTGAATCACAGACCCGTTCCTCTGAAAAAAATAATACATTATATGTTAAAAAAAAAAAAGAAGAAAGTAGGAAGGGAAAAATGAAGGGGGGAAATCGGAGGGGGAGACAAGCCATGAGAGACTATGGACTCTGAGAAACAAACTGAGGGTTCTAGAGGGGAGGGGGTGTGGGGGGGATGGGTTAGCCTGGTGATGGGTATTAAAGAGGGCACGTCCTGCATGGAGCACTGGGTGTATATGCAAACAATGAATCATGGAACACTACATCAAAAACTAATGATGTAATGTATGGTGATTAACATAACATAATAAAATTTAAAAAAAGGTTTTTGAGGGAAATAAAATAAAATATTCTTGTGTTTTCAAGAAGTGCCCACAAGGACAATCCCAAGTGAAGAGTCAGCTTATGTCCCTTCTCTCTTCTCATTCTTCCACTTCCCTGCTTTGAAAAACATACACAGGAATTGAATGTCTTGACTCATAACTGCAAAACCAACTAGCACATGTCATCCTGTTGGAGATAACATATATCACTGACAAGGTACAATATGGAGCCAAGTGACAGTCTCTATCAGGGTGTTGCATTTTTCCTGAAAGTTTATTTCCCAACAGTAACCCCTCTAAACCAACTACAACTTCATTTGCTATATGAATAATGACCTCATTTGTCTTGGTATTCTATTGTCTCAGTGGTCTCCAGCAAACACTATTTGTCTTTCAAATTTTTATTCAAATTCTAGTTAGTTAACATACAGTGCACTGTTTATTTCAGGAGTAGAATTCAGAGGTTCATCACTTACATACAACACCAGTGCTCGTCCCAAGTGCCCTTCCTAATGCCCAATCCCCATCTAGCTCCTCCCCCACCCACCTACCTCCATCAACCCTCAGTTTGTTCTCTTTGTTCGAATTAAGAATCTCTTCTGGTTTGTTTCCTTTCTCTTTTTTTCTCCCTCCCATATGTTCATCTCTTTTGTTTCTTAAATTCCATATATAAGTGAAATCATATGGTATTTGTCTTTCTCTGACTGACTTATTTTCCTTAGCATAATACTCTCTAGCCCCATCCACATTATGACAATCCAGCAAATGACAAGATTTCATTCTTTTTGATGGCTGAATAATATCCCATTGTATATATATACCACATCTTTATCCATTCATCAGACAATGGATATTTGGGCTCTTTCCGTAGTTTGGCTATTGTTGATAATGCTGCTATAAACATCGAGGTGCATATACCCCTTTGAATCTGTATTTTTGTATCCTTTGGGTAAGTATCTAGTAGTTCAATTGCTGGATAGTAAGGTAGTTCTATTTTTAATTTTTTGAGGAGCCTCCATACTATTCTCCAGAGTGGCTGCACCAGTTTGCATTCAATGCAAACAAATACTATTTTAGAAGTACTCTTGTCCTCTTATTTTCTATTCTTTAGAGCACGCCTACATAAATCTAACTACAAAAAGAGAAAAGAGTAAGACAATAGCTGCAGAGTGATTCAGAAATATGTTGGGCTACAAGAAAATGAATAATCTCTACCAGTAAGGATTGGGTAACTCTCAGAAAGTCTTTGGCTTTTACTTTTTTCCTTTCTATTAAACCACTCTCATTCTCCACTATGCATACATTTATTTACCTGAAAGATCAATGGAATGTGCTGTTCATACTTGGAATAACAATGCATAAGTACTCTCAGCAGAAAAGTGAGTGTGCAATAAACCAGTTCTCCAGTCATAGCACAGTAGTAAAACTAGAAACATTCTCACTGATTTAAAATTGAATAATAGTGTCAGTGTAAATAGTGACAGTTGTATGGTTTGGGATGGGAGAGACACTGAAATTGTTTCAATTCAAAACAATTATGAAAATCTAAGTGAAGAACACCAATGTATTTTTTACCCCTGAAGGACCTGCATCTTCATAATACTGTACTCATATTCTGTGTTTTCAGGTTCATGCTTAACTGGTCAACACGATAATGGATTGGGTTGTTTCCTGACACGTGTCTATCTCACCCCTTCACTCTTTCATTCTTAGGACATTGTTTTTAAGGTAATAAATAATTAAACTATTCCCCTTAAGTTTCATCTGCTCATTTCTACTATATGTAGAAGTAAAATTCACTTAACATAAATACTTGCATTTGTTTAAAGATCTATTTGACCCTCTAGGTTCTTATGCTCAAGAAAATTACTTTAGTCATTTCATGAAAGATCATAGTGACTTTCATTTTATAGGAAATATGAAGTCACTACAAGCATAAAGACTGAAGAAGTTGAAGAAGGACATCCTAGAAGCAACATAGACTAGAAACTGACTGGAATTTTTTTATAATAATATTCCAAATTAATAAGATTACAAAAAATAGATAATAGATACTGAGCTATATTGATATTGAGAGATATTGGGCTCATAGTAGCAAGGCTTGGTAACTGAGTGGATTGATTAGCAAAGTAACAGAAAAACCAATAGTAATTATTAAATTTCGTTTCTGTTCCCTTGGGATAATGACAGCATCACTAACAAAAATGGCAAAATTAAGGGTAGAAAATGATTTGATGATGAAAAAATGATTTTGTTTAGAACATGTGAAATCTGAGATATTTCTGGAGATGGTGTATAAAAATATTTTCGTTCCAGACATTTCTTCTCAGCTTCAGATCCAAGTATCTTTCTGATATTTCTTCTCAGGTATTCTAGAGTTAAAGGTGACTCAAGGTGACCAAACCTTATTCATGTTCTGTTCCTGGTTCTCTCCCATTATTTTAATTCAGAGATGGCAGGTCAGAAATAGGGTTACCAGATTTGGCAAATAAATTTGAATTTCATACAAATGACAAATAATCTCTTAGTACATACGTGTCCCAAATATTTCATGGAACATACTTATACTAAAAGCAAAACAAAACAAAATCATTGTTTATCTGAAATTCAAATTTAACTGATGTCCTGTATCTTATTTGGCAACCTTATTTAGAAGTCAAGATTTTATCAACACGTCTTCTTTCCCATTCTCTCACTGCCTTTTCCACATCAATCTAGCACCAAGTCCTGATGGTTTCACCCCCTAAATATCTTTTGAATCATCCCTTGAGTTCCCCCTTTGATGCCACAGGCAGCAGGTTGAGCCACCATGATTCTTCACCTAGAACACCTCACTAGTTTCTCCACAGCTCTCCTCTACTTCTCTGGCCTCCCTCAGCTCTTTTCTCCAATCTTCACCTAGTGTTTTATTTTCAAAATAAATATCTGTCTGTCATATCACACCACCCCCTCAGAGGGCTTGAAAATCTGCTCATAGGATAAAGATAAAAATTCTTTGATTTGACACAGCTTGGAGGTCAACAGTAAAAAAAGACTAGTTTCATCTCACATGTGTCACAGCCACATTGGCTTTTTTCAGATACAAACAATCCAGGGCATTCCCACAAAAGGCCTATAGACTTGTTTTGTCCATGGTGTGGAACACTCATGCCTCTTCTCACCAAGTTAATGCCTACTATCAGTCTTCACATCTCAATTTAACTATCACTTCTAACAGCAGCTTTCCCTGGTCAAATCTTTTTATTACATGCTTTTATAGCATATCTTCTCATACTCTTCACCACCGATTTAACTTTACCTTGCTTTGTGTGATCATTTGAATTTTTATTTTCCTGCAAGAACCAAGGCACCATGATGGCAATGACCATGTTGGTTTTTTTCTCACATTGAGAACTCCTGAATTAAGCCTGGTGTGAAATATATATTTACTACCAAATAAATATCAGTTGACTGAATAATGTCCAGGAGATCTTTCGAAAAAGGAATTGACGTTGGCAAGGTGGGCTAGGAAGAGACTTGAAATGGTTTATTGCATAAGACCTCATGAAATTTGGTTAGAGATAGCAAAAAGAGAAGAGAAAAGGGTGATGATTTAATCGTGAAGATTATTTATATCCAGAATCAGGTAACTGACTAAGGACTATGAAGGGGAGAAAAGGGAATAATCAGAGTAAGGAATCAAAAGCTTCAGTAGGAGTTGATCAGCATTTTCAAACAGAAAAAAATGTAATGGGGAATAAGCAGCCAACTGCAAAATAGAGCAGAAGATGAGGTGAAGCTCCTGTTTTGAAGGATATATCCCTGAAACTCTTCATGTTGCTAAAACTGATTTCACTTAGAATTTAAAAGGAAAACAAACAGATACTCTACATATAACCTGCACACATGATTCTCTGTAACCATGTTAGGTATATAAATATGAACGTTATTTGTAATTACAAGAGTTTCCAAATACGAGGAAAAAAGAAAAATTAAACAGTTATTTAGTGCACTCTGTGTGTGCAGATTAATACACACACATTTTTCGGTAGAAAAGTAAAATCTGTTAGCATATAACAAAAGCACAATACTACTCACCTTCCACCAAACAAAACCTATTTTTTTTATTTTATTATGTTATGTTAATCACCATACATTACATCATTAGTTTCTGATGTAGTGTTCCATGATTCATTGTTTGCGTATAACACCCAGTGCTCCGTTCAGTACGTGCCCTCTTTAATACCCATCACCAGGCTAGCCCATCCCCCCACCCCCCTCCCCTCTAACCTATTTTTTTAATAGAAATGCTCTTCAATTGTTACACAATTATAGCAAAGGGTATTGAACAAAAGAAAACTTTTGTTTAAATGGGTCCAAAATTCTTGTAACACAGTAAAAAAAGACTAGGGCAAATATTTCTCAATCATTTAAAAGGCATAATAAGTTTAAAAATGCACAATCCTTGTATACCTGACCTGGAGTATATGTTTTTTAATAGATTCTAATATTGAGCTAAACACAGGCACCATTTACGCACTTCCTATGATTATACCTCATTACAATTTTTGAGGAACTATGCTATTTATCAGCTTCTTTCAAAAACCTTTCACTTTTATTAAAATTGTTTTCACTTTTATTAAAATTATTATTTTCCTTTTGCTGGTTCACTTAATGTAACATATAACTTCTAAGCAAAATAGATTAACATTATGAAAAAATAAAAAAATCATGAGAGATCGTGTGTCAGAGTGCTATCTCAGGGCATCTTTCTTCTCTCACTTCTCTTTACTATAATTTCTTTGAGGTAAAATGGCAGAACCTTTTTTGTAGCTTGATATTTTTTAGCTGTTCTTTAATTCAGCCCGAGGAAAGTTTAAGTGAGGAGACACTTTAGAAAGACAGCCCCGATTCTCTGCCAAAGGGACCCATCCTTTGCTAAACCCAAATAGCTTTAAATGCCAAGACTGGAAAGGCTGTGGACACTGTGGAAAAAAACGTTCATTTGGAATAGAGTGTCAAGCTTTCCTCAAATTGAACCAGAAATGAAAATTCAGCACTATGCCATTTTTTAATCCCCTTACATATTGTTACATGAATGAAGAATTATTGTAGAGAAAAGCATCTTTACTTTTACTGCTCTTGCCATATGCCTTCTATGAGTACATATATCTTTCATTATAGTACTGTATATTGGTGTTTTAAGATGTGCTTTTAAAACACTGTATTATGCCTTGAAAGTACATAATAACCATGTTAAACAACTTTATTTTTCCAAGAAATGGTGCATTTTGTAAGTGTTATCTACTGTAATCGTTTTGCATTTAACATGAATTGAACAGGCATTCTCCTTCAGATGAACTTTCTGGTGACAAACTTTGAAATTGACAGATTAAAGCTGATTTGAAGTTGTCAAAATATGGTGTAGCTGTGTGCACAAAATATGCATAAAATTTTACAGATGGTGGACTGCTGGTTTACATGGCAGCTATGTTAGTATACCCACTGCCGGTTAAATTAATAGTGTCACAATCTATCTTCCATGGCAGGTGTAAATGACTTTTAGCACATCAATAACTAGTTTATAATGATGTCCTTTCACTACTTAAGGTTCTCATTGATTTTGCATTTTGTGCAAAATAACACATGTATAATCTCCGTATTTTGTCGTAGGATGAGTTTTAAAATAAACTAAACATTTACCGACTTGGGAAGAATCTATTAAAAATAGCAGACCTAGTCAATTATCAAATTATCTGCTAATTACTCCACATGACAATAGGGATTCCAAGTTATAACTTTCATCTTACACAGATTAGCATTGAAACTGAACATTCAAGAAGACTCTAATATGTAAATGAACCCATGTAAAAAATCTTCCTGAAATAGCTGCTATTATAATGTGGACAGTTCAATGATTTGGAAGGTATTCTATGAGGAATATTAAATTAACTGAACAACTTCTCATGGCTGAACTAGTCTTTAGTAAAGGCTACTGATTTCACGATCACCATCAACATCACCATTATTATTCATAATAATGCCTTAAATTTGTATAGCACTTTACAATCTGAAAAGCACTTTTACATGTAAAGTAATCCCTCTCCAATTTTAGTTCCTATTATGTGAGTTTCAAATATATGCAAATTTATTTCTATATATTTTTTTCACATCTACTAGAATATCAGTTCCACTCACTTCTATTGAAGATCACTTTGAAAAAGAAAACTGGGTGTTGGGAACCTCTAAAGGAATTTAAAGTGGGTTGTCCTGAAATAGAGATGCTTACAATGGAATCTTTGAAAAGATAAAGAAAGAAAAGGAAAAAAGATTCAGATCAGAAAACCACACCAGATGAGAAAAGGAACGGATGGAAGTAAGAGGGCTGACGACAAGAGCTTCGGCAGGAGGATATTTTGGGTGAGATTTCTAAGAATATGTAACCCAGGCTACAAAGGAGGCCATTTGTGAAATACCTACTCAGTAATATTGAGGAGGTCACATAAAGTGATGAAATAGTTTTTCCGCTTAAGCATCCAAGTTACTCTATGTCCTACAGTCTGCTTCCAGACATGGGAGATGAGAATTAACAAACTGGAGTCATAAAACTACAAAACCGTTATGCATTTCTTGAAGGGCACAGATACAATAGAGATTTTTTTTTTAAAAACTACTCAGTGTGCTTATTATGTGAAAACTGTAAAACTAATATAGCGTCTTCTTCAAAGGGCAGAGAGAACCTAAAAAGTTCTTTTATCATCAAGTACCAGATGATAAATGAAAATAGTATAGTACCCATTATTACTACACTAAAATGTGTAAGCTGTCATTGATTTTTAATATTGATATCGTAATCTAATGCCCCAACTTTGTTTCTGTAAAAAAGCTGATTGTATCTATAACTCCAAGCCTCAGTCCTCAAACTTTTTTATGTTCCATTTCAATTGTTAATTGAAAACTGCTGAGAAAATTTTAACTTAAGATTCACAACCATCTTTCAGTGTAAAAGTTAATTTCTCATGATTTTCTGGATGGTTTTCAAATCATAAAGGAAAGAAGTTACAATAAAAATAATAAATGAAACTAGGGAGGTTACTTTCAAACTTGATCTCCACTGGTAGGAATTCTCATATTCTGAACAATAGTGTAGTTAGACGAGTGGCCACAGATGAATCACACCTCCAGATATTCATAACTTTGTGTGGTCTCCTCCCGCATTGAGAATTGGTCTCATCATGTGATTTGCTCTGGCCAACAAAACGTTAGTAAACATGAAGCAAGCAGGGGCTTCTTAAAACATTTGCACATTGGAGGTCTGATACTTGGAACATACTTTCTTGGAACCTAGAAACCACCATTCTCTGAGGTAGCTCGAGCAGGACACATGGAATGCCTGGAGGACAACCAAGAAACAGAATCAACATTCACAGCCAAGGACCCACACATATTATCCCATTGACTTCATCGCACTATGCCTGTCCCACATTTGATTCCAGCTAAAGATCCCAACACTGTAAAACACAATTTTGAGCAATAAAGTACTATTTGTTTTATGCCACTGAGTTTTATTTTTTTTATTTTTATTTTTTTTAAAGATTTTATTTATTTATTTATTTGAGAGAGAGAGAGCATGAGAGGGGGCAGGGTCAGAGGGAGAGGCAGACTCCCCGCCGAGCAGGGAGCCTGATGCGGGACTCGATCCCGGGACTCCAGGATCATGACCTGAGCCGAAGGCAGTCGCTTAACCAACTGAGCCACCCAGGCGCCCATATGCCACTGAGTTTTAGAGTGGTTTGTCAAGCAGCCACAAAACTTTTTTTTTTTTAAGATTTTATTTATTTATTTGAGAGAGAGAGAATGAGAGATAGAGAGGAAAGAGAGTCAGAGGGAGAAGCAGACTCCCTGCCGAGCAGGGAGCCCGATGCAGGACTCGATCCCGGGACTCCAGGATCATGACCTGAGCCGAAGGCAGTCTCTTAACCAACTGAGCCACCCAGGTGCCCAAGCAGCCACAAAACTTTTTATAGTGCTTGGTGAGTTTCAAAATGTAGACGATGATAAAACAAAATATCAGTAATTACAGAGGGTGAATTTTTTTTTTAAAGATTTGTATTTATTTATTCATGAGAGAGAGAGAGAGGCAGAGGGAGAAGCAGGCTTACCGCCGAGCAGGGAGCCGATGCGGGACTCAATCCCATGACCCTGGGATCATGACCTGAGGTGAAGGCAGACGCTTAACCATCTAAGCCACCCAGGCACCTACAGAGGGTGAATATTAATAAAAGTCATAAAATGGCCTCTGATTACACATTACTCTTTAATTTTAATTGTACTTACTATTTTTACCAAAACATAGTTTCAGTTGAGTTTAAAAACAATACAAAATATATATCTTGCTTACTTCAACTGGCATAGATGCTACACATAGCTTTGGTTTTTAAAAATTTACAGGAATAATACATTTTAATAATTTGAATGCTGGCATGTTCTATTCTGGTCAAGAACAACCTTTATTCCAAAAAACAAAAGAGATTTAAATATGTTAAATTTTAATGCAAAGGACACTAAGAATGTTTTTTCTTTGGACAAAATGGCTATTTCAAACCATCAAATTAAAGTTTTAGATACAAAATATCTGTTTTACATTTGTATAAGACACATGTTTATTCAATTTTATTCACAGATGCTAAATTGTTTTTGGTGGCCTATGTTGTCAAAGATATAGTGATATTACATATGATTCAAGAGCAAATATTCCTGAACATTTATTAAATAAAAAAAAACCTATGTTTGATCACATTTCCATTACTGCATAAATTATAAAATTAGAGATAAATCCTTCTACAAGGGAGAAATTTGATCTGAATAATTTTAATACAGCTAATATATTTTGACATGTATATAAATAAAAAATAAGCCAGAGTTTCTTCTTACTACCTACATTTGCCATATATTTTCTGTAATGCAGAGAGTAAAAATGGGGTAGGGTATAGCTTTTTACTTTTTTAAAACTGGAAAGATCAGTGAGGGCCTAAAACTAAAAGAAAACCCATAAGATTTATTGCTGCTTTATAATTTCTTGAATCTATAAGAATGATACAGAATTTAATTGTGAGTAAAATAAAAAGTGCATTTTCATACACTCCCTTCCTACCCCCCAAAAAACTTGGGAATTTGTCATCCTTATTTCTCATTCGTTTACATTTGTTTTATGTTATTTATAATGCTTTTGGGAAAGCTGTGACTTTTGACAGTTGAAAATGAACCAAGAAAGAGAGGGAAGAGGCTGCTGAATTTAGAAATATGAATTTAATCCAACATAAACAGAAGTAGAATTCAAATTCACATAATTTCACAGTAAAATTTTGCACATTGGAGGTGCTACCTATCAATGAATATCTATATTTATCAGGACATGTCACAGGTAAAAGAAATGCATCATTAATAACCTCATCATTTGAAATTAAAACCTATTCATAAAAATGCAGATTATTTTCTTAAGAACAGAAGAAGCTACTACCTTACAGAATCAAAAAGGCTTTGGACAACACTTTACAACAGTTAACTTTACTGAAATTGAAAATTCATTGATACTATGCATGAATCATTGATCCTTCATAGGCATCACATCAATATGAGGGCAATACAGTAAGTCTGAGCAATCACTTTAGTTTCTTTTAATATCACTACCCACCACTGTGGTGAAATCAATGATGGGTAAAACACAATCATCATTAAAACTGAAGAAATGATAAGGTGGACTCAACTAAATCAATTTATATGATTTGAACTAGCTTCTCTATCTTAAAAGACTTCCTGCTTCAATTGGTTCAATTTTTTCATGTGTTGCTATAGTACATATAAATACGTATCTATTGAATTAATGTTCACTGTATATTTAAGTTGTGAACTGCTTTTTTCCTATTCTTTGTTGTTTTTAACCTTGATGTTTTTCAGGAATATTCACAGCATGTAGCCTTTTAAAGAATTAAAACTAATAAAAAATATCTGACATTTTTTTACTCATCAGATTTGAGAAAACAAATTAGTAACATATAAGATTCTTATATAATCAGCTCTATAAATTTCAGGTTTTATTCTGAATCAGAACCCATTCTAACATAAAGGTCCATTTTGCTACGTTTCTTACATGACCCTGTAAAAAATTTAATGCATCTATGAACACAAATATGAATATATAAAGCATACAGAGCAACTTAGATTTGGATGTTTTTAGATTAATCCTTGAGAATACTAAGAATGTCTTATGGTTTGTGCACTAAGGACAATATTGGAGTGTGAAGGAAGGAAGGAAGGAGGGAAAGAGAAAAAGAAAGAAAGTGAGAAGGAAGGAAGGAAGGAAGGAAGGGAGGAAGGAAGAAAGAAAGAAAGAAAGAAAAGAAAGAAAGAAAGAAAGAAAGAAATAAGAAAGAAAGAAAGAAGAAAGAAAGAAAGAAAGAAAGAAAGAAAGAAAAGAAAGAAGGAAAGAAGGAAAAGAAAGAAAGGAAGGAAGAAGAAACAAAGAAAGAAAGAAAGAAAGAAAGAAGGAAGGAAGGAAAGGAAGGAAGGAAGGAAGGAAAGAAAGAAAGAAAGAAAAAGAAAGAAAGAAAGAAAAGAAAGAACGTAAAGAAAGAGAGAGAGAGAAAGAAAGAAAAAGACAGACAAAAAAGAAAGGGGGAAGGAGGGAGGGAAGGAGGGAGGGAGGAAGGAAGGAAGGAAGGAAGGAAGGAAGGAAGGAAGGAAGGAAGGAAGGAAGGACAGAAAGAAAGAAAGAAAGAAAGAAAAAAGGAAGGAAGGAAGGAAGGAAGGAAGGAAGGAAGGACGGACGGACGGACGGACGGACGGAAGGAAGGAAGAAAGAAAGAAAGAAAGAAAGAAAGAAAGAAAGAAAGAAAGAAAGAAAGAAAGAAAGAAAGAAAGAAAGAAAGAAAGAAAGAAAGAAAGACATAGTCCAGGGGGAAGCCAGCAGGGTCTAGAAGCTATGTGTTAATTCAACACTGGGGGAGGTGTTCTGCAAGTAAAGGCATGGAGATATTGTGAAAGTAGTGAAACACTGCCTCTGGGGTGAGAGAGGAGGAGAAACAGCCATAAAAATTTAAAGGGCGCTAGAAATTTATTCAGATGCCAAAGGGAATCAGTGGAAGAATTTATTGGATTCCCTGCATGAGAAATTTAAAGTTCAAATACAGCATCTCTGGGCTTATTGACTGATGCACTAAATGAATAGGAAATGTCTTTGTGTTTTCTCTATAGACAGATGCATCATATATTCAAGAACGCACACAAACCCATATACCTCTGCATAACAAAATAATATATTTATGATAAATTCATATACAGAATTCTTTTCATTTGAACTTGTTACATAAAATATAATTTTTACAGGAGTATTTCTGGTAGATGACTTATTGAGAGTAAGAAATAAAATACTAGTTTATGCTACAAATAAGTGGTTCTTAAATATGTAGAATATTCTATTGCCTAAAGTGTCATATAACATAATGCTTGTCAAAGTCAAACTTGCACCAGACAAAGTTCAACAGGCAAGGAAGACTTTGTTCAAGAATATTTTCAATAGGGGAAATAGCTCAGCCTAATCTCAATTTCATTGAAACAAAGAGAGGAGTTTTTAAGAGCTGAGGTAGCAGGAATCTTAGGCCACCTTCATTTTCTAATTGGGCTTATCAAAAGAAAAGAAAACTTTCTTATATCTTTATGACAGGAGGTAGTTTTACAACTTGGAGCAAAGTGTCCCAAAGAAGTTAAGCTCCTACTCTCCACAGAGATAGGGTAATAGGGTAAATAGAGGTAAAACAAGATTTACTTCTCAGAGGGGCGAGAAAGAATTTATAATTATACCTTTCCTAAAGTAAATGGTCTAAGAAAAGGGAAGTCAGGGGCCTGGAGTAAGAAGGAAACCTATCTGAAGTTTAGTTAAGCTGAGGGGAATATTAAAGCCATTTTGGTTTTACCACAAAAGCATTTCATTTCATTTTTAAATGATAGTTTCATATACCTTTCTCTTACCTTTTATTGCTCAACCAATACTGATTGATTCTTGCATTATTTAATATGTGTGAATATATAAAATATTTTTTAAGTTATATGTGAAAACATAATCTCATCTCAGAGTACAGATTTTTAATGTCTGGATCTATTCATGCAGTCTATGGATCTACAATCCTGAAAAGATTTTAATGGTATAATCACTTTATACTAGGGTTGTGCTCCATTGAATTATTTTTTCCTTTAAATTTTGTAATTGTTATGTTAATCACCACACATTACATCATTAGATTTTGACATAGTGTTCCATGATTCATTGTTTGTGCATAAAACCCGGTGCTCCAGGCAGAACGTGCCCTTTAATACCCATCACCAGGCTAAACCATCCCCCCACCCCCTTCCCCTCTAGAACCCTGTTTGTTTTTCAGAGTCCATCATCTCTCATGGTTCGTCTCCCCCTCCGATTTACCCCCCTTCATTCTTCCCCTCCTGCTGTCTTCCTTTTTTTTTTTCCTTCACATATATTGCATTATTTGTTTCAGAGGTACAGATCTGTGATTCAACAGTCTTGCACAATTCACAGCGCTCACCATAGCACATACCCTCCCCAACGTCTATCACCCAGCCACCCCATCCCTCCCACCCCACCCCCACTCCAGCAACCCTCAGTTTGTTTCCTGAGATTAAGAATTCCTCATATCAGTGAGGTCATATGATACATGACTTTCTCTGATTGACTTATTTCACTCAGCATAACACCCTCCAGTTCCATCCACGCCATTGCAAATGGCAAGATCTCATTCCTTTTGATGGCTGCATAATATTCCATTGGGTATATATACCACTTCTTCTTTATCCATTCATCTGTCGATGGACATCTTGGCTCTTTCCACAGTTTGGCTATTGTGGACATTGCCGCTATAAACATCGGGGTGCACGTACCCCTTCGGATCCCTACATTTGTATCTTTGGGGTAAATACCCAGTAGTGCAATTGCTGGATCGTATGGTAGCTCTATTTTCAACTGTTTGAGGAACCTCCATACTGTTTTCCAGAGAGGCTGCACCAGCTTGCATTCCCACCAACAGTGTGGGAGGGTTCCCCTTTCTCCACATTCCCGCCAACATCTGTCGTTTCCTGACTTGTTAATTTTAGCCATTCTGACTGGTGTGAGGTGGTATCTAATTGAGGTTTTGATTTAGATTTCCCTGATGCCAAGCGATGTTGAGCACTTTTTCATGTGTCTCTTGACCATTTGGATGTCTTCTTTGGAAAAATGTCTGTTCATGTCTTCTACCCATTTCTTGATTGGATTATTTGTTCTTTGGGTGTTGAGTTTGATAAGTTCTTTATAGATTTTGGATACTAGCCCTTTATCTGATATGTCATTTGCAAATATCTTCTCCCATTCTGTCCGTGTCTCTTGGTTTTGTGGACTGTTTCTTTGCTGTGCAAAAGCTTTTTATCTTGATGAAATCCCAATAGTTCATTTTTGCCCTGGCTTCCCTTGCCTTTGGCAATGTTTCTAGGAAGAAATTGCAGCGGCTGAGGTTGAAGAGGTTGCTGCCTGTGTTCTCCTTTAGGATTTTGATGGACTCCTGTCTCACGTTTAGGTCTTTCAACCATTTGGAGTCTATTTTTGTGTGTGGTGTAAGGAAATGATCCAGTTTCATTCTTCTGCATGTGGCTGTCCAATTTTCCCAACACCATGTGTTGAAGAGACTGTCTTTTTTCCATTGGACATTCCTTCCTGCTTTGTCGAAGATGAGTTGACCATAGAGTTGAGGGTCCATTTCTGGACTCTCTATTCTGTTCCATTGATCTATGTGTCTGTTTTTGTGCCAGTACCATACTGTCTTGATGATGACAGCTTTGTAATAGAGCTGGAAGTCCGGAATTGTGATGCCGCCAGCTTTGCTTTTCTTTTTCAACATTCCTCTGGCTATTTAGGGTCTTTTCTGCTTCCATACAAATTTTAGGATTATTTATCCCATTTCTTTGAAAAAAGGGATGGTATTTTGATGGGGATTGCATTAAATCTGTAGATTGCTCTAGGTAGCATTGACATCCTCACAATATTTGTTCTTCCCATCCATGAGCATGGAATGTTTTTCCATTTCTTTGTGTCTTCCTCAATTTCTTTCATGAGTATTTTATAGTTTTCTGAGTACAGATCCTTTGCCTCTTTGGTTAGATTTATTCCTAGGTATCTTATGGTTTTGGGTGCAGTTGTAAATGGCATCGACTCCTTAATTTCTCTCTCTTCTGTCTTGTTGTTGGTGTATAGGAATGCCACTGATTTCTGTGCACTGATTTTATATCCTGCTACTTTACTGAATTCCTGTATGAGTTCTAGCAGTTTTGGGGTGGAGTCTTTTGGGTTTTCCACATAAAGTATCACATCATATGCAAAGAGTGAGAGTCTGACTTCTTTTTTGCTGATTTGGATGCCTTTGATTTCTTTTTGTTGTCTGATTGCTGTGGCTAGGACTTCTAATACTATGTTGAATAGCAGTGCTGAGAGTGGACAGCCCTGCTGCTTTCCTGACCTTAAGGAGAAAGCTCTGTTTTTCCCCATTGAGAATGATAGTCGTTATAGGTTTTTCATAGATGGCTTTTATGATATTGAGGTATGTACCCTCTATCCCTGTACTCTGAAGAGTTTTGATCAAGAAAGGATGCTGTGCTTTGTCAAATGCTTTTTCTGCATCTATTGAGAGGATCCTATGATTCTTGTTCTTTCTTTAGTTAATGTATTGTATCACATTGATTGATTTGCAGATGTTGAACCAAACTTGCAGCCCAGGGATAAATCCCTCTTGGTCGTGGTGAATAATCCTTTGAATGTACTGTTGGATCCTATTGGCTAGTATTTTGGTGAGAATTTTTGCATCCATGTTCATCAAGGATATTGGTCTGTAATTCTCCTTTTTGATGGGGTCTTTGGTTGGGGATCAAGGTAATGGTGGCCTCATAAAGCGAGTTTGGAAGTTTACCTTCCATTTCTATTTTTTGGAACAGTTTCAGGAGAATAGGTATTAATTCTTCTTTAAATGTTTGGTAGAATTCCCCTGGGAAGCCATCTGGCCCTGGGCTTTTGTTTGTTGGGAGATTTTTGATGACTGCTTCAATTTCCTTAGTGATTACAGGTTTGTTCAGGTTTTTTATTTCTTCCTTGTTCAGTTTTGGTAGTTGATACATCTCTAGGAATGCATCCATTTCTTCCAGGTTATCTAATTTGCTGGCATAGAGTTGTTCATAATATGTTCTTACAATTGTTTGTATTTCTTTGGTGTTGGTTGTGATCTCTCCTCTTTCATTCATATTTTGTTGATTTGGGTCATTTCTCTTTTCTTTTGGATAAGTCTGGCCAGGGGTTTATCAATCTTGTTAATTCTTTCAAAGAACAAGCTCCTAGTTTCACTGACCTGTTCCACTGTTTTGTTTTTTTTTTTCGATTTCATTGATTTCTGCTCTGATCTTTATTATTTCTCTTCTCCTGCTGGATTTAGGCTTTATTTGCTGTTTTTTCTCTAGCTCCTTTAGGTGTAGGGTTAGGTTGTGAATTTGAGACCTTTCTTGTTTCTTGAGAAAGGCTTGTATTGCTATATACTTTCCTCTCAGGACTGCCTTTGCTGCATCCCAAAGATTTTGAACAGTTGTGTTTTCATTTTCATTGCTTTCCATGAATTTTTTTAATTCTTCTTTAATTTCCTGGTTGACCCATTCATTCTTTAGTAGGATGCTCTTTAGCCTCCATGTATTTGAGTTCTTTCCGAATTTCCTCTTGTGATTGAGTTCTAGTTTCAAAGCATTGTGGTCTGAAAATATGCAGGGAATGATCCCAGTCTTTTGGTACCAGTTGAGACCTGATTTGTGACCTAGGATGTGATCTATTCTGGAGAATGTTCCATGGGCACTAGAGAAGAATGTGTATTCCGTTGCTTTGGGATGGAATGTTCTGAATACGTCTGTGAAGTCCATTTGGTCCAGTGGGTTGTTTAGTCTTTATTTCCTTGTTGATCTTTTGCTTAGATGATCTGTCCATTTCAGTCAGGAGGGTGTAAAAGTCCCCCACTATTATTGTATTGTTGTCAATGTGTTTCTTTGCTTTTGTTATTAATTGCCTCATATAATTCGCTGCTTCCATATTAGGGGCATAGATATTTACAATTGTTAGATCTTCTTGTTGGATAGACACTTTAAGTAGGATATAGTGTCCTTCCTCATCTCTTATTACAGTCTTTGTTTTAAAATCTAATTTGTCTGATATAAGGATTGCCACCTCAGCTTTCTTTTGGTGTCCATTAGCATGGTAAATCGTTTCCCACACCTTCACTTTAAATCTGGGGCTGTCTTTGGGTCCAAAATGAGTCTCTTGCAGACAGCATATTGATGGGTCTTGTTTTTTAATCCAATCTAATAGCCTGTGTCTTTTGATTGGGGCATTTAGCCCATTTATGTTCAGGGTAACTATTGAAAGATATGAATTTAGTGCCATTGTATTGCCTGTAAGGTGACTGTTACTGTATATTGTCTGTGTTCCTTTCTGTTCTATGCTGCTTTTAGGCTCTCTCTTTGCTTAGAGGACCCCTCTCAATATTTCTTGGAGGGCTGGTTTCGTGTTTGCAAATTCCTTTAGTTTTTGTTTGTCCTGGAAGCTTTTTATCTCTCCTTCTATTTTCAATGACAGCCTAGCTGGATATAGTATTCTTAGCTGCATATTTTTCTCGTTTAGTGCTCTGAATATATCATACCAGTCCTTTCTGACCTGCCGGGTCTCTGTGGATAGGTCTGTTGCCAATCTAATGTTTGTACCATTGTAGGTTACATATCTCTTCTCCCGAGCTGCCTAGGATTTTCTTTTTGTCTCTGAGACTCATAAGTTTTACTATTAGATGTCGGGGTGTTGACCTATTTTTATTGATTTTGAGAGGGGTTCTCTGTGCATCCTGAATTTTGATGCCTGTTTCCTTCCCCACATTAGGGACGTTCTCTGTTATAATTTGCTCCAATATACCTTCTGCCCCTCTCTCTCTTTCTTCTTCTTCTGGGATCCCAATTATTCTAATGTTGTTTCGTCTTATGGTATCACTTCTCTCTCAAATTCTGCCCTTGTGATCCAGTAGTTGTTTATCTCTCTTTTTCTCAGCTTCTTTATTTTCCATCATTTGGTCCTCTATATCACTGATTCTCTCTTCTGCCTCATTTATCCTAGCAGTTAGTGCCCCCTTTTTTTATTGCACCTCATTAATAGCCTTTTTGATTTCGACTTGGTTAGATTTTAGTTCTTTTATTTCTCCAGAAAGGGTTTCTCTAATAACTTCCATGCTTTTTTCAAGCCCAGCTAGTGTCTTTAAAATCAAGATTCTGAATTCTAAGTCCGACATTGTACTAATGTCCGTATTGAGTAGGTCCCTGGCAGATGGTACTACCTCTTGTTCTTTTTGTTGAGGTGATTTTTTTCCATATTGTCATTTTTGTCCATAGGAGAATAGATGAATGAGAAAACAAAATGCTAACAGGGTAACAACGTCCCCAGAAAATATACTCTAAACAAATCAGAAAAAACCTGAAACCAGGGGAAAAGAAAGGAAAAAAAAGAAAAAAGAGAAAAAAAAGAAACAGAAAAAGATAAAAACAAACAAAAACATAACAAAACAAAACAAAACAAAAAAACAGAATATGATCAAATATGATCAGGCTGGTGCATAGATCCACACACTAGATTTTGGGTGTATTTTGGTCTGTTAGAAGAAAGTGCCTCCCAAAATTTTAAAGAAAGAAAGATTTATATGTGTACAAAATAAGGGTTGATATGATGAAGGGATGGAATATGACTGTAAAGATGAAAAGTATAAAAAATTTTATAAAAGGAATTGATAAGAAGTTGTTTGAAAAAAGAAAAGAGGATTAAAAAAAAGAAAGAAAAAAAGGGGAGGAGAGAATGTGATCTGGCAGGAGACTAGAACAAAGCCATACAGTAGAGATTTAGGGTATATTTTGACCTGTTAGAAGAAACTGTATCTCAAAATTTTAAAGAGAGAACAACTTATATATATATGCCAAAAATAAGGGTAACTACCATGAAGGGATAGAATATGATTCTAAAAATGAAAAATAAAAATGTTTTTTTTTAAAAAGGGATTGACAAGATGTTGGTTGAAAAAGGGAAAAAGAAAAATTCCAAAAAAAAAAGACAGTTAAAAAAATTAACTTTGAAAGACTATAGAATCATGGTAAAAAAGCCATGAATTCTACACGCAGCATTCCCCTAGCGCTGGAGTTCTACCGTTCTTGATTGGTAAACTTGGTCTCGCTGGCTGTTCGTGCTGACCTTCTGGGGGAGGGGCCTGTTGCCGTGGTTCCCAAATATCTCTGCTGGAGGCGGAATTGCCCCACCCTTGTCGGTCCGGGCTAAGTCATCTGCTCAGGTTTGCTCTCGGGAGCTTTTGTTCCCTGCAAGCTCTCCGCACAGCTTTGGAGGACGAGAGTGAAAATGGCGGCCTTCCAATCTCCGCCCCGGAGGAGCCGAGAACTCAGGGCCCCGCTCCTCAGTGCGCCCCAGAGAAAAGCAGTCAGTCACTCCCATCTCCCAGGTCTCCGGCCACACTCCGTGCTCACCCGGCCTGTGACCGAGCGTTTCTATCTCTGGCACGCGACTCAGTGTGGAGTCTCCAAACCCAGCAGATCCCTGCGGTGCACTGCCGCACCGCTCCTCCCGGGGGAGGAAGGGGAGTCTCCCCAGATCTGCCGCTTTTTGGGTCCCTGCTGGAGGAGCAGTGGCCCGACTGTGTTGTGGATCACAGTTTATGGCCACCCCGAGCTGAGAGCCCATGCCTTGGCTCCATCTCAGCAGCTGGCTTCCCCGCTCCAATACCTGGGAGCTCTGCTGCACTCAAGCACCCCCGGTCTTTCTGTGACCCTGAGGGTCCTGAGACCACACTGTCCCACGAGGGTTTCACCTCCCGCTTAGCCACTGGAGTGACGTCCCTCAGCGGAGCCGACTTCTAAAAGTTCCGATTTTGTGCTCCGCGGCTCTAGCACTTGCCAGAAGCGGCCGACGGAGGCCCCTCCCCCGCCGTCTATCCTCCCGAATATCACCTCGGATTCACTTCTCCGCACATCCTACTTTCCAGAAAGTGGTCGCTTTTCTGTTCAGAGAGTTGTTGCTATTCTTTTCTTCGATCTCCTGTTGAGTTCGTAGGTGTTCAGAATGGTTTGATCCCTATCCAGCTGAATTTCTGAGACCAGATGAAATCCAGGTCTTCTACTACTCCGCCATCTTGCTCCGCCCCCTTCCAATGAATTTTTTAAAAAGCAAACCAACCCTGGTTCCTAAACTCTTAGAAAAATTAAGTCTAAATTTTTTTAAAGATTTTATTTATTTATTTGACACAGAGAGAGAGGGCACAAGTAGGCAAAGCAGCAGAGGGAGAGGGAGAACAGACTCTGCTGAGCAGGGAGCCAAAGGCAAACGCTTAACCAACTGAGCCACTCAGGTGCCCCAGAAGTCTAAATTTTTTTATTGTGGTATCTGATTCTCAAAAGTTCCACCAGTGTGTGTTTTTAAAAAATATATATTTTATTTATTTATTTGACAGAGAAAGAGAGGGAGAAGCAGGCTCCCTGCTGAGCAAGGAGCCCAATGCTGGATTGGATCCCAGGACCCTGGGATCATGACCTGAGCAGAAGGCAGGAGCTTAACTGACTGACCCACCAAAGCTACCTGTGTGCTTTGAGAAATAATTTAATTTTGAGTATATTATCATAATATGAACTGACAGGAAAGTCTTTTAATAAACATTATGTAAAAAAAAGAAAAGATTTTTTTTCTTTTCTATTTTAAAGTTTCTTTTTAGGCATAATATAATTTTAGTATTAGAAGGAAAACAGGTACCTCACAGACAAAAATTTTAAACTCCTTCAATACATGGTTGCATTCAAAGGAAGTTGAAACCTTATGTTTATAAAAATTACTGTCATTTATAAAATGTATCATACTATACATTAGCCAAATTCAAATTCTTCAGGAGGCTTTCTTCTTCTCCTCTTGGCTACTGACATTTAAGAAGGGAAAATAGAAGGTCAAGAATATCTGGGATATCTGAGCGGAATATGAAAATGGGATCAAGCTTCTCAAACTACACACGGCTCTCTGTTAACCAGCCATTCCAATGCAACTTTGCTAAGAGAACATTTCTCCCTCAAGTGCCTTTGAAAATCACCACAAATGATGAGACATATTACTAAGGTTGTATTCTGCATATAAATTTTTTAGAGTTGGGGAAAAAAAGAGAAATAGTATCCTAAACTGAGGGTTACAGAAGGGAGAAGGGTGGGGGAATGGGGTAACCGGGTGATGGGTATTAAGGAGGGCATGTGTGGTGATGAGCATTGGGTGCTATACGCAGCTAATGAATCATTGAACACTACATCAAAAACTAATGATGTACTACATGTTTTCTAATTGAACATAATAAAAATAAACAAATAAATAAAAGTTTTTAAAAAATAATACAAGATACAAAAGAAAAAAGAGAGAAATAGTATTCTAGAATAGTATGTGGTACATGGCAAGCCCTCAGTAGTCATTGTTCAATGGAGGAATAACCTCATTTGACAAATATTGAAGACAATTAATAGAAGTAAACTTGCCAATTTTATCTCTATTAAATTCAATAAATATTTTTTGAACATCTAGTACATTCCTGTCATTCTTACACATTTTTTTCAAATTATCAGGAAGGTTAACTTGAGGAAGTTACATCAGCCTTCAGACCATTGTTTAAGAAAGCTATAATGTCTCCCCCCCCCCCCCAATGTATAATGGAATGAACTGAAGGCAATCCATTTTTCTTGGGAGATAAAGCTGGGAGTCAGATTCTTTTTGAAGCTGCTGATACCACCTATTCTGAAGGCTCAAAGTTCTTTTCATTTTATATGGAAGCCTATGGTTAATAAGCTGGCTTAGAAATTAATAAAATAATACTGAGTTGTTATTTTTAAAAAAGTAGGGTCAAAGTGAGATTATTAGAAGGGATGTACCTTTCTCATGAGATAGACTATGCTGATGACTGTTGTAAGCAAACTTGCTTTTAAGTAATTTTTGCAGAAATTTACCATATCCGCCACTAGACTGTTCCCTTATCCCTGTTATCTTACCCTTGATAGAATAAGTGTTCATAAAAAAAGAGGAGAGATTGGAGACTGAAGCCTATGACAGTGGCCATCACAAGATAGATGGGCATATTTCTGATGCAAGAAGGTACTGGCAAAACCAAAACTTAGAGGTTAGAGAGGTTCTTACAGGAGAATGAAGTGGGGGGGGAGGGGGTTTGCACGCATGCACACGCACGTGCATACACAGGCAGGGTAGAGGGGCATGGAGATTTGAGAAGCACAGATAAAGATCTGGAGGGAAGACGTTGTATGTGGAAAGTTTAACACTTATGAACACCCCCCAACTCTCTTTGTTATGAGAGAATGAATTAAGTGGTAAGACAAATCTTGGCATCCTATTTTTTGTCATCCTGCCATATACACCTATCAAGGTCAACTTGAATTCAATTTGAAGAGATACTTGGGAAATAGATGGTAGCCACTTCCTGGCCACTTTGGGTGGCACCTCTTGCCCCCAACCTGCATCCCAGTGAAAGCCTGAGTTAAACAGATAAAGGAGATCTCCACCTTTACTAAAGATGTCTTTTAAGAAGCCCAAGAATAAAGGAAACCCTAGTCAACAGTGAAGGAAAGGTGAAGAAGGAGGAGTTACAGGGAGTCTATAAACAAATGATGCTTCTGATTAGAGATGCCTCGCCAGCCCTGGCAACATTCACCCTGTTTTTCTTCTTTTTGCCTACATTCCAGAATTTCTCTCCCTTCTTCTCATATAGTAACATAATCTCTAGTCTCTGCTTGCTGTTGATATGATCTAGACAAAGGATAAAAAATGGATGATCTGCAGTTCTGGCCTTCCTGGTGGTTATTTATAATCCCAGAAGAGCTTGTTAAAACAAAAGGATTGAGTTGCCAATTGGAGGAAACTGTGAGCAAGAAATGTATGCTCTTCCTTCTGTTCCCTTCTCCTATTCCTACCACCCTACCTCTTAACTCACCAAACCAGCTCCGCAGTGGATCAAGATGCTTCCTAGCAGTTCTTGCTACAGACCACTCAGCAACCTTTCTTCATATACATACAAGAGATAGCGAATTTCTTTATAGGAATCAGATAGAGTGAGAGAATTTTTTTTGCAGTAATTCAGAATTGGGTCATATAAAATATACAAAATTATCTTTAAGTTGATGCATTAAGTGTGCATAAGTGTAATTTGAAATAAGGAGAAGCAAATATAAATATCAGAAAATAAACAAATAAGCCCTTTCAATAAATCAAAAGGGTATAAATCCAGGGTAGGAATTGAGTGATTAGGAAATTCTTCTCTGTAATGTATCAACAGTAATATTGTATGTGAAGCACTTTGGAAACCACAAAACATTATTAATGACTTTGTCATTATCTCACCTTTTAATTCCATCAAACTAAAGTCTTATTCCTTATTTTCACTTTGATCCCATGACCAGTATTTTACTGTTAATCATTCCCTATCAACTGCTCTTAGTTATCTATCCCTAACCTGAGGGATACCTGAAATAATCTCTAAGAAGCAGCTGCACATTTGAACCAGTTGTGAAACTAAACATCTTTTAAAGAAAATTAGTAAAAAATAGATGTATCCCTTCTCCTATCAATGACTATATATTCCCTCTGTCTCTGTCTCTGTCTCTGTCTCTCTCTCTCTCTCTCTGTATGTGTGTGTGTGTGTGTGTGTATGTATGTATAATAGAATTCTATTTAGTACTTTATCATGATGGTCATTAAACATTTAAAAGTATAAAGATACATAGCATTTTTGCTATTGTCTTTGTTTTTTGTAATGCAAAAGTCAGCTCACCATTCAGGATTTGGATATGTATCAACTTTCCTTAGACATGGTATTTTAAGAATGTCCTTTTGCTTTGTTTTCTTCTGTTTATAAATTGACAATAGGTACCAATCATTATAGGGTATGCCTGGGTGGCTCAGTCAGTTAAGCATCTGCCTTCGGCTCAGGTCATGATCCCAGGATCCTGGGATCGAGTCCCACATCAGTCTCCTTGCTCAGTGAGGAGCCTGCTTCTCCCTCTGCCTGCCACTCCTGTTGCTTGTGCTTTCTCTCTCTCTCTCTAATAAATAAATAAAATATAAATAAATAAATAATATATAAACTCACTGAGCGCTTATGATGTCCCTTGAGCTTCATGTATTAAATAATTTAATCCTTACAACTATCTTAGAGAATCAGTACTATTCTTTTCCTGTTCCGTATATGAGGAAACAGGGGCCCTGAGAAATTAATTAAAATTCCCCCAAGTTCCCACAGCCAGCAAGTAGAGAGGTGGGGTTTCTAAGGCAGTGGAGAGCCCCGGCTCCTAAGAGCTACAATATTTTGCCTTATCTTACAGACAATAGACTGTATCCTGGGAGAAACATGACTGCATGTGGGAAAAGGTACGAGACTTTGCTAGATAATGCATTACAATATAGGAAATGGTACAAAGTAGTGGAAGCAATGTTAAAGGAAGTTGAGTCAGAATGGTCAATAGATTTAGATATTTTTCAGGTAATATTTTTGCACTCGATCCAATGGATAATTCAAAAGAGTATGATGTAGCCAAGTCCGCATGTTTTGCAAAGAGTTCAGACTAATGTATACAGAACTATTTTGAAAGTCAAACTATAGATTGGTGAAAGTTTAGTAGATGTATCATTCGTCTCATCTCCGAGTCATGGAACCTAAGTCTACAAAAAGGAGTTGGGCTAGATCATCTATATGGTCTTTTTTAAATCTAAACATTCTCTGGTCTCATAATAAAGGAAAAGGAAAGAAAATTGCATTAAAGCCATTCAACAAATACATTTTATGTATGGTTTGATATGGAATGGTTTGATAATCCTGTGTCTAAGTATTTCTTTAATATTAATGGAAGTGCATAAAATATTTGCCTTAAAGACAAAGATGAATAAATCTAATACAATTTTAGGAAGAATATAATTAATGAGCAGATATTTATTGAATATTTATTATGTGCAAAAATACTATCTGATGCTGGGAAACATAAAATGATTCTGAATTTTGAGTAGAGACTTAAGATCAACATGCATGAAATAATAGTTTAAATATCATTTAACAATTAAGCTGCTTTAATATGCAAGTAACAGAGAAGAATTCAAAGTAGCTCAAACAATGTAGATCCTGCAGGGGAAAAGAAAATTTGCTTGAATAAGTAAGCAAAATTGAGCAAATTTATAGAGGAGTTTGGAGTTTAGTCTGGACACAATTTGACAAGCAGCAGTGGTGGAATGTATTAGAGTAAAAAGAGAAAACCTGGAAGTTGGGACAACAGGTGGAGGTGATGGTTCAGGAAATGGATACAAAGATTTTGGCTTACAACTCAAAAGAATGAAGTTATTGCTGGAACTCAGTGCATTCCACAATCCATGCCACCTCTGTGAGTTTAAGAAACTAGAGTGAGCATGAGGATGTGTGATGAGCAGAACCATTCGTAAGGCCAGAGTCATAATGGAGGACCATATTATCTTTTCTGCCATGGAAACTGGTGAGAGATTTCAATTATAAGTTCCAAATCAGGGACTTTCCTGGAATGCTCACATGTATTATTGAAAGTATCAGAAGAGCCATGAGTTTATATATCAGTCAGTCTCATACTCATCCCCAGTAGATGCATAGACTATTCCAAGACAAAACGAGCAGTTCATTGTGGTTTTGGATTTAAGAGCAGGAACGTGTCGCTCACTGCATGTGCGCCACTGGCCAAGAAGAGGGCCACGGAAGGAACGTGTGGTACTGGAGGAGAGACTAGAAGTCTGCTTTCTGAGGAAGCTCCTGTTACTTAGAGAAAGTTGGAAGCAAATGGACTTTGGTTCCTCTTTACTTTCAGAGGATGTCTGTTTTCTGATGTAGAAAAGATTTCTTTGTAATAAGAAATTTTAGATAGGAATCAGAAAATTTTTTTTCTTACTTATATCAATGTTGATCTACGTGTGACCTTATAGAAATCACTTTTGACTCTAAAATTCCACATTCCCATTTTTAAAGCAGGAATAATACTATGTACCTCTCAGAGAGATATGTAAGTTCTCATAAAATAGTCACAGTACTGTACAAATATATTACTAAGAAATATGAGCTCTATAAATTATCTTAAATACATTTTTTACTGAAATCTACATTTTCTTATGCACTTAATTTTAAATTAAGCATGACTTGTACAAATTTAAAGGGCATACTTATTATTTCCTTCGCAAAAAAAAAATTGGAAGAAACGCAAAACCATCCCTCAGATTCTGTATTCAGTTTGGAAGCATATTCTATAAAAGAAAATACATTCTACACTCCCAAAGAGAATGCCAAAATACAAGTAAAGCAGTCATGCTGATCTTACCTTTTATATCAACAACAAGAAGAATAAACCTTCATGCTTTCAACCAGTTTTGAATACAGGAAAGTAGCAGGGCCTAGAATCCTCTTTCATCACTTCAGGGTGTGACATGATTAGTCAGGAAAAATCACATTGACTTTATAACTTTGGAAAGGTACATCTACAAAGAAAAGAACCGAAATGAAAAACTGTAAATTATAATTCCCTACTTGAAAAGGCCAAATAACTCACCCTGGTCTTAGGAATATCTCCTATGCTTCAGGGATGGGGAATGGTTTCTGTGAGAAAAACGCTGAAGTTCAGTGACAGCAGCTAGTAAAGCTTTCATAATTCCTTATATTTACTTGTTTTTTTCATTAATAGGAACACTAGAAATAGCTTGAAACATTATCTATATGTGTGTAGATCTATATCTGGATTTCTCTATCCATAGAGATCTACAGAGATTCTACAAATAGAGAATCCTCATAGGATAAAAATTATCCTTGCATCTGATAAATTTTAAAAGATTATTATTATTATTATTTATTTGACAGAGAGATAGAGAGCACAAGTAGGCAGAGGGAGAGGGAGAAGCAACGTCTCCGCCGAGCTGGGAGCCGGACGTGGGGCTCGATCCCAGGCCCCCAGGATCATGACCTGAGCCGAAGGCAGCCGCTTAACCTACTGAGCCACCCAGGCGCCCCTTAAAAGATTACTAAGACAATTTCTTTAAATACTTTTTTCCTTAAATTCATAATTCAAATCAGGTATGTGAAAATCATGTGACCTGACCACACTGTGGTTTTTATAGGGGCTTGCAAGGAAAGATGCCTACTGAAGGACAAGTGCCCGTATATTCTTCACATTCTAAGCTTCATATATTTTGAGTATGCCAATAATGGTCCATAAGTCCTAATAGGAGAAAGTCAGCTCATTCTCTGAAGAAGCTCAATTTTAAAAATCCCCTTCTCACAACACTTGTTGATTCAAGGGTGAGGACTTAGATTTCACAGCCATTCGCATCCATGAATAAGATTACAGAAAGAACACTCCCCTCTTACATTTGCACCGTCACCTCTTCGAATGGAGAGTGACTTGCACGAGAAAATGCAAAGTTATAGCCTCAAATAATTTAATACTGCCCTCTAGAGGCATTATAATAGCATTAAATTTGCTCCTTCTGGTGTGGTTTTATTAAATTTATTTCCCTAAATTTAAAAGCACAACTTTTTGAAAACCGACAAAAGACAAATTAACGTAACAATTTCCCAAGAGTTACATCCATTTCAAATTTAATTTACAAGTATCAAATTGTTGGCCAGGTGGCAATGTACACATTAGAGTCCCCCCAGTTGCTATGGCTTTTCCGTGAACCCTGAAGAACACGGAAAGGAGTGGTCAGTATAAACAATCCCCACCCCAAAAATACCCCAATTAAAATTAAGAACTTGAAAATGAGAAATATTTCCTTCCCTCTAAGAAGTAAAGCAACAAACTAAGAGCAATCTCCTCAAGACTTGAGTAATAGGCAATTTGCTAAAATATGAGTCAGTGAAGGAGAAAAATAAGACTGCTTTTATGGGCAGTTAAATAGATTAAGCAAAGTAAATTTGGATTTACCATAACAAAAGTTAGAATATGTATTAAAAGAGAAGAGGATATTCAGGTATTTGGGATTTCTGTGAGAGAAAAAAATAATTTTAGATACTAAGAAATCGATAGAAGTTTGAAAACTAAGAAACTTGGAAGAGTTTTATCATAAAGCATCTGGTGGTTTGAGAACAAAAAAGCTGGGCATAGGATTCCTATTTTAAAAGAAAAGTTCCATGTTTTCCACTTAAGCCTGAAAGAAGAAATTTTACTTTATAATTTTAGTGATAGGAAATGGTGTGTAATGCCTGTTGTCTTCCTTGTTGGCACGGAGAAACTCTGGAAATAAAATTCAGTGTCTGTTTTCTCCAATAAAGACCATTTCCTGAAGTGCTTATATTGGAAATGTTGCTCGTTATCGTACAAAGTAGCATATTACTAAATCTACCACATTGTATAGCAATTTCAGAGAAAGTGCTTGTTGAAAAAAGATTACTTGACAATTATCTGTAAAATAAGTTACTTCCACTCATTACTAGAAATCAGTGATCCATTCCCATACCTGGAAACTTAAAATCTTTGCATATCAGTAAATGTTGTACACAGAGTGAAGTGTAATTACAAAAACAAGTATTCAGAGTTAAATTTTGTCAACTTTAAGCAATTTGTGCTAAATGCGGGTATACACTGAGGAAAATTTATCTACATTTGCAAATATATTCTTACTCATATAGAGGTTATAAAATCTATATAACTTATAATTTAAATTACAAACACAACTTAAATGGCTTTCAAAAAATGAAATAAATCACTTGTTTATTTGAAAGGAATAATTACTGAATTATTGGAATGACTTTATGAGAATTTCAGAAATAAAGAAATGCATGAAGAAATATTCTAGGTTTTAGTTAAACTAATTTTAGAGGACAACATCAGGTAATACAAAATATTTATTTCACAAGTTTAATTAAAGTTCATGCATTCATGTTTTATCTCTTTCCTGTTTGGATTGCCTTAAATAACCATTCAACCAGTATGGAAAGGTCTAAGAATGCTGCAAGAGATATAAAACTATAATTACTAATGGAAGTCAGGTATAAACATAACCATATCATCTATTTAGTAAAGTAATGAAAATTACAAACAATTAAAAACAACCTGACTAGGAAAAGAGGGTTTGCAAATTCAATTATATTTACATATAATTAGGATAATATCTAACATAGGTTAATCACATTTTTATAAAACTGGAGAATGAATGCTAATTCTCTACAAGTATAATGAAATGATGCACACAACCACTAGGTGATTACGTTGACAAAATGGAGTGTGGTTGGTGGACAGGCATTACTATGTTGCTACGTACAATTTTGAGGGTGTATGACAGAAGGGAGTGGGAAAATACAGAAGAAAAATCTATGTATTCATCCCTTGAACATTCCAAAGATTTCTTAAAGAAATAATGAATGAAATACTACCATCAAGATATTCAATACTCTTCCAAAATAATTCTTAAAACTACACAATAAGATCTATGGGGTGAAACTACCTAAAGCAATCATTTTATCTGAATGAGACAATAGATTTTACCAGTCAGCCCAAGATAAAATACCTTATTTGAAAAGGAAAATGTACATCCACTTATAGGAACAGAAGAAAATAAAGACAGAGAGATTATCAAGAACTGTATGTTGGATGGTGGGGTGATTATTGTTGATGTATTTTCCTGAAATTTTCATTGATCCAGCTATTCAAAAAAAAATATGACATTTCAGAATTAGATAGTATTAAAATAAGCATTAAGGTGCTAATTCTAGAGTGATATCTCAAATACTGCAAATATACCTTTTTCCCATTATAAGTAGCACACAAACAGTATTTTTTAATTAAAAAAATCCAATTAGAAGTGTTTTTAGGCATCAAGCATTTTATTCTATACAGTTCTTTTATGTCAAAATTTATGCTTTGTGAAGATCTTTTTAATTTACTTTAAATATTTTTTACTTAAGATCTTACTTTTGATTTATCATTCTATGTTCTAAATGTTAACAAGCAAAAGAGCATTCATTCAGTCAAATAAATAATTTATATAATATTTTAAAAGGGCAATTGATTGATTTTTTTATTTTATTATGTTATGTTAATCACCATACATTACATCATTAGTTTTTAATGTAGTGTTCCATGATTCATTGTTTGTGCATAACACCCAGTGCTCCACGCAGAACATGCCCTCTTTAATACCCATCACCAGGCTAACCCATCCCCCTACCCTCCTCCCCTCTAGAACCCTGTTTGTTTTGCAGAGTCCGTTGTCTCTCATGGTTCGTCTCCCCCTCCGATTTCCCCCCCTTCATTCTTCCCCTCCTGCTATCTTCTTCTTCTTCTTCTTCTTTTTTTTCTTAACATATATTGCATTATTTGTTTCAGAGGTACAGATCTGTGATTCAACAGTCTTGCACAATTCACAGCGCTCACCATAGCGCATACCCTCCCCAGTGTCCATCACCCAGCCACCCCATCCCTCCCACCCCCCACCACTCCGGCAACCCTCAGTTTGATTTGATTGATATTTTTCTATATTGCTATGTTTTGAAAAATATTTGGACACTCTTCTTAACACTGACAATTAGGGAATCCTGTCTTATTCTTCAGATGTGCCAACTATAAACGCCTTTATCTTCCAGTCTGATAGCCTCCATATTTTTCTTCTCTTATAAAGAAGTACAAGTTTTTGTCTATGATTTTTCCCCCATCTTTTTCCTTTGTCTTTTTCTCTCCCACGTGTTCAGCTCTTGCTATATGTGAGTTCCTGCCTCGCTTTTACAGCTCTGGGAGCCAGTGTATTATTCTGAGTCCCCTATGGAGCACTGGACATCCAAGTTCAAATTCTGGATCTAGTGCTTGCCTAAGGGAGAACTGGCAGGTTTCCTGACTCTCTCAGCCTCAGAGCTATTCTGCAGACCAATACATGTATCCTAAATGAAATTTTCTCTCCTAATTTCATTATAAATATGGTTATATGTTGACTACAGATGTGATTTGCTTTTCTGGAAAATACTGTAGTAAGTGCTAATTGGCTTTTAGTTTATAACTCTAGAAACTTCTTTCTGAGATCACTGACTTCCTCCTAATTTAAAAATTAGATCATTCAATAGCATTTGACTCATCCTTACTTAAAATTCTCTCTTCTCTTGACTTCTGTGATACCATCCTGTTTTAGTTTCTATTTTCAACTCTAGAAGACTCTTGTCCGTCTTCTTGTCCTCTTACCCCAGGCTTCTCTTCTTACTTTGTGTCTCTAGGTCTCAGTGTTGCCGCGCCTATTGTCTTTCGGAATGTGTTTTTAACTACAGAAGTCCCCTCCTAGAGTGAAATACGTAGCCCAGATATCTTGCTTGACTTTCAGCCACATAAAAGTATCTACTGATCCTCTCCATTTGTATGCACCCCCAGACACTTCACATTAAATATGTCAGAACTAAATTCTTCATATCCTGCTAAGTCATCTCTCCTGTGTTTCCAATGTCTCAATGTCTCCACCAACCATTCAATGCAGGAATAATCCAAGACTCTTCCTTTTTACCCTCCCTCTACATTAGTTAGGGTTCCCGAGAGAAACAAAACCAACAAGATAGGTAATATAATAGAGAGATTTATTTTAAGGAATTGGCTCACATGATTGTGGAGTCTTGGCAAGTCCAAAATCTGCAGAGTAGGTTGGCAGACTGGAGATCCAGGGAAGAGCTGCCGTTCACATCCAAGCTGGCTGGCAGAATTCCCTTTTCTTCTGGGGAGATCAGTCTTTTTTCTATGAAGGCCAACTGAGTGATTGAGCCTCACCCACATTATGAAGGATAATCTGCTTCACTCAAAGTCTATTGATTTAAATCTTAATCTCATCTAAACAATGCCTTCACAGAAACATCTAGAGTAATGCCTAGTCAAATATCTGAGTACTGTGGCTTAGCCAGGCTGACACATAAAATTACCTATCACACTCCCTCATGAAAAAATTGATCACCATTTCCTACCTATTTTACATATTTATATCTATCAACTTTGTCCACTGTCTCCATTCCTTTACCCACTGTGGGAAGCCCAGGCTATTATCCCCTGCCTTGACTATTGCAATATTCTCTTAACACTCTGACTCCAACATTTCCCTCCTAATCCATTCTCCACACTAAGTAGAATGATTATTTTGATTATGCTAATTCCATGTTTAAAATTATTAACTATCTCCCCTTCACTTCCTGGAGAGTCCAACATCACCAGCATGATATACACGTTCCTCGTTATCTGATTGTTAAATGTTTCCAATCTTTCCTTCCACCATTCTTCCACGTACCTAAAGCTCCCAATATATTAAATTATTTGTAGTTCAATGTACTGGCTGATTTATGCATCCATATATTTGCAAATGCTATTCTATTTAGACTATGTCCCTAGTGCTTCTTTGATTCTTTCTTTTCTTGGCCTTATTTATGCTTTAAGACTCAGCTCAATCACCACCTTCTGCAGGAAGCCTTCTATGGTATCACAGGGATTAGGTAGCTGTCCACTCATTGAATTACAGGAACAGCCTGTGTCCTATTATTAGCTGAGTTAATACAGAGAAAATGCTTAAAACAGAGTTTGGAATATAGCAAGTGCTTTTTGCTATTAGCTGCTATTATTATTAATAACAGTATTTATAGCAGTCACATCAAATTGTATGCTGGGTGATCTGACCAATGCTCCAAAAATTACCTTAAAGGTTAATAAATTTTTCCTACCCTGTAAATTCTCAGTTCCTAGCACAAGCATGACACATAGTAGGTAATAAATATGTGTCAGTGAATGAAAGAACTCTTTAGTACTAGAGACACATGATGTTTCCTGAGAAAAAAATTCCTTTGTACAAAAAATCTCAGACCCAATGCCAGATGTCTTAGACTTCAAACAAGAATAGGTGAATTTTTCAATGTGATTTTACTAAAAGCCTTCATAAAATTAAAACAGAATTCATCACATATTATGGACATTTTGACATTATCTTTTGCCAGTCATATATCTATAGAATATGTGATGTATTACTAAGAATACTTCAGGAAATGGCTACGGAATAAAATGTCACTAAAATTATCCCAGTCTTCTTTCTGAACTTTCTAGGTAATTTGCAGATCACTTTATTCAAAACCTTACAATACACATTGTTATTTTCTTCCCATCTAATTGCACCACATTTTAACTTTATAGAAATCTTCTTGTCTTTTATAATTTATCAATCTTTTTTTTTCCATTTCTGTCTCTTAAAAAAAAATCTTATAAAGAGTTCAAGTCAACTTTGACCCATGCTAATGGCTTAAGAAGACAGTGAGTGATAGGTGAAATGTAGCTATCAACTTCTAGTTTCTTTTATTTTAAAATAAATGGGAATACCGTATAAATATGGAAGTACATTTCTATTTTTTATGATTATAAAAATTAGATTTTCTTTACACATTATTTAAAAATAGGTTATTTAAAAATTATATAGAGAAAAAAACTGCATTTACGTCTTTTTTTTTTTTAAACACCCAATCTGACATATATTTTGCTTGTATATTTTGGGGTTTTGAAATTTCATTATATGTTCTGAATATATGTTCTGATATGTTTATCAGACATATGATTTGCAAATATTTTCTCACAACAATTCACAGGCACAGAGTATAGGGGTTTATTTTTAATAATGATGAAGGAACAATCCAACCAAAATACATAAGAGTCTTAAACTTTTTGCAGTTAATGAATGGTCTCAAAATACATAAAGAAAAATTGACCTCAGAACAAGGAGAAGCAGAACAATCCAAAATCAGAGTTGAAAATTTTTAAATTTCAATCTTTGTAACTATTAAAACAGGAAGGTATAGAATCAGTAGAGATATATCAAATTAGAACAAAAGGAATAGCAAACAACCATATTTAAATCTTCAAATCTATTTCTAACTGTACTTTATTTTCAAAAGCACATGGAATATATATAAAAATTTAATATATGCTGGACCATAAAAGTAGTCTCAAAAAATATCAAAGTATTTAAATCATACATGCATACATACTTATTTAGAACATAATTATGTTAGAAATCATTTTTTAAATGTAGCATAAAAAATTAACATATGTTTAGATATCAAAGATCACACTTCCAAATAACACACAAAACTGACCAGAAATAACAGTTGAAGTTATAAAATATTTTGAACTGAATTACAAATATTGCATATCAAACTTTTGTTATGAAGCTATAGATAAGTTTGGAGACAAATTTGCAAGCTTAAGTACAAAAAAAGAATCATTTATCGTGATAATGATTTCAAGAAGTTAGAAAAAGAAGAGAAAATTAAACCCACAGAATGTACCAGGAAAGAAATAACAAAAATAAGATGAGAGGTTAATGAAGTAAGAGATATGTCAACATTAGAAAAAAAAAGCAGAAAACAGTTGGTTATTTGGAAAGATTAAGAAAACCCAGAAATATTGGCCAAGGGGGGGAAAAAGGGGAAATAACAAATAACCAATATCAATAATCAGAAAGAGAATATCATCACATATATAGAAACACTACAAAGATAAAAATAGGGTATTATGACCAATGATATGCCAGTAAATTTGAAAACATAACATCAAAACTGACAGAAAAATAAGTAATCTGAATAGTTTTATAGCTATTAATAAACTGAATTCATAAAGAAAAACCTACCCACAAAGAAAATCTTAAGGGGGTAGCTGAGTGCTCAATCAGTTAAGTGTCTGCCTTCAGCTCAGGTCATGATCCCAGGGTCCTGGGATGGAGCCCCAGGCTCTGTTCCCTGCTCAGTGGGAAGTATGCTCCTCCCTCTCCCTCTGCCCCTCCCCCCTGCTAGTGCGCGCGCGCACGGTCTCTCTCTCTCTCTCTCTCTCTCTCTCTCTCTCTCACTCTCACTCTCTCTCAGATAAATAAATAACATCTTCTAAAAGAGAGACAGAGAGAGAACCTTAGGATCAGATTGCTTCACTGGCAAATTTTTCAAATATGTAAAATGAGACATGGCTATTTAAACAAACTCTCCCAAAGAATAGAAAAATACCTTCAAAGTCATTCTGTGAGAGCAGCATGACTCTGGAACCAAACTTGGAAAAAATACCATAAGACAGAAAATCACATGTCAATCTCTTTGGTGAAAATGATCCCAAAATATTAAACAAAATAATAGAAAATTAAATCTAGTAAAAATTTAAAAATATCATACATCTGGACAACGTTAATTTTATTTCAAGAGTGCAAGATTAGTTTCATACTAAAAAATAAATATATGTGCTAAGGAATAAATGAAAAAATTCATATAACATCTCCATTGACACAAAATTTATTAAAATTCTTCCCCTAATCAATATAAATACAGCAAACTAAAAATATGAGAATTCCTTCATCTAGAAGATATTTTTAGTACATATACACACACATGCAAAATATGCATACTCAGAATATACATACACTCCTAAAAATTATAGGCAATAAGATGAAAATAAATAGGCAAAAAAGTTATGGAGTAGACCTTTAACAAAAGAGTATGTCCTAAGATCCAACAAACATGAAAAGGTGCTCAACTTCATTAGCCACCAGAGAATGCAAATTAAAGTCATGTTGAGATTTCCCTATATACCCACCAAAACTTCTAAAATTAAAAATAGTGAGAGTACAATGCTGGTGAGGATGTGAAGCAAGTAAAATTCTCATATGTTGTTTGTGTGAAAACAAATTATCTGCTAAGGGATCTGCTAAATTTGAATACCTACACACACACACACACACACACACACACACACACGCACACATACACGTAATACATATATTCCTATAACACAGTAATTCATTTCCAAGCTATATGCACAACAGAAATGCATACATATGCACTCCAAAATATGCATTTAAAATGCAAAAATAATGCAGATAATCTAAACAGTTTACCCACCATTACCCATCAATTTAATAGGTAATTAATTGTATAATATTCATACCACTGTGCATTATATGGCTAAACAAACAAACAAACTACAGAGATGAATCTCACAAAAACAATGTTGAGTGAAAGAAGCCAAGAAGAAAAAAGAAAGAGAGAAAGAAAGAAAGTCTAAGTAAGCTTAAAATTATTGAATTCATACAAACTATGTTCTCTAACCAAAATGGAATAAAGTTAGAAATCAATTAACAGAATGAAGTTTGGCAAACTTCACAAATTTGTGGGAATTAAGCAATATACTCATAAATAACCATTTAAAAATGACTATTCTTCCTTGCCAAAAAAAACTGCAAGAGAAATTAGACAATATTTTGAGAAGAATAGAAATTAAAACACAGTACAAATGAATGTATTTGGTGCAGCAAAAATAGTGTTCAGAGGGAAATTTATATCAGTAAACACTTACATTAAAAAAAGAAGAAAGATCTCAAATCAATAACCTAAAATTCCATCTTACAAAACTAGAAAGAAAAATCAAAGTAAACTCAAAGCAAGCATAAAGGAGATAATGAGGATTTGAGAAAAAAAATTGAAATAGAGAATAGCTAAATCCTTGAAAAATAATAGCAAAACCAAAGGTTGGGTCTTTGAAAAGACCAACAAAATTGACAAACTTTTAGTTAGGCTGACCAAGAAAAAATGACATGATTCAAATTATTAAAATCAGAAATAAAATAGAAGGCACCACTACTTCCTTACTGAAATAAAAATGGTTATCAAGGAATATTATTAACAACTTAATGCAAAAAATTAGCTGGATGAAATTGACAAATTCCTAGAAAGACACCAGCAACCAAAGTGACTCATGAAGAAATAGGAAACTTGTATGGACTTATAAAAAGAAAAGACACTGACTTGCTACTTAAAAAACAAACAAAAACCAACTTACAACAATGGAAAGTTCAGGCCCAGATGGCTTTACAAATGAATTTTACCAAACACTTTAAGAATTAATTCCAATCCTTCACAGAATCTTCCAAGAAATAGAATAGGGTAGAACACTAAGACTAATATTACTCTGATACCACAACCAGAAAAATGCATCACAGAAAAGAATAACTACGGACCAATATCCATCATAAATATATATATGTAAAAATCCTCAACAAAATAGTAGCACACAGAATCCAGCTATATACAAAGATTATACGTACCATGACCACGTGAGAGTTATCCAAGAATGCAGGGTTTGCTTTAATACCTAATATCAGTTACTATAATACAACTTACTGGGAGGATAAAAAGACTACATCATAATACAATAAAGAGAGGCAGAAAAGATATTTAACAAAATCCAATGCACTGTAATAATAAAAAAGATTCAACAAACTAGAAGTACAAGAGAACATCCTCAACCTAATAATGAGTATCTACGAGAAACCCACAGCTCACACCATATTTTATGAAAGACTGAATACTTCCCCCTTAACATCAGGAACAAAGAAAAGCTCTCCTCTCTTACCATTTCTATTTAATTCTGTACTGGAGGTTCTTTCTAGGGCAATTAGGCAGGAAAAGCAAAGGCACCCAGTTGGAAAGAAAGAAGTATAACCATTTCTATTCTTAAATGACAAAATCTTATTTCTAGAAAATCCTAAGGAATTCATACAATATACTATTAGAACTAATGAATGAGTTCAACGAAGTTGCAGGATGCAAAATCAACATACAAAAACCAATTGTATCTCTATACATTAGCAATGCACAATTAAAAATAAAATTAAGAAAATAATTAATAGCAACCTACACTGGCATGAAAAAATAATTAAATACATAATGGTAAATTTAATAAAAGTAGTGTACTTTTTATTGAAAAGTACAAAATATTATTGAAAAATTTAAAAGAGACTTAAGTAAATGGAAAGGCTTCACATATTCATATTCATAGAATGGAGGATTTAAATTGTGAAGGTGGTGATACTTCCTAAATTGATCTGCAGATTCAGAGAAATTCCTATCAAAATCTTGGATGCTATTTTTCACAATTGACAAACTGACTCTAAAATTCATACAGAAACTCAAGGGAGGCAGAATAGCCAAAATAATCTTGAAAAAGAAAGTTTAAGGACAGAAGCATTCTGATTACAAAACCTACTACAATGTTATGATATTCAAGACAGTATGGTATTGGCATAAAGATAGACATTTGACCAATGGAATCCAATTGAGAGTCCAGAAATAAACCCTTATAATTATGGTCAATTGATTTTCAACAATGGTGCCAAGACAATTGAATGGGAGAAAGAATGGTGTTTCAATAAAAACTGCTAGGACAAATGAATACTTACATGTAAAAACTAAAGTTGGATTCCTATCTTACACCATAAACAAAAATTAACTCCAATGGATCACAGACCTATATAAGGGCAAAAATTATTAAACTACTAGAAGGAAGCAGAAGAGTAAATCTTTGTGATCTTGGATTAACAATGATTTCTTAGATATGCCACCACACATGCACACACACACATATACACACAAATATTAGACAAATTGGAATTCACTAAAATTAAAAATCTTGTGCTTCAGAGAATACAGTTAGGAAGTGAAAAGACAACCCAGATATTAGGAAGAATCATTTGCAAATGATATATCAGATAAGGGACTTGTATCAAGAATATATAAGAAAATCTTTCAACTCATCAATAAAAAGATAATCAAATTAAAATCAGGAAAAGATTTCAAAATATGTTTATCCAATTAATATAAATGTATGGTCAACAAGTACATAAAAAGATGCTTAACAGCATTAGTAATTAGGGAAATGGAAAGCAAAACCACAATGAAATGCCATGTCAGTCTCATTAAAATAGTTAAAAAAAAGACAAACAGTAGTAAGTTTGGAGGAGAAGTGAAGAGATTGGAATCCTCATGAATTAAGTGTGGGACTGTAAAATAGTGCAGTCACTTTGGAAAACAGTTTGGTAATTTTGCAATATATTAAACATAGAGTTCCTATATAAGGCAACAATTCCATTTGTAGATATATATCCAAGAGAATTAAAAATATACATCCACAGAAAAAATGTATACAAGTGTTCATAGAAGCAACAGTCATAATAGCCAAAATGTGGAAACTAAAATGTCCATCAACCGATAAATGGATAGCCTAATGTGGTATATCCATGTGATGGAATCTTATTCAAAATTAAAGAAAGAATGAGTACTGATACATATGACAACATGAATGAACTTTGTAAGCATTTTGCTATGTTAAAGAAGCCAGTCACAAAATACATATAATGTGTGATTCCATTTATATAAAATGTCCAGAATATGTTTATTTATAACCATGGAAATAGATGAGATGGGAAGGGCATAGGAAGTGATATGGGTCAATGGATATAGGTTTTGAGGATGATAAAAATTAGATAGTGCTGATGGTTGCACAACCATGTAACTATAATAAAAACCAATAAATTTTAATTTTATCAGGGTATACTTTATCGTATTTAACTTATAGTTCAATACAGCTATTATAAAGACAGAATAAAAGCAATTCATTTTATATAAGAATCAATAATTTTAAAAACAAATCTATTATCATAAAAGGCAGAATAGTGGTCCTCTCATGGGGACAGGGTGGAATAATGAGCAAGTTTCCCGTCTGCTGGTCTTATCCCATATCATGAAATGTGTTGTGCTTACATGAGTATGTATTAAATTTGTAAAACACCATGAAGCAGTTCATTTAGGATTTGTGTGTGTGTGTGTGTGTTTAACTTAAAATAGTTTACTTAGGGGCACCTGGGTAGCTCATTGGTTAAACGTCCGACTGGATTTCATCTCAGGTCATGATCTCACGCTCATGAGATCAAGCACCACCACATTGAGCTTTGCACTGGGCATGGAGCCTGCTTGAGATTCTCTCTCTCTCTCCCTCTCCCTCTTTCCCCCCCTCCCCGCTCATGCATGCTTACTCTCTCTCTAAAAAAAATAAAGAAAGAAATATAAATAAAAAAATAAAATAGTTTACTTAAAATTAAAAGTTAAAAAGGTCTTCAAGAAAGTTTGGAAAAATGGAATGTGAGAAAATGTGAAAATGGAAAGAGGAAGTCTGAAGAGATCCTATAGGTCACTTTATTTTTTTTTTTTTAAAGATTTTATTTACTTATTTGAGAGAGAGAGAGAATGAGAGACAGAGAGCACGAGAGGGAAGAGGGTCAGAGGGAGAAGCAGACTCCCCGCTGAGCAGGGAGTCTGATGTGGGACTCGATCCCGGGACTCCAGGATCATGACCTGAGCCGAAGGCAGCCGCTTAACCGACTGAGCCACCCAGGCACCCAGAGATCCTGTAGGTCACTTTAGAGAGACGATCTCTTTTGTGGGTCATTTAGGCCGTGGCCAGGAAAAACAAGGGAAGGAAGAATAAATGTTAAGGTTTCAAGGCCTTAAAAATACTAGTATTAAAAGCTGCGGCTACTTTGGAAAACAGTTTAGCAGTTTCTCAAAAAGTTAGATATAAAACTGTTATATGACCCGGCAAAAATTTACAACCTAAGGGCAGCATTATTCATAATAGTCCCAAGCTGGACAAATTAAATGTCCATCAAGTTGTGAATAAGATTAATTGTGATATAGTCACACAATTGAATGCTATTCGGTGATAAAAAGAAATGAACTACTGACACAGGCAATATCATGGATGAACCTCAAAAACATTTTGCTAGGCAAAAGGAGTCAGACATAAGAGACTATGTATCATGATCCCATTTACGTGAAATTTTCAGAAATGAGAAATTTGTAGAGACATAAAGTAAATTATTGGTTGCCTAGAGGCTGGGGTGGAAATAGGGATTCGCTATATATGAGAGTATAAGGTATCTTACTGAAAGAATAAAGATATTCTAAAACAGATATGTGGTGATGATTGTTTTACATTAGAAAGTTCCTAAAATTCAGGGCTGTATTCTTAAAATGGATGGATCTTATGTTACATAAAATATGGATTAATAAACAATGTTAAAAATACTGATAGTAATACTCATAGTGTCCTCTGGCTTGTAGAAAAAACTATGGCCATTAAAACCCAAACAAAACACAATAAAACCATTTTTGCCAACACCTGACCAACTATTCCTGGAATGGTCTATACAGACTTTGTCAAACCTTGACTAATGGACAATTAATATACACAGCTGAATAAGAGCTAAAACAAAGTGAATAAAATCAGACGGCTCTGATACAAATCCCAGATCTCCTATTTGCTGCTTATCTGCCATGAGGCAAATCACTTAAGCTCTGTAAACCTCACTTTCCTCACTGTAAATCCTAGATAATAATAGTACTATGTTATAGGATATCATAAGGATTAAATGGGGTAATTTGTGTAATGCCTAGTACAATGCCTGTTAAGAGTAGACAGTAAATGTTAGCTTCCTTTATTATCGCTATTACTTGGGGAAATAAAGACAATACCCTCACAGAAAAAGACCATTTCAGAAGAAAACACTGAATTTACCACACAAGAGTTTGTTTCTTGCCCATGACAATAAAGGAATAAAATAATATAAACCATAGGCTAAGAAAACATTGAAGGAAGTGACAGAAGACATAAAGGATATTAAACTTCGGCAGATGGAAAGCAGATGGTTTATTCAGCCAAGTGGAAAAAGCTAAATCTGAGCAAGGGTATCCAGAAGAAGTGAACCGATTATACAGTGAGAGAGGCTCAGAATTTGGAGATACTAGCTATTTTTGAAAGCAGACTTAAAAAAGACGAAGAAGGCCAGAGTATACACTTTGGAAAGACTAAACCAAAGAGCAGAGGATTTGAAGATGCCAGGGATAGCAAAGAACAGGAATGTGAAATACTGTATTTGGAAACCAAGGGATTAAGAAAGCTCTACATGCTGGAACATCAGAGCCTCAGATTCATTTCTTCCCTCACTATGGGCCAGGGTACCCACATATTTGACAGCAAAGTTTTTCACTTCCCATTTCTCACAGTACTGAAGGATATGGAAAAAAAGTAGCAATGTAAACAAATTGAAAGTTCATTTTATTGAGAGAAAATCTTGCCAAACACCTTGATTCCAATCCAATCACTCAATAGTGAAGGCCAGAATCAAAAGTTCTGTTCTGTGTCATGCACAGCTTCCTTAAGAGCTTCACCATCACACAGGTATAAAGAAAGTATCAATAGTTAAGATCATCAAAATACTTGAGAAGTTTCTAACTTGAAAGATAAAGATCATACTTACAAACCGAAAAAAAAAAACGGAACTCAAAGAAAGTGGGTAGTACAAATAAAAATTTAAAACAATATAATAAATATTCTTAAAGAATTAGGGGAAAAATGTTGCACCCATGAACTCAGAATAATATTCTACAGAAAGGGATGTTTAGAGACCAAAAAGAGTCCTTGGAATTAAAAATAACATAGAAATAATATCTTAGCAAAAGCTCACAAGGAAGAAAAGAGGTAAAAAAATAAAATAAAAATGAGATAGGAACACCTGGTTGGCTGAGTCAGTTAAATACCCAACTCTTGATTTTGGCTCAGGTCATGATCTTCTGGTCATGATATCGAGCTCTGCCTGGGGCTCCATGCTCAGCGGGGAGTCTGCTGGAGATTCTGCCCTCTCCCTCCGCCCCTCCCCCAACTTGTGCTTGCTCGCGCTCTCTCTCTCTAATAAATAAATAAATCTTTTTTAAAAAATGAGGAGATATATCTACAAGGTTCAACATTTGACTCATAAACAGAAGAGAAACAATGAGTACAGGAAAATGGACAGAGAAAATTATCAGAGAAATAGTATTTGAAAGAAAATCCATACTAAAGGATGTAAGTTTCCAGAATGAGGAGACCAATTTCCTAGGGCAACAAATTAATTAAAAAGACCAACATAAGAAATATTTTGATTATATTTCAGAGTACTAGGGGTAAGATTATTAAAATTTTCCAGAAAGAAAAAAAAGTACATCAACACTAATGAAAACTAGGTGACCTTTAGATGTCTCAAGACTAACACTGAAAACATGAAGAAAATAAGGAATGCCTTCAGCATTTGCAGAAAATCATTTCCAATCTAGAATTATCTATACAAGATAAAGTTCAATTAGCTCTGAAAATAAATTAAAGGAATATTCTGATGTGCAAAGTCTTGATTTTTTTCTCAAAATTTTTTATTTCCCATTTATACTTTGCAGAAAACTATTGGAAAATATAATCTATGAAAATAGAAAGTAAACTTAGAAAAAAGAAAATGTAAGATAGGCTATGGAAAACTGGGGACCCAATACATTACAGAGGCTAGAGTTTTGTCAAGATAGTGCTTAGGTAAAAATCCAGAATGACAGGTTTGAAGCAGGCTTAAAGGCAAAGAACTCAGCTTAGAACAGAAAGATGAAAGATTCTGTGAGGTATTTACCCAATTTAAAAAATACTGATAGAAACTCCTAACAAGCTTAACCATACTAATAAAGGTTTTACAGTTCCGTTGGAAACTTTGAATAGTATTAGTAATAAATACATTTTTAAAAAGCAATTTAAAATTTTTGAAAACAGGTTAGCTCCAAGAAAAAAAAAGTTTATAAAAGATCTTATAAGAAAAGAAATACAATGATGATGCACTTTCTGATTTAGCTATGAAAATAGTTATATAGAAAAATAACATAAACAGTGGATATTTATTTAACCAAAAGTGTTGATATAATTCTGTTTGAAGGGTGAAATTATAGCAGTTACAAGAGTGGGTTTAATATTATTTTTCCTTTAGAACTATGTATATGAGCTACTTGACTTTTCATTTGTTAATCAAATCCCAATATCGTTTCCATTGACTTCATTTAAATCTTCATCATTTGTATAATTTGCAATTTCTCTCTCTCTCTTTTTTTTCTTTTTTGGCAACACCATATCACTAAGTTAAGTAAGCAGGACTCCTGTAGTGAAATTTTTATTTATTTATTTATTTATTTATTTATTTATTTATTTATTTATTTTTATTGTTATGTTAATCACCATACATTACATCATTAGCTTTTGATGTAGTGAAATTATTAAAGCAACTTTATCATGTTCTCACTTTCCTTTTAAGTCCCGTTGATGTGTATACCTTTCTCCCCCAGTCCCCATTCCCAGATAGAGGCTCAGGCAGGCTCCAGGACTTCATTGGTAACCCTAGGTACTAAGTTTCAACTTGTAATTTAGAATGCCCAGAACCAGATAATAATTGAAACTTTCAAATTAATTTAATCTTTCCAACTTCTAGATATGTTAGAAGAAAAATTCTGTAGTCTCTTGAATGTGCATCGTGTAAGTTTCTTTTTCCCTCTTTCCTCATATGATATCTATATGACATGTCTATATCATTTCTATTACTAACCAGAGTTTCTGCCATTTCCAATCAAGGTTAAAGCAAGTTAAGTTCAGAGAGATGTGGAAATAGGCAGGGGGCCAGAGAAAGCAAAAATTTCTCAAATGATTGTTCTTCTTATGAAATGGTTTCAAGCTCTTTGTTCGAGGGAAATGCCTAAATCTATTTTTTTTTTCTGTATTTTAGAGAATGCCCTTATGGGATTTCTCCAATTTTAACTTTCATGACGCAATCATTATAATCCTTTGGCTCATGGCTTAATATTTCCCTTCAATTTCTGCAGTGCTCTCGTGCTGTGGCAGAAGTCCTCATGTGGCCTCCTCTTCTGACCCAGGCTACTTTTGCCAGACTCTGGTCCTTTAGTTCCCTTTTCAGTGTGAGTCAGACGTCATCCATTGTCTCCCTGTATTGCAAGGAACACATTTCAAGCTGTCCCTGCAGTCCAGCTGAAAATTCAAGGTGAGGAGCAGCACATCTGCTTATACCCCTTTGTTTAGGATAATCAGAATCCCAACCATGCTCTTTCCAAAGAAGTCTTCCCCCTCAAATTCTTTATAGTTTCCTACAACCTGACCCATTTATAGTCTTGATTTGTATAATTAATCTAACTACTTTTGATCATCTCCTTTAAATTTCTATTATCATGTCTCAATCAAAATGAAGACAACAATAGTCCCATTACAAACATATAACATCTGACAATTAGAAAGATAATGAACTATACAAATACAAGGTAGACATTAGGGTTAATTGTTGGGGGAAATGCTTCAGTGGACACTAATTTCATAACTGATTGGTTTATTTGTGAATAATTTTCAGATTATAATGACTTTTGCTTTGATATCCAACTTAGCATATTAAAAACCCAATTATACTAAAAGCCCAAGTAAATAGGACATCTTGTATTTAAAAAAGGACAAACCCCAGACATAGAGGTATAACTTTTTGTTGGTTCTTCATTAATTCATACTTTTTCCACATAAAATGTTCTCAAAGTATTTGATCTCTCTCATGGTACATTACTCTTTTATTTAAATATTTTATATAATCAGTTCTGTGGATACTGTAAAGGCAAAGGTATAGTTTTACACACACACATACACACACACACACACACACACACAAACATTCAAAACTGTCCTAGTTCAGTTCCTTAACTCTGGATTCTTCCCCAGTAATCCACAGAATGCGCAACTATTGACCTAATCTTCCTAAAGTACAACTCTGATCAGATCATTACACAATAGAAATACTTTAGTGACTCCCTGCTGACAATAAAATAAAATTCTAATCCATTAGCCTGGCACCAAGGCTCTTCAGGATATGATCATCACTTTCTTTACCAGCCTAGTTTGTTTCTACAGCTTTTGCCATTCTCACAATCCTTCTATGCCAAAGTTACACAACCACTTCCAGTTCCAAGAACATTTTCAACACTTCTCATATCTTGGGCATTACTTGTATGATCCCCTAGGACTGGAATGCCTGGAATACACCCATGCACATACCCTTCTCTATTATACAGAGATGTAAAAAATAAGGAAACTCCTCCATATTCTCACCACTCAGAGATAACTATTACTGACCATTTGCTGTTCATCATTCTGGACTAATTTCTGTTTCTATATATTTATAAATACATAAATGTTTTATGAAAAGAGAATAGTTAAAACTAGCTTTTTTCATTTAATAACTTATTATGCCTCCTCTATACAAATACACATACATCTATTTCTCTTTCTCTATTTACCTATCTCCGTCTCTAAGAGAGAACACAAAGAAAAAAAGAGAGAGAACACAAAGGAATAACATACAACATAATATACATATACACCTACTCAAGTATTTGTGCAATTACCTAACTTTTTTAGTATAAATATATAGGAGTATAACTTCTATATTAATGCTATGTACCATGTTATGGCTATTGATACATATCACTAAACTGCAACAGTATACAATAATGTTCATTTTTCCACAGTTAAAAAATGTGAGCATTATATTATGTGATCGTAATATAAAAAATTACCAATTTGATGGAAGAAAACTGGAAATTTAATAGGCATTTTAAAAATGTTTTAATAGGCATTTTTATTATTGAGATTAAACATTTCCCATACATTTAGGTTCATTTATTTTATTGTATAGTTTTACCTCCAATGAAAAGCAAGCTGATTTTAAGCTAAAGCTGCCTATGTGTTTACCTTTCAAGGATTATTTCTTTCTAAATTATGGTATGCAGCAAAGAAATTAAAAACAAATAGCAAGATTATTGTGGCAGAATAAGACATTTTAAATAGAAGAGAAGGTGAAGCCAAAAGAAACACCAAGTACACAGTGGCTTAGAGCTACTCACTATAGTAATATTGAAACACATATGAGCATAAAGATAGGACTGAGTCATCACAAATGTTTAAATTAGCTTCATGTTAAGAAGGAAATGAAACTGTGTATTACATTTAAAAATATTTTCATCTAAATTGTTAGTACTTGGTATTTGAAAAATTGATAATTGGTAGTCTGGAAATTTCACTTATGTGAATGCCTTATTCCTGTGGTGAAAGATAAAGCATTGATTTATTTTATTCCTTTGTTATAAGATTACTTTGTATATATATATACAGCTATGTGAATATATACATATATACATATATTACTAGGTATATACATAAATAAGATTACTTTGTATATATATACAGCTATGTGAATATATACATATATATATATATATATATACACACACATATATTACTATGTATATACATACAGCTCTATGACCACAGAATATAATTTTTGGTACATTTCAAAACTATATGGACTTTTCAACCCCCTATATTTCCAAACTAGTATAAACAAGAATACGGTAAAAACTGGAGGCTCCAAATTATTTACTTTTACTCTGAATTTGTGAATAGTACTTCCTTTTAGCTGAGCAAAGTTGCAGTAATTTTCTAAAAAAGGAAAAAAATATTAACTGAGTTTTATTATCATGATAAAAACATGGTGCAGGAGAATATCTAGTATAGTAGAAACCCAAGACTTTTGTTGAATAAAATCACTCAAAGCAAAGTAAAATGCTTAGTTTTATGAACAAGTACATGCTAAAATCAAATAATTACTGTGTCCACTCAAAAAATACTTAGTCATTAATCAAATATTTCATAAAATATTTTGTATATTTTTGCTGATATAATAAATGAATTGCACTATGGATAAGAAAAGACATGCAATATGATCTAAAGAGAAAACTCTTAGACAAAGTTTGAGAACACCTAGGCTTTAGTCCTGTGGCTCCTTTAATAATTTCATGATATTAAACAAACCACTTGACCTTTCTCGGTGTCATTTTGTCCACCTGTAAGTGGTATAGTAGTAACTCCCTATGAAGCACAGATGGTTGTTGTAAAGATAAAATGAGATGATAGATACAGAAGTGCTTTCAAATATAAAGCTTAAATAAATGTAGGATATTATATAGATGTATTCAGACAAAAGGAAAATCAGAACAAGCGCACAAAGGCAGAATAGCTAAATCTCACTGCAATACTTTCAACTCTGAATCGTGTTAGATAAAGAAAGATAACCGAAATAAATTCAAAAAGAACTAGGTTTCCTTCTAAGAACAGCAATTTGAAATCGATATCCTTAAATGTCCATCATGTATTCTGGATACTGGCCAAAGACCCACAGTATTTTTAAACAAGAAAAGGTGGGAGAATGCATGTTTGAAGTCTATGATTATTTTTTCTTACAAGTAGAGTTTATCCCCTCATCTGCTAAATAAATCCACATTTAACCAACATAGGAAATCTGGAGTTAGAGTATAGTGATTGGAACAACTATTTTTCTTAATCTCTCAAGGTCAAATTTTTCACACAAGAAGAGTGAAGGTTACGTATATGCTCTTTTCATAGAAACATTTAGAATTAAAGATGTACATATGTATAAAACATGGAGGCGTGCATACATGTGAAAACTTTGTAAATATGTACATCATGGCCATTCAGAGATACAAAAATTCTGAAGTCTCCTAAACTATTCATTTAGTAATACTGTTGAGCACCTAAAGCTGCCAAACATTGAGGTAGAACCTGATTAAACCAAAATAAACAACCAAGGTTCTTGGCCCTCAATGGGAGGGGATATTTAAATTAAAAAAATACTAAAATATGTACATGGATTTATGAATTATAGATGAAATAGGCTCCAGTCTCTGGTTCTCATCACTTAGTCCAAGAACATTAAGATTTAGCACTTTTAAAGAATTAAAATGTTCTAAGTTGCTTTTTAATTTACAGGAAAATAAAGATTTAAGAAGTACTTTCAATATTCAGAGGGAAGGCATTATGTTTCATTGGACTGAGACTGTTGGCATTGTCTGTCCAAACAACTTAATACCATATAGTTTTTAATACATTCCCAAATTTTTGCCAGATTTTATAATAGATATATACCAGTTAAGTTTGAGTCTATTTAAATTCTGGAACTAGAACTGTACAAATCAAAATTTAAAAAAAGTGCAAATAAAAATTAAATCTGTTAAAAACAAAGTTAAATTTCATATACAAAATGATTCTGGTTTAACAAAGTTATTCATTTCCTACCTTGTTAATTTCTCTATTATACTGAGATATATCAGTTTTATTGGCATCTGGAATCAGTTCTTCATTTTTAAAAACATTGTTGTTTTGGGTTTTTTTCTATAATTTCTAAACCAATTAATCTCCAGCTTACAATTCTTAACAGTGCTATTTTAATCTCCTACCTAGCAATTGTTTTGCCTGTGTTTTCTCTCTATAGTTATTAAGACTGAAAAATATTGGCATTGTGTAACTTTGAGATCATTATGGTTAACATTTTGACTTAAATTGGGATTAATCTCTTTGTGTCTCTGATTTTTTTGGTGAAATAGCCAAGAGTATCATGGAGACACTGGTGTTTCACATTCTTTATAATATACTTTCAAATGCATATAGATTGTCAATATAAACACAGTGCTAAATGGAATATTTCTTAATTTTGAAGCATAATTATTTAATTTCTTTTCTCCAAGTCTCTGGGAAGAATCAAACTTTCTCTTCCTCCTCTCTTTATAGAAGTATCTAGTTCATTGCTCTAGCTAAACTTCTCCACTAGTGTCTCAACAGTCACTTAAAACGGCGTTCAGATTTCCAGAGCTAACAGAATGGCAGATAAGATACTCTGAACAAGTAAAATTCACTGAAATGGGCAAAAATTAGTGAAAAGAGGAATCTAGTTAGCTAAATCTTTCCATGATATATGTTGCTAAATCCAGATTGCCTCAATTTCCCACTGATGGCTGCACAGCATGGGGAATGCTATATAAAGCCTAGAACCTGCTAAATTAGGGAATATAATAAGATACCCTCCTCATCACAAGATGAGGCCTTACTGGACATACCATCAGTGTAATGGTGAAGCAAAAACAAAGTTGCCACAGAGAAGAGAGGAACAAGAAAATTGGCCTGTTTCAAACTTGGCACTGATTGAAGGTAACAAACAAAATTTCCCCTTACATATTTGTTCTAATCATATTCTCATGTAGTAACTGTTTTCTGAAAAACCTCATGAGGAAAATTTAATTTTCAGGGGCTCTGGTTTGATTTTGAGGGAAGCACAGCAAAAATCCTCTGGAAGAATGTAATTTTAAGCCAGCAAGAATGAATTTTCACACAAAAATTTCCAAGGTAAATAAACAGCATACATTCACAAAAAAATTACAAAATACACACAGGAAAAAAAGCACCATGAATGTTATCTAAGGGAATTTCCTAACAGCAAATTTATATCCCTAAAGACTTTAGATATTAAAATTATCAGCAAGCAAATATAAAATAAGCGTGGCTATGTATAAGAAGAAATAAAAGATAAGCTCAAAAACACAAGCAAGGAACGTGTCTATAAAGGGATACTAATATACTGAAAATGAACAAAATATAACACAAAATGTAAAATATAATTAAAATGTAAAATTAATTGGACATATTAAAGAGCATACTATACATTAGTGAAATGAGAATTATTGAATTAAAACACAGATCAAAAGAATTATGTAAAACAGACCATTCAAACAGACCAATAAATGGAAAATTTGAAAGATAATTAAAGATGGTCTAACATATTAGAACTTGGAGATTTTGAAGAAAAATATGAGAATAAGGAGACAAGGCAATTATCAGAGACAATGGCATAGAATTTTTTAGGCTAAGGGAAGGCATTAACCTGAGACCAAGAAAGCCAAATGAACCTAAAGCATATTAAATGATAATCACATCTGTATCATGGTGAAATTATAGAACATCAAAGACAAAAAGGAGATAGTAAGTGTAACCAGAGATAAAATTTAAAAATCCAATATGAAGGAAAGCAATAAAATGGACAGCGGACTTCTCAACAGCAGCAATAGAAAAAACATGGAATATTTTCAATCTGCTCTAATGTCTGTATCAAAAGAATATACAGTTTTCTCTATTGCAAGTGGGAAAGTACTGGTACAAAAAGTTTAGAGAACTCTTAGACAATTTCTTTTAATATTAAATGTATATCAGTTTTATGACCCAGCAATTCCACCTCTAAATAATTATTCAAAACAATGAAAATATACAACCACAAAAAAAACTTGTACACATAACAGTCATACATAAAAGCCTGGTACTTCTGGAAGGCCAAAGACAGTGGCAGCTATGTAGCTTCCTACTTCCTAATACGGCCCTTAACAATAATGAACAAGGGGAGAAAATTAAATTGCACACAAAACTATGTCCTCAACACCAACTGAAGATAGACAATACTGAAATGTCAAAATAAATACAAACAATAAAGAGAGAAATCACCAAATTCCTGCACACCATCTTTCCTGCTCTCACTCCATCCCTGCTCTGTTGCCCTGTTGCAGGGCTTTGAGGCAAGCAAAGGCAGACCGAAAAAACTTGAGGGAGGAAATAACAGGGAACTAGTGAAAGGACCTGAGGGGGATCAAAACAATGGTCAGGAAGGTTAGGTTTAATCTAAATCTAAAAACACTTAAAAATGGGAAACCTGGGTGGCACAGTTGGTTAAGTGAAAGACACTTGGTTTCTGCTCAGGTTATAATCTCAGGGTCTTGAGATTGGGCCCGGTATCAGGCTCCATGATCAGTATGGAGTCTGCTTAAAACTCTCCCTCTCCCTCTGCCCCTCAGCCACCTCTACCCCCGTGCTCATGCTTTTTCTCTCTCTCTCTCCTCTCTCTCTCAAATAAATAAATATTTTTAAAAGTAAATTAAATGAATAAATAAAAATAAAAATATTTTAAAAATGTTCAGGCCGATCACAGCATGGACTATAGGGAAGGAATTTCAAAGAACATATGATTTTAAAAGAACAGGCTCAATTTAAAAGGGGGGACTTTTCAAAATTTACAGCTTCTGAGGAATAAAATAGAACAAACAAGAATGGGAAAATCACTCCTTAGCAATTGGGTAGTGAAGGGGAAAAGCAAAACCTAACTAAATAAATAAAATAAAAAATAAAAAAGCATATATCTATAAATTTATATAGCTAGTTTAGACTAAAATAATTTTCACTATTTCCCACACAAAAGTAAATTTGGCCAATTGAAGTATCATACAACCAAAGGGGAAAGAGGCCTGCCTTCTATGAAAGTTTTACTCTATCTGCCCTTGCTTGCCTCAAACTCTGCCCCATTATACCAATACAAAAAAAAAAAAAAAAAGAAAAAAGAAAAGAAAAGAAACAAAGAAAGAAAGAAAGAAAGAAAGAAAGAAAGAAAGAAAGAAAGAAAGAAAGAAAAGAAAAGAAAAGAAACAAACAAAAAGACAAAGTACCCAGATTGTGTTCCACTAATAAATTAGACTGACATTAAACTAGGAATCTTGTTAAATACCCCAGTATCATAAAAAGTGAACAAAAAGAAGCTCAGTAAGTCCATGTAATTACTGAAAAAAATTAGGAAACGCAATGTCACATTGACCAAGTGATTAAAAAACATTCTCCAGAAATAAATAAATAAATAAATAAATAAATAAATAAATAAATAAATAAATAAATGAATGAATGAATGAATAAATAAATAAATAACAAGAAGCAGAAGAAAATGAAAAATCCACATTACAAGTATGATTAAAATACTCAATCTCAAGGGCACCTGGGTGGCTCAGTTGGTTAAGTGTCTGCCTTCGGCTCAGGTCATGATCTCAGGGTCCTGGGATGGAGAGTCCCACATCAGGCTCCCTGCTCAGTGGGGAGTCTGCTTCTCCCTCTCCTCCCCACTCTTGCTCTCTCTTGCCATCTCTGTCGCTATCTTTGTCTCTCTCTCTCTCTCTCAAATAAATAAATAAAATCTTTTAAAAAAAGATCCCAAATTTGAGGATATGAAAAAAACAATTTACATTAGAAATCCAAGTACAATAAACAGAAACAGACATAAATAGGAAGAAATGAAAAAAATTTAAAAAAATAAGTTGATTGAACTCAGGAAAGAAATGGAAAAACATAAAGCAAAATTAAATCAGAAATAAAGAACAAATTACTGGGTGCCTGAACATGAAAGACTCAAATAAAAATTGAATAAGGGGCACTGAAGACAGACAAGAAAACAACCAAAAAACAACACTGAAAACAACCAAGAAAATAAAAATGATAAAATGAAAAGAGTAAAAAAGCTTAGAAAGTAGTAGAAATGAAAGACCAGCAAAGAACGAATAATATTCATATCCCCTGAGTCCCTAAAGGAGAAAAACAAAATTATGAGTAGAGAATATATTTAAAACCATAATCCAAAATAAAATCCTTTTATTGTTTGCATCATTTCTTAAATGAGAGGCCTCCTTCCCCCATGGTTGTGTGATACCTCAATTGGTTGCATTCACTTTTATGTTAGAAATAGGCAAAAATTATTTTACTCCATCAAATAAAATGATCTTAATTCCCTGCATATTTATAAAATTTTATATTTTTCAAAATATATAAACATTTTGAAATATTGCCCACAATTCTGTGAATTAGAGAATGGCTATTCCCACTGAGCAAGGTGGGGGATTGGCATGACAGAGACCATGCTTTAGGTCCTCAGCAAGACAACTGCGGATCACTTCTAGCAACCACATGTTGAACCTGCTCCCTACTATCCTTCAAACCACACTCAGATGTAGTCACTGCACTGAACTGGTCGACATATGTTTGGCTTCTACAATGTGCTAGCAAGTGAACCAAGTCACAGACTGCCTGATTTCTCTTCAAGGATCCTTCCTGTGTTCCCATACAGCTACACTGATGGTGCTCTTAGTGCACCCTTTGCTCAGATCCCTTTCTAAAAAGTGAATACTATAACCAGAAATTCTAACATCTCATTTTCAGGCCCTTTTCTCAGATTTGTCCACTATGGCTTCTCCTTGCAGAAAAATATTTTCCCTCTACCCTCCCTTATTATAATTGGTATTACCAACTAGAGCAGAAGTAAAAAAAAATAAAAATAAAAATATTCTTCTTTTTTCGTGTCAAGAAACAGTTACTCAATTTACCAGAGTTAATTAAAAAAGGTATTATGTTTCTTTTTTCTCATGTGCTTGGGTTACAACAATTACAGATATGCATGCACGCACGCACGCACACACGTGCACACATCCCAAAACCTTTGCCTCCAGTATATTTTTCTTCATTCCTACAGTCTATAGGAGTTCTTTTTAAAGTACACTGTAATGACATAATAATCAGTCTCTATTTTAAGAGTTCAATCTCTGTTATCACCTACTTAAGAACAAATTAGCTACTATATAATAAATGGGAACTAAAATTTAAGATGTAGGAATTCCAACCGTCTATTCCTGCTGCTAATCAAATGTGAGTTCCTACTGAGACTCCCACACCATGTGGAAGAAAAGGTGTGGGTTTTGCATAAAAAAGTGGTGTCTGTATACAAAAAGACAGCTCAACTCGGTCTGAAATCTTCATCTTAAAGGACAGTTCTGAATTTCTAGCAGCCTAATAGATATGTTCTATTGAATGCCCCACTATTATCTTAAGTTCCATTTGATTTCTATCTCTCAAAATTAACTTCATTTTTTGATTGACTTGTATTCACCTCATGGGGCCAGTCTTTGATTTACTCAGGCTCAGAAGCTCAGAGCAGCCATCGGCTCATCCATATTTTCATCCCCTGCATTTAATCAGCAACTGTGTCCACCAGTTCTCTTTCAGACATCTGTCAGCTGAACCCTTCCTTTTCATCATGACCCCCTTCCTAGCCCTCACTGTTTCACACCTGGACTCCTATTTCATTTTTTTAGTTTATGTCGCTTTCTCCTCCAACAGATTATAGGCATTGCCACAAGGTCAAGACCAATGTCGCCAAAACAGTCCTTCCCCTTTGTCTACATGATGCCGGTCAAATGCCTAAAATTGGAATTCAAAACCCCCATAGTCCAATTCTAACCTGCCTTCCTCAGCTTCAACTCATATACATTCTTCTCTGACTAGACTCAGACACTTAAACCAACTTACTACGGTATGTCTTGTCATAAACTCTTTTATAAAAGGACCACAACAGCTAGAATAATTTCAGTTACTAGCAACTGAGTACTCAATTCAAAATTGCTTAAATAGGAGGTGGCTTATTACTTCACCTAACAAAATTTCTTCAAGTGGGTTTTTCTTTTTTCAGCTTTGGTTTTTTAATAGCTCAGTGATATCATTGACACGAATTTTTCTAACTTTCTGTTAAACTGTATTTGGTATATTAACCAAAATCTCCACAGATTAAATTGTGTCAAGCTCCAATCTCTAAATCATTCACTTGGTAAGAATAGTGAGATCACATCTTCTTTATCCATTCATCTGTTGAAGGGCATCTCTGTGGTTAGGTCTGACATTATTCTGATGTTTCTCCCTCTGTATGTAAGGAATCTCTTCCCCCTAACTGCCCTTAAGATAGTTTCCTTGGTTCTAAGATTTGCAAGTTTTACTATGACATGCCAGGGCATTTGTCTGTTCTCCTTGATCTTGGGAGGGGTCCTCTCTGCCTCTAGGACACGAATACAATGGAATATTACTCAGCCATCAGAAAGGATGAATACCCAACTTTTATATCAACATGGATGGGACTGGAGGAGATGATGCTAAGTGAAATAAGCAGAGAAAGTCAATTACCATATGGTTTCACTTATTTGTGGAACATATGGAATAGCATGGAGGACATTAGGAGAAGGAAGGGAAAAATGAAGGGGGGAAATCGGAGGGAGAGATGAACCACGAGAGACTATGGACTCTGAGAAACAAACTGAGAGTTTTAGAGGGGAGGTGTGTGGGGGGATGGGTTAGCCCGGTGATGGGTATCAAAGAGGGCACATATTGCTTGGAGCACTGGGTGTTATACGCAAAAGTGAATCAAGGAACACTACATCAAAAACTAATGATGTACTGTATGGTGACTAACATAACACTACAAAAAAAAAAAAAAAAAGAACAATGAGATCACTTGTAAGAGTTTAGACAAATCAAGATTCACCTATTGTAGTGGGGGAGTTCCCCGGATTTTTTGAAAGACAAAGACACTACAAAGACAAACCAGGGCTCAGTTACCAAGAATGTATAGAAAAATGCCTTTTTAGAAAGGCTAATACCAATTTGCCACTGAGTCCACCTCCCCCAGAAATCCTTATGTCCATTACATATTTACTGATTACTATTTATAAAAGTTTAATTGGTTTTAGCCGTTACAGCAGTAGACTACCTAGAGAGAGAATATATTTGTTGTAGCTGCACAACAAGAATGAGTTTATCTCATTAAAACTCTTATAACCTATTATCATCAAAATGAAGAAATACACACATAGACACACACACAACTAAACAAACAAACCAACCCACAGAGACTTATAAAATCTAGCCACGTTCATAAGACATACTATGCCATGTTAAGGCCCTAGATCAGTTCAGTCTGAATGAGGAAACTGAATTTATAGGAGCAAATGGCAGGCAAGATCCCAGTAGAAGTACTAGAAGGGCACATGAGAACAACTTAGAGTCCCTTATAATTCTATTTGCAACATAACTGTTTGCTTCAAAAATAAATCTGAAGGCACTTTCAAGATATTTTTTTCCTGTTAAGGCCAACTCTGTTACTCTCTTACACATTCATTCTTTTATTTTTCAAGATTGTGTTTTAAGAAAAATTCAGTACTCCCCAGAAAGTTCTTTAACAGCAAAACCTGTCAGCATGGGATCTTGTCAACATGTCTAGCTGGGAATAGTGAGCCATTCTTTTGCTATCACCTTATTTATTATTCTAGTTGAGAATGTTTTGTAACATATAAGTAATATGAGCTCATGGGCATCACAAAGAGAAAGATCTTATAAAAGATCTGTAAAAAGGTCTTATGTGGATATAGCTTTTCCAGTAATTAAAACTTAAAAAAAGAGAGAGAGACAGACAGACAAAGAGAAACCCCCAAGTGGAAAACGTTGCATGGAAACCTCTTTAAAATTAGAGTTATAAACAACTAAGAGAATGATTTTTCATTGTTTCTTTTTCCTGTCTCCAGAATTCCTATAGTTTTTGTTTCTTTGCTCGTTTTACTTATTTTTGGGCAAAAATAATGTATGTACCCAAAGCCTTAGATAAAATTCTGGGAAAAAAAAACAGGGGTGCCTGGGTGGCTCAGTTGGTTAAGAGTCTGCTTTCGGCTCAGGTCATGATCCAGGGTCCTGGGATCGAGCCTCGCATCCTGCTCTCTGCTCAGCGGGGAGCCTGCTTCTCCCCTGACCCCTGCTTGTGCTCACTCTCTTGCTCTCTCTATCTCAAATAAACAAAGAAAAATCTTTAAAAAAAAATCTTCTACTCCAATAAAAGCAATGGTAAAGACTACCAATTACCTTGGATTCCTTCCTACATACTAATCACTGCAGACACATGATGGGCACCTTCCACATCTCCAGCCTACTGAAATTATGCTCAAGTATCTGGAGAAGAATGAACTCTGACAACAAAGGCTAAAAATATGAATTCTATCACACTCAAACTTCCCATGCCTTTCTCTGTGGTGGTCTTATTTATTTGACTCACAAGAGGACAGCTATCTTCTGTGTTTTTACTCTCTTATTTTTCAATTTCCTTGTCTGCTTACCTGCCTCCACAAATCAAGCTGTTTGTTGGACACTCTGTGTCCAGTGGGAGAAGCTAGAACTGAGGGGTAGTTCTCTGGGCCAGATACTTCCGTGGGAATTCACAAGCAATTGCTGAAGCCAACTGGATGCTCTTTGCACTGAAAATTTACCAGCAGGGCCACCTCCCTCCGAGTGAGAAGCATCACTCTCTGTCTGTATGACATTTCATCAAGGGCTACCCCACTGCAAAGTGGCCTAGAGCCCAAAGATTTGTAGCCCTTCCGATCCACAGACAAAGCCATTTCTCAAGAACCTACAAATGTCAAAGCGATGGTGGGTCATGATGAGCCCTGCTGTCAGCAAGATGCTGCGTGAGAACCAGCACTCCCCTCTGACGTATAGGCCTTACCCTGAGGCTCGCTTTGTCAGACTCTTTATGGTGAGCCGGTTCTCAAGGCACACACTGCTACTTTCAGTCCTGCTTACTTTAGGATATCTGTAGTATGCCTGATATTTTACCTTTTTAAAACATAACTGTAAATAAAGACACAGTCTAACCTTACAGATACAGTTCTCACAGATACAGTTCAAATTCAGCTCAATCTCATTGTGACCCTGGGTAAATCATTCACCATTGCAAAGCCTCAGCTTCTGTGTATGATTATGTGAAGTAATACTTTTTCACAGGGCTGTACAGATCGAACACAATGCCTACTGTTTCTAACACAGCCTCTAGGATATCCTAAATACTAAATCTTATGTTTTTCATTCTAGAAGCTTCCCAAATGCCAATGAAAATCAGTGATGCGAGAGCATGTAAAAAGAAAATAGAGCTGTATCTGATCCTTCCTACCAAAAGTTTCTGTGCTACGTACCTGCCCAGAAAATACACCTAAGATGTTCTGTCACAATAGCAAATAGCATGAATTACAAATTGGTTTCAGTACTTAATTGAGACTCTAATTCAACTGGCAGATTGGTTAACAGTCACTGTAATATTGGGTCTATTTGAAAGTAGAAACATATTTAAGAAATTTTAAGGATGTCTAAAAGCAGTATATTAAACTTTGTTGACTGTTGTATATGTTTAAACATGTATACTGAAGTAACAGCTACTCACAGAAATTAAGAAAAAATTAACAATAATGAATTGTGTGAACCCACCAAAAACATTCCTCATTCCTTTATGTCACATGCCTAATCACTCATACACCCACCCACCCACACACCTACACCCCCCCCCCACACACACACACACACTTACATTAAACTTTGTCATTTACACGTGATCTACTATTCTTCAAGGCAAATTCCTTAAGTTTTTTAAGAAAACACACAATATATAATAGCTGCTTTTTAAATTATCATTAATATTGTTGTTGATTATGATTAGGAAGTGTGCTGGAACCTGGAATAAAGTAACAGTTCCACCCACATTCTTGTTTGAGTACCTTAATATGTGACACATCTAGTTTGCTTACCCCAATTAGTAGGGTTATTTTTGTGTATCTTTTTTTTATTTATTATAAATTCTTAAAGCAATCAGGTAAGACCAAAAAGCTGGTAACTCAAAAAACTGGCAACAAAAGGAGACACCAAGAAAAACATATAGCCCATCATATTTAAGAACATATGAAGAACTCTGGCAAATATGGAACCGTTATGTTTCGGAAATTTTATATAAAGTCAGGCAAGCTTGGAAGATCCCAGTAGAAACAGGGTTTACCTGTCAACTGTCTTTATGAGAAAGGGGGTAGGTCGTCTAAAACGTATATATTTGGCAGCCATTTTGCAATTGATCCCCAAAATTGAAAAGTCCGTATCTTTTGACTCAAGAGTAGTGCTCGATCCCACTGTCTGGAGATTTTTTTCAAAAAGAAAGACTTGCAATTTTTGATGTAAGAAATGTTATAAATCTGATTATACATTTGCTATTATTTACTCAATGATACACGAATTGCACTACCTTGGTTATTCAGTATACTTAGAATAAATAATACTTTATCCTCAATGTTGAACAATATTATTTCTGCAGAATTTAACCAACTGTTACAAACCACATCCTTATTTATACCTGTTTGACTGTACTGTGTAAAATGTAGTCCACTTTAAAAAAGAGAAGTTTAAGAGATGTTTTTAAATGCTAACTTTCCATCTTCCATCAAAGTATTTTAACGGTGTTGCAGTATTAGTATTTTTATAACTCACCAACCTAAAAGTAAGCTCTCATATCTGCCCAGTTAATAAGGCTCTACATAAATATGTACTATTGCCCCCAATACAATCACAAAAACATATTTATGCAGCACCGTGTTTTAAAACGCCCACGATTGATTTCTCCACAGGGCTTGCTTGTCACAGCGCTTTGTTAACGTACCCACTACAGTACAGTATATCAGACAACTTTGCCTTGCATTGTCAATTAGAAAAAAAAATAATAATAACCAAAGTAGTTTGCCTTCCAAATTCTTAGCTGCCCCAATGCTGAAAGCCAATGATGTGTAGAAAAGAAAAACCCTCATAACTCCTTGCCTGATAAATGAGTAGGGAGAATTTGACAGATCAGAACGAGATGAAGCAGCCTAAAACATTTGGCACAATGTGCGTCTGGCATACAGAGACTGCCTGTCAAATGCCTATGACTCCATACAGCAGCTAGGGACCCTATGGAGCAGCAGATGGGCCATTAAGGTAGTATTAATGTAGATGCCATCAGTTTTCAGTTCTGACTGGGACATACTCTTTAGAACTATGAGCAGCTGCTGCCATTTATTGTGACAGCTTCCTGCTAACTTTTGCCAACTGGCACAATCTGACTCTTTGTACCTGAGCTATTAAATGTGTGACTTCCACCATTTTATTCCTCTAGAGAACGCTTCTAATAATCCTCTAAAGAAGGAACGAAGCATTTATCACCAAAGTGAATATACATACCATGCAGTTCTATTGTACCACACTCCTGCCCAGTGTACTTTACAGACCTTATAGTAATACATTCTTATTAAAACTAAGCATAGATCTTTTCGTATATATGGAAATGCTAAACTGAAAATGATCATTCATATTAGGCCTAAATCTTTAATGTAATATTGATGTACTTAACTATTAAGTAACCGGAACCCTTTATCTCTTAAACTATTAGTTCCCTGATGAGCAAATTTTTTTTAAAAGTCAAGTGAAATACAGTAGTAATAAATTAACAAACCAAAAGTAAGCTATTTCGTGGCTCTCTAAATATAGGTAAATATTTTCATCTCAAAATGTTCAGATACACCTGGTGGTTTATTAAATATGTGTAAAAAAACTTTAGGTGTATGAATAGATTTAAAAGCTCCATATCTGAATAATGTTTCTACTAGAGATCATGAAGAATGCATTATAAACGATGGTAATTGTGTATTTATCACCTGCAAAATAATTTCCACAGACTATGCAACCAAACTATTGGCAGAAGCAACACTCTGCTGCCTTCTTTTCATCCAGCTAGACTTCTAGGGATACACTGCACCATTTTTTATTATGTCGAACAAGAAAGCTCACAGCACAGCACAGCATACGGTTTGTCAGACAATAAAAACTGCAGCAAGTCATTATAAAAATGGCTGGCAGACATATTCATTATGCTGAGCTAACGTCTTTTCTGCATCAAATATCTCTACAATCTGACCAATAATCTATGTGTGAGATTTCTGAACATATCTAACCCTCTCAATACCATATTTCATGGGAAGCTTCTGTCTGTGCATTTATACATCTACACACACACAACAATATACAGACAAATACTAAATCTAATAAGGCCATTAAAATTCCTAAGTTCACTTTGATACATGTAATAATGAGAATGCATCTATCAGAATGCATAATAAAGTTGCAGAGCTGTTGACATTGATCACACAGCATTTGAAATGCTTTTACGGTACATAAAAGAAAAATTGTAGAAAAAAACCTTTAAGGGGTCCCATGTTACATGTAAAGGAAATATGTGAAATAACGATGATGGGAATAGACCGAAGAATGGTCCATGGCATCGCGATGTCAAGGCATCCTCAGTGACTCTCATGTATTCTTCCATGAACAAATCTATGACATTTGTCAGGATTTCAGAAGTTCCTTTTTACTATCTGTGAGTGTGTGTGTGTGTATGCCCGTGTGTGTTTATATGCACTGACTTGCCTTTGCATATTATTTCTAAAGGAATTGGAAGGTCTTTACTTTGGGGAAACTCCAAAGAATAACCGTGATATCATGGAAATGGACCTAAAGAACAATATTACTGAAAGTGAGTGTGATTTACAAAAATGCAAAAAAAACAAACAAACAAAAAAAACCACACACACACAAAACAAAAACACCATGCTAAAATTATTATGTTAAAACCCAAAGCCTAACTATAAAAGACATGTTAAATTTTTTATTTATTCGTTAATTTTAGTAGTTATGTTGATCTATTTTAAAGTTACATGGTTTATTTTCATTGTTGTTTTGTTTAACATTTCAGCTTTCTCACAGTATCTTTCACTTCATCTAAGAGCACTGAAATCATAATATCACACGAACTTGTTTTAAACGTTTGACTAGAGTGGTCCTAAGTGAGAAAGTTTTCTAACAGTAGCTACCTTGTGTACACCTTTCATAGGTTCACAAAAAGGAATCGCATTCAACTTTGTAAAAAATAGGCAAAACCTAAAATGATTTTTGAAAATTCTCCATTACTTACTTTGACTTGGTATCAAATTAAAGATGCCACAATATGGCAAAGATTTTGAAGATAACTTAATAATGCCCCTGAAAAAAATTTTATTGTACAAATATGAGTACTGCTTACACCTAGCACCTGTAGCAGTGTTCCCTTGGAGGAGCATTTACCTGCGCTTTGGCAAGGAAGGAGTATGATCTTTCTTCATCGGGAAACCAAGGTCCAAGAGATGAAACTACCATACTCTCTCTGTTGGACAAAAACAAATAAATCCATTTTAAAAAAGAGTCTGGAGAACAATTCTTTTCAGAGGAATTGAGAGTTTTTACAATACCATGCTACTATAATAAATCTGGAACCAATGCCTGAGAATTGCAGTACACATGTATTTGCAAGGAGAACTAAATTCAGAAAGAACTACATGAAGTCTACATTCTTGGTCTTACTTTAAGGAGTGGTGATTTTATATTTTTAAAGATGTGTTTTAGATATGTTATTTTCAAGGAAAAATCTAAATAAAATATTTTTACAAAAACCAAAAGATGGAAAGGCTGTTTATCTCTTCCAATAAGTGATTAAATCGTTACTTATAAAATATAATTCTATTTTTTTGTTTTGTTTTGTTTTGTCTTAATAAGAACATTTAGTTTTGTGACCAGGGCTAGGAATTGGGCTGAGATTTTTGAGACTCGTGATTTAAAATGTTTATTGAGGAGCTAAGAATAAGGAACTCTACCTTTCAGGTTCTATCTGCAGGGCTGGCTTTGTAAGGCATGGTGGCATCCTGTGCAGTAGTGCAGTAAAATCAATGAATATATGTAACATCAAGGATATTTATCTATTATGTTTTTCAAACACAGAGGTAGTGAAAATGTTTTACTAAAAATCTATGCACAGAATCTACAATCTTCAAATCTCTGAGGCATCTTCCTGTAGAGGAAACACTTATATTTCTAATCTGGTTCAAACTGCTATTGTCACTATTATTTCCATTGAAATAGTTCAGTGAACTACGAAAAGCATGTAAAGAGGTAAAATCTGAAAGCCCTAAAGACAAAATATACTTGAAGATTTATCATTTTTAATAAAAATAAATGAATCTCTATTGTGACTTTTTTAAAGTTAGCAGAGAAGGACTGGAAATCAATAGTCTTGAAATAAATGAAATCAGCCCCTATGCTTTCATTTTATAATCTACAGGAACAGGAAGACTCCATTGCCCATCCTAGATGTTTGTAATAAATTAAGATCATATGATATTTGAATATAACATGTGACAGACTAAGGGTCAATAATATTGTAAGTACCAAAAGTATAAAATATATCCACAACCCTACTCTATCCATAAACAGGTACTGTTGATTTTTTTAAATGCCAAAAGATAGATTTTTTAAAAATAACTTCATCTTTTTATCAGTGTGCATATTTTATAAATTTCACAAGCATATCAATATCCTCTGTGATTCAGGTAAAGTAAACAGAAATAACTGGAATGGGGACAGTTGAATTATTAGAGATTTACTTAGCAAGAACAGTACACTCTAGGTAAAAAAAGTTCCATCGGTAGTGATTTCTCAGAAAATTAATAATGTTACAATGTTTTTTTTTTCTTTGCCTTTTAACCTTCACGGAAATAGTTTTTCTAGAAAAGTGTTATTAAATATGTATAGGAACCTTAAGTTGAAGACAAGTTACACTCTTTTGCATGTTTTTACTTAGCTCTTCACTCTTATCTGATAAGGACAAAAGTAAAAAATTCTCAAGTACCAACAAAGGCATTTAAGTTATGATATTATTTTCCCTTGAATTTGAAAACTAAACTGGGCTTTGAGTGATCTTCCTTCTTCACAACAACCACAGGGCACAGGTAAGCACAAATACAGATAAAAGGGAATAAAATTGAGATTTGCCCTAATCACCATTCACCAAACTTTATCTGTCCCCATTTTTTCATAACTCTGATTATATCATACTTCCCCTTGAAACCTTTACAAACCATCTTAACTAGTCCTCATTCAATTTACAATTCAATCATGTAGAGAAAAAAATTCTTTATTTAGCCTAGAACCACATTAGTCTTCCTCCTAACCTCAAGTTCATGGTTATCAGGAAAAAATAAGCAAGCAACCAAGAAATTAAAAGGCTATATAAATACAAAGAACAACTTGATGGTTGCCAGAGTGACAGGGCGGGGGAGATGAGCAAAATGGGTGAAGGGGAGTAAGAAATACAGGTTTCTGGTTATGGAATGAATAAGTCACAGGAATAAAAAGTCCCACATAGGGAATACAGTCAATGATATTGTAATAGGAACCTATGGTGACAGATAGAGCTATACCTGTGAGCAGCACAGCACAATGTGTAAGCTTGTCCAATCACTACGTTGTACACTGGAAACTAATATAACATTGTGCGTCAACTATACTCAAATAAAAAAAATAGTTAAAAAAAATAAGAGGTGCTGTTTAAAAAAAGAAATAAACAGGTTGGTTTTTAAAGCCTAAACTAAGTAATGATATAGCCAGTTTAAGAGGTATTTATTGCCTTGAATAATACTTCTGTTTCTCAGCCTCTCTGCTCCATGTTTTTCTGTAAGATGAAGTCCAGGTGGGACCAGGCACTCAGGTGAAAAGTCCCCTGCCACCTCCAGGCCCTAAGGTTATATGGGTGTTGCTTGCCCAGAGGCCTTGGAAGGGGAGAGTTCTGATGGTATGATCTAATCTGACATCTCAGTCTCTTTGGAAGTGAGCAACGTTCATGTACTATTGGGTTTCATCTAGGCTCAGACTGGTGGTACAAGAATCCTTTCATTTAATCTTGGACAATCTAATCTGTAGCCATCGCACAGCAAAGTCCTTCTGGTGACCCCCTGTCAGGTTAGTCAGGTTTCCCCTGTGATAATGTTGCATACAAAACTCCTCTTCCGCATCTCAGTGTCCTACAAAGACATTTATTTTTCTTGCTCAAAGGTTCATGGTTTGGTGTGGCTGGCTCTGCTTTAGGTTACAGATCTGGTTCAGATTTTTTTCATGTGTTTTTTTGTTTGTTTGTTTTTTGAGAATCGGTCGCTATCCAGAGTAGGATCTTTCCATGATGGATAGCAGAAGAGCAAGAGGGGCCAACAGAAACATGCAACGCTTCTTAAGACAGGGGTGCTTGGGTGGCTCAACTGGTTGAGCATCTGACTCTTGGTTTCGGCTCAGGTCATGATCTCTGGGTCCTGGAATCCAGCCCCATATCGGGCTCTGTGATCTGTGGGGAGTCTCCTTGAGGATTCTCTCTCTCCCTCTCCCTTTGCCCCTCTCCCCACTCGTGCTCTCTCTCTCTGTCTCTCTCTAAAATAAATAAATGAATCTTTAAAAAATATATTTCTGGGTTCTAGAGGGGAGGAGGGTGGGTGGATGGGTTAGCCTGGTGATAGGTATTAAAAAGGGCACGTACTGCGTGGAGCACTGGGTGTTATGCACAAACAATGAATCATGGAACACTACATCAAGAACTAATGATATAATGTATGGTGATTAACATAACAATAAAAAATTTAAAAATATATATATATTTCTGGCTCAGAAATAGCATACTGTCACTTCTTCCCAGAGCCCACTGGCTAAAAAATCATATGGCCAAGCCAAAATCATTGGAGGGGAGGTGTGTATGATCCATATACTAGTGTCAGAAGCACTGATAATTTACACTAAACAGTGCGAATACATACTTCTACGGCATAAGCTAGTGCGATATTAGGTAGAGTAATTCAATTCACCATACCTCCTGTGTAAAACTCTCTGGACTGCTTGTCATCTGGTTCTTGGTCTTATCTCTATTCCACTAGCTAAGCTCAGGTCTTCCTGTTACCCGGCCACCAGGAGCTGCTATGCTGATGTAACTGAGTCCCTGCCCTCTCCTCCCCACACATCTATTGAACGCTACTTTCCCCCTCTCTAAATGTGAGATAGGAGACACTTTGACTGGTTCTTTTCTCTGTTTCGCTTTTGGTGGGGTTTTTTTGTTTTGTTTTGGTTTGGTTTGGTTTTGGTTTTTGTTGTTGTTGTTGTTGTTGTTGTTCACAGTTTCTAATAATATCACACTCAACTAGAAAAGAACAAATTTCCACTACATCATATTCTCTTTCTTTGCTACTCCAAATTCCTGGGAAACACTAAATGGTAAAGGGGATATTTTCTTTATGTATTAGAGGAATTCCATGACCCAGATCCCCCAGGATCAATACTACATAAAAAAAAATGAGAGAATTTGGAAAAATTTCCCTCAAGACCATTGCCTTGATTGCAGAGCTAGTTACCAGATCTGTAATCCTATTTTTTAAATATCAGAAGCTAAATACCTACTAAGTTTTTCTCATTACATTTCTTTATAACACATACTTATCTAGACATTTGATGGCTAGGGAGAAGGTTATATTTTCTAGAAAGCAAAAGATTCAAAAGCATAGTAAAGTTTTATATTGACTTTCTATTTATGTAGAAGGTTATTTTTTCTTTTATTTTTCAACTGTCAACTCCTTGAGGGTAGAATATATTGTACAGAGGTTTTCTCCTTGGAAATAATTAGATTAACAATTAGAGCAAAAGCCATTAAATAATATAAGTAAGACAATAAAAAATGTTGCCTGGAAGTTGATTCCTGGTTAAAGAAATACTGTTTGCAATAACACTTTCACCCTCATACTATAATGAGGCGTGCAAGGGGAATAAGGAAAAAGAGCAGAAAGAAATGATTCTAGAAGACCAGCTAAGGCAGTAAGTAGGGAAGAACAGAATCATCGTGCTCAGGGAAGACATTTTAAAAACTGAAAAAAAAAATACCTTAATCTATATTATAATACACTTAACATATATTTAAAAAGAGATAAGGTAGTGGAAATACACTATTTGATACTATAGTGTTGAATACATGTCATTAGACTTTTGTCCAAACCCACAGAATGTACACTACCACCAAGAAAGAACACTAATGTAAAGTATGGATTTGGGGTGATAATGATATATCAGTTTAGGCTCAGCAATTGTACCAAATGTATCACTCTCTTCTAACATATAAAAGGTCTTGCGGCGCCTGGGTGGCTCAGTCGGTTAAGCATCTGCCTTCGGCTCAGGTCGTGATCCCAGGGTCCTGGGATTGAGTCCCTCATCAGGATCCCCACTCTGCAGGGAGCCTGCTTATCCCTCTGCCTCTGCCTCTCTCTCTCTCTCTCTCTCTCTCTCTCTGCCTCTCATGAACAAATAAATAAAATCTTTAAAAAATAAAATATAAAAGGTCTTAGAGAGAGAGGGGTAAAAAAATAAATAAATAAAAACCAGTCTTACCCATCAGTCCAAGAATCTGTAAATGATAGATTTTGTTTTACATTCTTCAACATCAAAAAATTCAGGCTTGTTTTGAAGGGAGATGATCATGAAGAGATCTTATACACCCAATTTTCTGGTTATAAAAAGTATTATTCTGGGAAGCATTACCAGAAGAGAACAGCCTGATCTGGTTTATGGCAATATGCATAAGTAAAGTCCAAAGTAATGCTGTTAGGGGAAGAATTTTTTTTAAAGATTTTATTTATTTATTTATTTTAGAGAGAATGAGAGAGAGCACACACGAGTGGGGGGAGGGGCAGAGGGAGAGAGAGAAAGGGAGAGAAGCAGACTCCACACTGAGCGTGGAGCCCAGTGCAGGTCAGGGCTCGATCTCAGGACCCTGATATCATGACCTGAGCCAAAATCAAGAGTCAGACACTTCACTGACTGAGCCACCCAGGCATCCCCAGAGGGAGAATATTTTTTTTATACACCTGCTGGAGTATCCAAAATATTTCATTTTGTTACCTTTTAATTGGTAGGACTTAATTTTATTCAGAATATTGGTATTGTAATTCAATCTACTTTCATGTCCATTTCTATTGAAGGTTAGGGCTTAATATGCATACTGTGTATAATGTGATGCCAGTAATAATTTGCCAATGCCTATTGATTATTAAATATCTTTCGATAAAATGATCAATACAGAAGTATTATAAATTAGGTATAAATATTACCGATTTCACAACATAGAATTCAATTCTTACATTTGTTATCCAATGTTCTCTTTTTAGAGGCAAGGACACAGCACTATTTCCAACAGACCACTGGCCATCCCATCATACCTGTGATATGCTTGCTGGCAAAAGATCTTTCCTCAAATAAGCAACACATTTTGTTTTTAAAATGAATTATTTTGAAATACTCAAAAATACATGTGACATTAAAATATGAGTATAATTTAAATTTGTTTTATATTTTAAATGAATCCAAGTATTTTTCAAAAGTTATTTTTAATACTTCAAAGTTTTTGGCACTTAGTTCATACTGGTGACATTTAATTATAGATAAAAAATGTTCTGTAAAAAAAAAAGACAAAAACATATGTACAAAGACAGCAATCTATCTTAAAAATCTTTTATTTTTGTTGGTTTTTTCCCAATAATTAAAATGTTACCATAACCTCTGATATCTATTTGAGTGGTGTATGCTCCAGAAAAATTCTTCTGAATTGTAGCAGGAAAAAAAGAAAATCAATGTATGTCTCTAGAAAGTGACCCTTTAATAATAGATTTGTTCTCCCTGGGGGAAAGTTTCCTAAATTCTAGGATTTTTTTTTCCTCTCTCCTCCAACCAGTGAACGCTTTATACATATTGGAAATTCATCCTAGATCCCTTATGGTTTTTACAAGTGTTGTATCACTGCTCTGTCAATTCATTAATAACAGGAAAAAATCCTGCTTTATTGAGCACTTGTTGTATGCTAGATACTCTGTCAGATGCTTAACATGGCTTATCTACCTTAATCCTTATAAAAGCCTTATGAAAAGGAAACCAAAAAAAGGAGAGAGATTGATTATGTTACAGCAAATCCAATCAATTATTACACCATTTGAACTGTATTCTTTAAAAATGCCTTGGTGATGTTTAAAAGCCAATGTGACAGTAGCGAAGGAGTGGAAATGGCAGGAGGGAAGAAAGAGGAAAGGCACAAAAAGGTTAAGAATGCTAGTGTTGGAGAATCTCTGAAAAGGAAAAAGGAATGTGGCCTTTCTGGGGAAGATTTTCTGCCTCGCCTGCTACCGCTCAAGAACCTCGAGTGGTATTGCTCACGGATATGTATTTCAACATTGTTATCTAGATTTCCTTCCAGAAAGGCATCAGAAATTTTTATGCAAAATATTGTTTTCTCCATTTTGTAATATGTGTGTGTGTGTGTGTGTGTGTGTGATGAGAAAGTAAAAGACTACAATATTTTCACTTTCCTAATCAGAAGTTCAATAAGACAGAATTCTACCATTGCTGAAAAACAGGGTGTTCACCCTGCTTCAAGTCAAAATCCAAATAAGGAATTTGACCTTATATATATCAAAACTTCAACCATTCTCATGCCCTTTCAGACAGTAATTAAATTTCTTAAAATCTAAAATAAGAAAGTGATACCAAATTCAGACAAAATTTTATATGCAAAAGTATTTAGTATATTTTTATAGAGAGCAGCAAAGCACTGGAAAAAGACTACCTGCTCAAAATAGCAAAATGTTAAAATATATATAATAAATATATATGCCATATATGTAATAATAACATGTATATGAAAATTGCACATATAGAAAGATGTTTTAGAGCCTTAAGGAATTTACATGGAATCATATAACACTATACAGAAAGCACAAGATTTAATATTGTACAAAAATTGAGATGGCTATGATTACATAAGACAAAAATGTTAAGATAAGGGACCGATTCCTACATCTTTGGGGAGTTATCTCTAAGTAATGGGATTGTGTTTGTTTTTTTTCCCGCCCTGGTATTTTTCTGTATTTTCTACAATGAGAAGTTACTACTTTTGTTTTCAAAAATGACACTTAAAATTACCAAAAAAACCCCCTTACCTTGCTGTCCCATGTACCCTTTATGAAACTAGACAAAATAATTTTCTTGAATAAAAGTAAAAGAATTCACCATTTTAAAAGTGATTAGATCTTTTAGAATTTTTTCACAAAATCCTTGCACACATTTTTCTGTTTTAGATTCTACTTTAACAAATTTCAAAATCATTTAATAAAAATAAATCTTTGTGAATAAGTCATTCTTTTATTTTTCAGAAGCAAAAATGACAAGTCACAACTCGCCTTTGGAAAAGGCATTAAAGAATATTGGGGTAACAAGATATCTATCTTATCTCATGGAGACAGTAGCCTAAGACTCAATTATCACACAGCTCGCAAAGAAAGTCCAATTAAATAAATCTCAGAATAATATGCTTTTAAGTAAAACAACAAAACAAAAAATATCAACAAAAAGTTATAAAGAATCCATAAAGTGGTATATGAAGAAAAAGGAAAATCTGGAAATCCACATACTGAGAGTGCTCTATTGAAATCAAGGAAGCCCAAATCTGTTTCTTTTTAAAAATATTTATGGATATAACTATGTTTTTCTAAATGTCCCATTAGTAATACTCAGTCTTGTAAGTCTGGTTCCATAATAATCTATAATGTAAGTACTTCCATCTGAAGGTCCAACGATCTGCATTGAAATAAGAATGAAATCAGTTAGGCTCCCAATTCCACAAAACCCTACAGTGCAAAACTAACAAACCCAGGGCAGGGTATCCAAGGTAAACTCGATCTGCTCCCAACCATCCAAGGAAAAGAGACAGCGCAACTGCCACTTTGTATGAAACACATTTTACTGGAAATGAAGTTGGTTTCCTCAAGCCTATATCTTGCCGAAATGTAAATGGCTATTAATAAAAATAAATCTTAATAATTGACTTTATTTTACACACAGGAAATGATTGACTTAGGATAATATTAGAGAAGAATAAATATGATTGAAATATACTTAAATAGCTATCATAAGTCAAAGAATATAGTCTTCAAAAGTGTACCTAATAATGTATAAGTAATATATGTACTGGGGCATAGCTTTGCTAAGTGCTCTATTATATCATTATAGAAAAGTCCACTAAAAGAATACCTTTTTGGCTTGTATTGAATAGTGGATACTTCTTGAGCCTTGAGTCTCGAGAAAGGAGTCTGGAGAAAGGACTAGGTTTTGAAGTTGGATATTAGAGCTATGTTGTCTTATCTTTATACAGTGTGTTACATTTTCAGTGATCTTCTATACTCAATTTCTATTATACTTACAATGTCACTTTGAGGTATCTAGGCCAAATAGTAAATGAAGTCTGAAGAGTTTTGTGGCTTCCCCATTGCCCATTGGCCCAAATCTATGAACAGAGGCCAGATCTTCCAGTCCTGTGTCTTTTTAATATAACATCCTTTTTCTTTCTAAAGGCAGTTCTTAAAACCCAGGTGGGAAAGGGCAATAGGATCTCATTGCATGAAGCAAATTATATCAGATGGGTGACCTTCTTTGTTTAAACAGGGGACAGAAGAGGGGCACCTGGGTGGCTCAGCCAGTTAAGCATCTGCCTTCAGCTCAGGTCATGATCCCAGGGTCCTGAGGTATCTCAGGTATGGTCCCAGGGTCCTGGGATCGAGCCCCATGTCAGGCTCCCTGCAGGGAGCCTGCTTCTCCCTCTCCCTCTGTCTCTGCCATTCCCCCTGCTTGTGCTCTCTGTCAAATACAAAATAAAATAAATAATAAATAAATAAATAAATAAATAAACAGGGAACAGGAGATTAAGACTGGAATTTATATTCATATAAACTTGACTATTTCCTATTTCTATTTCTGTTTCCTTCTAGTTCCTATCTCAGATCATATGGTACTCATCTTATCATTATACAGCAAGATGCCTAGAATGTGTCCCTCAATTGTTCCTAGAGTGTAGAAATTAATAATCTCCTTGTCATTAGACAGCTATAAAAAAGCTGTAAGTAATATTTTGCCTCAGAACTCTCAATCAACATTTTACTCAGCCACTTTCAACATGCAGATTCATTAAAATTGTCTAAAAGGAGTGGGCATGGTACCGTGTGTTCTGAAGTCTGTGTTCTGAAGTCTACTCCTGGCTTTATGGAAAATGCATGTTGTATTCATAAAGAAGGAGGCGAAGGTTATTGTAGTTAGAGTAACCATTCTTCTTCCTGGTGTGAAGGAACAGATTTGAATTTTGTTTTGTTTGTGACCATTAAAACATTTCAATGAAATAACCCTCACAAATGTTGAGTAAGATAAAGTGAGCCAGGGACAAAGCAGACACAAAACAATGTTGCTTTTGAAGTTTGCTAACAAGTAGGAGATGTCAGTCTTTGCAAGTATAGGACTTTATGGATCAGTTAATACATTTCCAAACGCTTATGACTCCAGTGATCAGGCATTAGAGCTAATTACTCTAAGTATTTTTTTTCTTCAAGGCTTACTTCCTACTTTTAGTCTTTCAAATGAAACAATTAGATCCACCAAGAGAAATGGATAATGTCTTTTCAAACCATATTTCCCATAACACTTGGTTTCCTGCAGCAAATCATTAAATAGTCAACAGATGCATTGAGTTTGCAGTCTATACAACTTCAAGCAATTATTGTGAAGGGCAAAAGTGGCTTTTTTTCCCCTTTACTACCAAATATCTTCTCCTGCCCCCAATTAGACAGACAGGTTATTAAAGAAATTGCTTTGCTTCTGCGCAACTTCCATACTACTTTCCATTTCAACATACTTGAGAGTCGATATCAAATGCCATGAAAGGTCTTGGGGCAAGAAAGAGAAGAGATTTAAAGTTCACTTTGTGAAAAAGGAAATGACTGATGGTTGATATATGCTGCAAAGGAACCATTCCTGTTAATAAGGGTGAGCACTTAACAATTACATCACCTAGGAAACTATATGCTCTAGAGTTGACAAATTATTGGGAGCCCCCTCCCCTAACGGCCTTTTGTTTCAGCCCCCAAATATAAAGCAAGTATACTTTAGTGACATGATTTTTTTTTTCTGGCACCTTTCCATAGCCAATTCCATTCATGCAGAAAAAGGATGAAATTCCATCATTCGAGCATGACATCTCAAAATTCAAACTTAATGAGAGCTTTGGCAGCTTCTGTCGAAGGCAGACAGTGATTAACAAAACACTTCAGAGTACAAGGCACAGCAGTGCTCAAAGAAAACAGTGATGATCTCCACTTAATTGTAGAAAAGCCCAAAGCATCTGCCAGCCGAGGAGAGCTGGAGCCATAAGGAGCTATTGCTCAGCTAGGCTGTCATCTCCAGAGATCAACAACCATATGCTCAGCTCAAGCACAAACTCCAAAGAAGTTAATTTTCTGACAAAATACAGGGATAAATATGACATTCAAACAAGTGTGCTCAGCCATCCTGAACACACGTTCATCTGCACGCATCAGATTTATGCATCGTTTAAACACAAGCAAATATAATTTGTTTGGAACACAAACATTGCTGCATGAGTACAGGTATAATTAATCTTTGTCTGCTCCACAGGTTCTTGTGTTCTACTGGTTAACCACGCTTTCAACAAACTTTTGATGAATGGAGAAGTCACTTGTTGCTTCATACCTAACCATATACCACATTCATTCAAGCTCTTGAAATTAATGCAATTTACTTAATTCAAGATGAAAAATAAGCCTTATTATAGCTATGATGTGAAGTGTGTACTTCCATGTGCATACATATATATCCATCTTCCTGTCTCTATGTCTGTCTGTCCTCTGTCTATCTGTCTATCTATTACCTCTGAAATCAAAGCTGAGATCTCTGCTAAACCCTTCTGAAACATAGCCCTGCAAACAGAAGCAAAGATTTCCACAGGAGAGGAAGACATTTCTCAGGATGAAATCACCAGAAAAATTGCTTGTTGGTAACTGTGGTCACAATGTATTCTCAATGAAAATAACACAAAGTAAAAACAAGACAATAGCAAAAAATAAATAATGAGCATGAGGGCTGAAAAACATAAAAAAATAAGAGGTTGCAATCTAAAAATGAAAAAAATAAAGAACAGAGGGAGAAACCCCCATGTTCTTCCACCATTTAGAAGTGGAAGTTCCTCTTTGAGGTAATACCTCCTTGAAAAATGCAACTTGTAGCATCAGATGGAGTAGAGTCGGCAGATTATCAACTGTGCATGTCTTGAAAACAGGTGTTTGACTTAGCATTTGCACACCAGCCAAACAGTAGTTAATGTTTCAGAGGTGAACAACTACGGTCCTTATAAAAACTAAAGGGAAAGCATCTGGTGGCAAAGTGCTTCAGTAGCAAACCTCCATCCTGTTTTTAAAAAAAAACTCCTGATGTACTTCACAAAAAAGAATTTGATTTCTCCTTTGCCTGTGTCATCAGCATCTTCCAAGGTTTCACAAGGAGGCCTAAGTATTGCCTTATTTCTAGTTGTCACCACTCTCTACATGTTGAGATTACAGTGGAAAATGTCACACTGTCATGTCTATGTATAAGCTTTGTCAGAGTCTGAGTTAACTTGCTCTCTTCTAAATTTGTAATTTTGATGTTATCAGGGGTTCGTCATTTTAAAATATGTATTTTTAAATTTTCTTCAATTATAGAAGTAATTTATACTTATAAAGGAGAATCTGTAAAATGCAGGCAGGTACAAAGAGGAAAATTCAAATCATCTTTAAAGCCCCAGTGAACAAAACAAAAACTAGTTAATTCTGATAAAATTTTCTCATATACATAATAGTCATGTCACTGAACTCATATTAAAATGTGTAATTTTTGAATTTCCCTCCTTACACTGTACTCTGTACTTGAAGCATATTCGTGTCACCATACAGATTTGAAAAGATTGTTAAATTGCTGACTAACATTCCATTGCATAAATGGACTTATTTCGCTATGACTTATTTAACCATTCCCCTATTTGGAGTTTTTCTAAATTTTCGCCATTACAAATAGCACTCTAATGAAATTCATTTTTATATTATCTCAACTGAAGTTTCTAGATCAAGTGATAGGATTATTTTTAAGACTCTTGATAGGTGTTACTAAATTTTCCTCAAGAATGCTAATGACAAATCCTTACTGGCTATACGTGAAGATGACATTAAAGGGCATCTTCATTAATAGGTATTCCTTTTACTTAAACCATGTTCTAGGTTACTATATCAGAAAAAAGTGTTTGTGGGCTGGAGAACAAAACTAAATATGACAAAGTTGATTAAAACACTTCCAAATCGGGGTGCCCGGGTGGCTCAATTGGTTGGGCATCCAACTCTTGATTTCAGCTCAGGTCATGATCTTAGGGTCCGGGGTCAGACCCCCAGCCATGCTCTGTGCACTCAGTGGGGAGTCTGCTTGGGGTTCTCTCCCTCTCCCCTGCTCCCTCTCGCTAATAAATAAATAAACAAATAAATAAATCTTTAAACATAAATAAATAAGTAACAAAGCACTTCCAGATAAACATGGTTTGGACAGAAGCAATATTCACTATTTACATTTACATTTTAATTAGAAAACTATAAGAATATTCATAATTTTGTTGTAGAATTGAACTGTTATAGGTCTGGGATAAAAAATACACTTTCGAGTCTATAAATGTGACAATGAGGGAAATAAATAAAAGCTTATTAATGAAGACAAAAACAGAAAATGGAATGCAAAATAGTTCAGAGACATTCTAGTAAAAGAAATACTCTTGACTCATAAGCCTAGTTTATCTTTAGGTCAAAAATATACACTGATTTAAGATTTTTCTATACTTTTTCAAGTCTGTATTCAAGCACACACATACCTCTCTTGGATAAGTGCTTCAACATTCTGAACCTCTGATTTTTCTTCCATCAAAGTTTGTAAAATAAATGGCCAGAACCATACTGCTTCTAGTTCCTCACCACCCTCAGCCTATTTAGCTGATTTGACTTCCATGCCCACTGTTTCACAGAACACACATTTCTAAGCACACCATTCATTTTCTCGCGGAATGTCTTTGGTTTATTTCCTGCTTTCTCTCTCTTTTCTTTGGATTTACTTCTTCCTGAAGTTGTTTTCTGATATGCATTCTCCCCTCCCCCTTAGTCCTTATCCTTCGTTCGTCTGAGAAAGACCTCTCCCCCTTCTCCTCTGTACTCAAAATGTTTCTTTAAGGAATGGTAAATCAACATCTTCTGCAAACAGCTTTCTCTCATGGTCCCAACTCTAAAGAATCCATGGCACACGTTTGGCATTGATAACATATCACCCACTAGTACACTTTTATGAATATGTCTTAACTCTCACGATAAATCTTAAACTGCTCGAAGGGAGAGTGCCTGTGGATCCTGTATTTATGCGTTTCCTTGGCTATTAATTTGTCCTTGTCAAAGCCATACTACTGACAGAGCCCCATTATCTTATGAGGCCTAGATGACTCCAGTGTGTCTAAGAGTCTATAACAAAACCTGTCTCCTCGGTAGCCACCCTTCCTCTTTCCATGCCACATGATGCTGGTCCCAACATTCTGACATTACCATGAGCCTTCTCCTGTGAAATAATGAGGTTTAAAATATTTAACATAGGGTCCAGAATATAGTAAATACTCCATACAGTGGTCCTGGAATCTCTTTCTTGCTTTAGTTCTCAGTCCTTATTATTCTATTTTCCATAGAAAATTGCCGTTTCTTGGCCTCCAAATATCTGACTTATCTTCCTGTTTGTGAGAATTGCTTTCCCACATTGTGTTGTACAGTTAGTTCTGCTCGGACATGACATATGTATTCCCGAAAATTGCCATGCTATGCAAAATTATACAGTAGAATCACTGGGCTTACGAGAAAAATAGAGCTAGGGGCACAACTTCATCAGTGACATATTTGAAAAAACAAAACTTAACACCACAGAGGCAGAATTTTACATATGTCAAATGGTTAAGAAATACATAAATACTATAATATATATGGTACTTTACCCTTCATAAACACCCGAGGTTTCCTTATGAGTGAATGGTAGCAGGTAGTCAGTGTGAATTATTATGAAGTGGGGGAAGGAGGGTTATCTCAAGCCAGTTAGAACACTTACACCAGACATGGATGGGTGTGGTTTGTGGTGTGATTGTGGCTGGATGAGTATGTTTTGTGTATGCCTAAGTGGCTCAGTTCAGCTGAGTACAGTTTTCTGCATTCCCCTAGACTTTCTCACAATCATAATTATAGAGACATTATGCACAAATTGTCTCCCAATACATCAATTGAAATTTGTGTTTTCAAAGTGTTATATCAGAACTGCATGCATATGCCACATTTAGATGTGCTTTTCTCTCCCAATTACTGGATGCCCCACACGCTGCCAGCTTTTTGTGAGACTCAGAACAAGAACAGGATCTTCAAATTTTTCAGGTTCAAAAGAAGTGGTTCTGTCATTATGTCCTTAGGAACGGGTGGATCCATTGGTACTTTCCAAACCTCAGGTGGGTTGGGTTGCTGTCTAAGACTTGTTACAAAAGGAATCATATCAGCGTCTCACAGGGTTTATAGTAAAATTGTGTCTTCTGAAAATAGGTGTTCTCTTTTTGAGAAATAGCTCTTGACTTCTTCTACCCTTCATTGTAGAACAGCAGATAACCACGTGCCCTGACTTGCTTAGTTATTCAAAACCATGAACTCTAGTATACTCAACAGCCATTAATTGCCAAGTGAAAGTTTTGCCTATTGTAAAGACTAGGAGGGCCTGAATGTGCAAATAGGTTGCAGGAAAATTTGACTTATACTCTGAACATGACAATTCCTGCCATGCAGTTACTGATCTCTCAATCCCTAATTATGGACTCTAGGGGAGTTCCCTATGTTAGTTAACGGAAGAGGGAAAAACTGAATTTGTCTTACAGGTGTACCATATGCTGACTCCAACCTGAATGTAGCTTAAGAACTAGCCCTGAAGGATAGGGAAGAAAATCCAGGAGGTAGAAATTTGTATGGCACATCTCACTGCCCTCTTTGCCTGGAAGGAGAAATAGTCTGATGTAAAGCTTTATACAATACATGGATAGTGGCTAAAGTTTGGTCAAATGTCAGAGATTCAAAATACCTGAGGATTAATAACTAACTGGTTTAGGCAAAGGTATCTGGGCCGATATCTTGAAAAATTGTCAATGTGGTCTCAATGTTTGCATTCTTGAATGCTCACCTCCACAATGAAAGAGTTTCCCAAAAGTCAGGCAGACAAGATAGTCCTCTCTGTGAATGCCATTTAGCCTCTTTTCACAGTAACCTCCTTAAGCCAGTACTTTCACATAAATTAATATATAATAAATAGTACTCACAACAAAGTACTAGTATGGCAAATACAGAGGCCATCTATGAGCCCAATTAAAAGGACTCTTTTTCACCCAAATTGATCTGGCCACTACCCCTGCCAAGTGTCAAGATTCCAACATGAGAGTTGAATCTGCAAACCTCAAATTTTGCCATAAAAGGCTAAAATCTACCATTCACTTGATGGTTTGTTATACTATTTCTATCATGAAGAAAGCAGAGATTTGGCTCACTAGGAAAAAAATACGTTTTTCTGGATTTGGATTTTCCCTATCTACCATGTTTCTGCCAGAAAATCATCTGATTACTTACCAGATGTCTCATTCATCATCATCAAGGGATTTGCTTCATAAATAAGGAAGTGGGTAAAGAACCGATGCCTACAAGTCTCACATTCTTACCAAATCATTACCCAGAAATAGATGAACTTACAGAAGTGAAAGGCGATCTATGAAATACAGAAGTGTCCGTAGGTACACAATGCCTTAAGCCACTGAATTGCTGTTCTACATGATGAAGTATTTGTTCTGAATCAGCAACAATATATGGAAAGATAGAGTTGCTATTGACTGAGATGGGAAAAACTGGAGGAGACTATATAGAAGAGATATTCGGAATTTCTGTTTTGATCTTTGAATGTGTTTTCAATTTTTTTTAACTAAAGAAAAAAACCTTATCTATCTGTATCACTTTAGTATTTTTTTACTTTATATTTTAACTTGTTTATTTTTTAGTAATTTTTATTGAAGTATAATCAACATACAATGTTATATTAGTGTCAGTTGTACAACATTTTGATTCAACAATTCTATCCATTACTAATTTGAAGTGCCTCTTTGATATCAATGTGCAGACTTATGGGAGAGAGGTCTGGGAAGGATGTATTCATCTGAGAGTCATCAACAAATAGATGGTGTTTAAAGCTAGAAGTCTAGATGAGCTCATCCAGGCAGTGAAAGTTGACAAAAATGAGAAGAGTTTCAGGGAGCTGATGCCTCTCGAGAATCAGTCAAGGAGACAAAAAAGAGCAGCCACTAAGTAGGAACACCAAGAGGAAGATGTCTTCAAACATACAGAAGAAACTGTTTCAAGAAGGAGAGGATGATCAGTTATGTCAAAAATGCTGCTACAAAGTGAGTTGTAAAGCAACCATTCCAGCATGCAGCTTGGAGGTCACGGGTGCCTGTGACAACAGTTGTTGCAGGGGAGTGAAAGGACCAAAAAGCCTGATGAGAACAGCTTTGAGAGAGCTTGGGAGGGAAATTCCTGATAATAAATACACAAGATTTTTGAGGAACTTTAGTGTAAAGGAAAGAGGTTGAAATAAGGATGGAAATATGGATAAATAATCAGTTCCATGATAACCAAGAGAAGGCAGAACACAGACACACGTGCAAGTGTACTGACAGACGTGTGCAAGTTCTTCTCTGATTCTTACCTGCTTCTGTGTGCTCTGTGAAATAGGTAACAAGGTCGTCAGCAGAGCGTGATGATATGGAGCTGGGTCAGAAGTTTGAGTAGAGGAAAGAAAATAGGAACTGGTGGTCAAAGACAGGGGAAGAGCAGGTGACTTCCGATCAGTCACCTTGTACGGATGCATGGAGTGGGTGGAGAGTTATTGAAAACACAGGTGAGGATTTACTAAGCCGCTAAAGAAGTAGGGAGAGTTAAGCAATGGGAAAGGTGCAAGGGGGTGACAGAACAATGGCCCCTGGGATCTAAGCCAGGAGAAGAGGAAGTAAGGAACCTATTGATCTTATCAGTGGGAAGTATGCTTCTCCCTCTCCCTCTGCTGCTCCCCCTGCTTGTGCTCTCTCACTTGCGTGCTCTCTCTCTCTCAAATAAATAAAATCTTAAAAAAAAAAAATTTGAGAGAGGGTTAAAGACACCTAAGGTGTCCCACACATATTTGACAGGAGAATCCATTTTTTCCAAATATTTAAATGGCCTACTATTCTATAATATATGCTATTTTATATACTATTGGGAGAAGCTGTTTTACGTTTCTCTGCCTGAATTTCTACTCTGAGAAGTCATTCGAGCATAGCTAAGCTCTATATACTCTATTTGTCAGACCCAATGGCGTGTTCAAAGGCCATGCCATACTTTTAAGGATCTAGCATAGTTATTTTTCAGGGGGAAAACTCTATAGGCTTTTGAGGAATCAAATTAGGAATCTAATTTATTTCAGGAACTAATTTTAAGAATAGTTGTCTTTTTTTGTTAAAAGGTTTATTTATTTATTTATTTATTTATTTGAGAGAGAGAGGACACAAGCCCCGGGGTGGGGGGGCGCTAGGGAGAGGGAAAAGCAGAAGTAGATTTCCCGCCAAGCAGGGAGCCCAACACAGGGCTCTATCCAAGGACCCTGAGATCATGACCTGAGCTGCAGGTAGATGCTTAACCGACTGAGCCACCCAGGTGCCCCAAGAATAGTTGTCTTATACCTAGCTAAACCCTCTGTATTTCAAGTCAGTCAACTTCCTCTTACTCAACATAATTTTGTTACAGTAAGTTTTTAACACACCCATTAAATTTGAAAGTTGGAATACAAACCATTTCACGTCTTCATTTTTTTGCTAGCTCAGCAAGTTTTCATATAATACAATCTATTTAACTATTTTCTAAATAATAAATCTAAGTAAATATTTTGTGCCCATGTCCTACACAGAGAAAACAAATCAGATAACAACTGGATATATAGTTGTTGCAGATCTTTTAAAAATCCCCAAACAAGGAATACATAAGATTATATTGGCAGGAGAACAAAGTACCTGCTCTTTTTTCATCAAAATAATGGCACTCATTAAGCAAGCACATGACAAGGCTTTATTTTTAAAAACTGAAAGCTGTTTTTTTTTTTTTTCTCCTTTTTCCTCTTAGGATTCACCTTATTGTGCTAGTAAGGACCAGAAAGTTACTCTTTCTGTGTCTCCCTGATCTTTTACACAGTTAACCAAGAAGTGAACAAATAGCAAATAAAAGATCATCAGTCTTTTATAATCATTTTTTTCCTGGTACTGCACACACATCTGTGGTCTGCCTCAACCACTGAGAATTGACATTTCCTATATCCTCGGGTTAGTGTGACATTAACTGGTGCATCACATTCTGCTAGTATCTGTTTCTCTTATTATTTTTATGCATTTTATGCTATTTTTAAAGTCATGCTGCTGAACATGTCATGACTGAATATGAGTGAATCCAAATATCAGACCTTTTAATATGAATACAAATGTCAGATTGCAGGCAAGCCCTTGTTGGTTGAATTTGATAACAGAGAACACATCCCATGCCCAGCTAATGCTAGAATGTCATCTCAGCCCAGTGTCCTTATAAAAGTACAAGCATAAGGGCACTGACAAATTTTAATTGAGTTCAGAAAAACATAAATGATTCAGGTTAATTTTGAGAAGGAAATAAAGCCTCAAATATATATGATCCAGTGTCAACCTAAATATGAGATGAAGGAAAATTATAACTGTATCTTCCTAGGTAATTGAACTATCAGCTTCAGATTGTTAGTGACTAGTTTGGATGGGATATAATGAAGATAAAATAACATTTGTTCTTTTTTTTTGGTTGGATTTTACATTTACTCTGCTTGTTGGGTAGTATGTATAGCCAAGTCATTTAAATTTTCAGTAATCCATTTCAAAAAGTGACCACAGGTGACAGGGGGCCTTTTGGCATTCATCTCTTTAAGTTTTGATGCTCACAGTTGTTGAAGGAAATCACTAAAAGCCAGATGACCCTGGGGTCCAGAGCCCTTTGACACAACATATTTGGAGCATCAAACACAGGTGCATGCCAACCAGATTCTAATTATCCTGGGCTGCCACAAAGAAATCTCTTTTTACCTCATTTTGGGCTAACTTTCATTTTGCCATTCAATTGAATATAATAATACTTAATGTGAGCTATATAAAGACTTATTTTGCCTTTGCAGCCTCCTGTGCTCTGAGCAATGTCAATCTATACTTCTTTTATTTGGGCGAATCACTCTCTCTTTGAGTCTGTGGAAGAACACCAGCAGAGGGAAGGATACTCAGTAGAGTCGCAGCATATAAATAGCTCTGCGGAGAGCATTACAAAGGCTCTGTTGTGCTATCACACAGCCGAGCCAATAACGTACAATATGAAAAATCCCTGCCAAGTGCACAGAGAATACAGACAATGTTTGCCATTTCTCTGATCGGTTGTTTGTTATGTGTTGCAAGAGTTTATAGCGATAGAGTCAGAAAAGTCTACCACACCCCAAAGTCTTTCTATTAGAACAATAACGACAGCAACAACATAAACCATAAACACACACACACATACCCTTAAAGACATCAGAACAGTGCCAACAACAACAAAAAAACAGTGGGTGGGAGTGGAATTGAAACACAAACATTTCTATAGAAACAGAAATGGAGTTTTCACAAAGCACCAAAGCCGTGTTATCACCACCACTTCCTTAAAGATGTCTTCTGTTTTCTGAAAGCACATCAATCCACCAATTTGTAAAACAGAAGATCAGGTTTAATAAAAACTCATATGTTGAAAAATCCTATATGAAAGTCACATATGAACTGAGTACCCTTTTAAAAATACTAAACCAAAGCCATTTCTTCTCCTTGAAAAGCTAGAATTTTATTTTCAGAAGATTGGCTCCAAAATCAGCATCACTGCTTTTTGTTTTCAAATTATGGTTCAGACACATAGAAAGAAAATAAGATACTTGAAAGCTACCACTTAAGATTCTCTTTAACTTTTATCTCCTCTATTTGGAGATATCATTGTTATGGACTTGGAAGGCAAAAGCATGTTCTGGACGTTCTTGATTTTAGCTACTCTGAACAAGCATTTTCATTTTTTTCTGAGAAAATTTTCCATGAAAATTATCATGTTATTATATTTTTATAATAAGAACCTAAAATAACCATGCAATAGGGGCGCCTGGGTGGCTCAGTCAGTTAAGCGCTGCCTTCGGCTCAGGTCATTATCCAGGGGTCCTGGGATCGAGTCCCCTGTCAGGCTCCCTGCTCAGCGGGGAGTCTGTGTCTCCCTCTGGCTTTTAGCCTCCCCACTCCCGCACCCCCATCCTAATGCTCTCTCTCCCTTTCAAATAAATAAATAAAATATTTAAAAATAAATAAATAAAATAACCATGCAATAATATTTTTTAAAGTTGCTTTTGTCTTCTTACCCAAACCTCCATTCTGTTTCCTTCATCATGACTCCCTGTGTTTGTTTGTTTGTTTTTTTTAAGATTTTATTTATTTATCAGAGAGAGAAAGAGGGAAAGCACAAGCAGGAAGAGCAGCAGGGGGAGAGGCAGAAGCAGACTCCCTGCTGAGCAAAGAGGCTGATGTGGGACTCGATCCCAGGACCCTAGGATCATGACCTGAGCCGAAGGCAGACGCTTAATTGACTGAGCCACCCAGACATCCCTCCCTGTGTTTTAGTTCAACAACAGTCCCCTGATCTCCTCTCTCCTCTTGGCTTCTGTCTTTCCTTTTCTCAATCACTTCGGAAATCATTATTAATCTTCTTTTATCTCTGTTTTACATATACCTACTTCTGAATTTCCCTCTCCTTTCTGGATATCTGGCTCCACTCTCTTTTCTTTCCCTATTTGCTCTTCCCCCCTTTCTTCTGTTTTTTACTGTTCACTACTCACCCACCCCCACCCTCCAAAAGCATAAGGCAGCAGAATTTTTGTAAATAAGACCTTGTCAGTTTTCTCAAGTTGTAGAGAACAAAATGTCAAGCTGAATCATTCCAGTGTACCCCAAGTTTCTGTAGTAGGATCCAATCATACTTCATAGCCCAGTTCAAAATTCACCTCCTCTGTGAAATCTTTCTCTCCTTCATTAGGAAAAAAAAAAATGTTCTCCTATCTACCCCCAAAGAACTGTTTACAGAGTTCTATTTTACAACTTGCCATGGTATATTCTAGAAGGTGGTTTGCATATTTACCTGGCCTATGAAAGTCTGAACTGCTTGACTGGAAATGTATGTTTTACATATCTTCTTATTCCCTGTACCTAAAACAATACCTTAAACTCAGCATATTGAATAAACAAAAAGTTGAATGAACACACGTACACAAACTGTTCTGAATTTATAGTCTGCTTTTCATTTATTGAGGAAGTTACTTCACCCATAAAAACTCAGATTTCTAATTTATACATTATAAATAATTATTTGGTGGGCAGAGTGAAATAATGCATTCAAAGCAACTTAGCACAGTACCTGGCACATAGTAATTGCTCAGTTTGTGTTTGCTGTTTGCTCCTTAGGAAGGTGGACCTCTCCTGATACCAATAGTTTTATGTGGTTATAATTTCTCTTAAAATAAAACTGTTAGAATTCTTGCAAACAATTTTTTTTGGTCAACATCATCTTGCAGATGTGCTGCTGGATGTCTCATTATATGATATATAGATTCCCTAAAGGTGAAGTTGAGGACTTGAAACTTTTCTGTAATGGGCATCACTAGGGAGTAAGAACTCCAGATGGTTCATGGCAGAGCCAGCTGTCCAGGGACACTGCTTGACGAGAGCTATGTCCCACAGAGAGCAATGAAAAGGTAAGGGCCCATCTGAAAGTCTGGCTCAGTGGCCTAGGGTAAGACTACATGCACGTCAAGTATGAGATCCATCATTTGATCTACTCATGAGTCATTTATTATTATCCCATTCAATGTATTGTATAATTACAAATTTGACATTAGAGAACAAACTAGCTAATGCTTGTTTTGTATATAACCATCCATTCCTAGAAAAATCTTATTATTTTTAGTACCGTGAGAAAAAAATACAAAGTCACAATGTAAATTATAATCAAGAACATGATACAGACTCCTGATGTCCTGCCTGAAATAAATATATCTATGCAACAAACAATTTCTTGCACATTGCCCCTGACAGCCTATTGTTTGTACTATGGGTAGAGATGGGAGAAAATTTCATAGATTTTTTTTTTTTTACTTTCTTACAGTTAGGAAATGCACCTCCATCTTGCCTCACACATTCAACTAACTTTTCAAAAATGTCCCTAAATCCTCAAATTTCTGAAACTGCCTAAAAGAAAATAATCCAGATTGTTTCCTCCACCCCAAAGGCCTTAAATAATACAGGTATTTGTTGAGATATTTCCCAAATCCATTTCCAAATGTATTCCACTCCTCTTTGTCTATTTCTCTACTCTGTATTTGTATTATTGTCTTTGCCCTAAAAATACCACTTTGCACTTGATGAATTGAAAATCATCCTGATTTGTTTTGTAAAATAATTTTGTTTTCCTCGGGGTCATCTGTACTTCCTGTGACTTCTTTCAACTCATCTGCACTTGGATATATGTAGTTCCCAGTATATTTGCAAGAAGAGCTCATTCTTTCCCTCTTTTCTCTGAGTGCACTTACATTTCCAGAAGCATCAGGCATCACCCTTCATGGTCCTCCAGTTCTCTATGTGGGTTTTCTTCTGGTCTTACCTTCTTCCTTATCCAGCCAAGAATCCTCGATCACTGATTGAAGTCTTTCTGTTGGCAGCATCTCAAGTCCTCTATTCTGCCCTGTACACATTCAGCCCTAGGTAAGCACAGTCATCCACTCTCTTCATTTCTACGTACTGAATGGTACAAGAGAAAAATCACAAAGTCATGACATTTGGAGCTTTTACAAATATATGGTTTCTGATGTGAACAATGCCCTTTAGGTGGGTAATTTTTAATGCCTTTTATTAGTAGTCTTTTTCATTTCCAGAGTATGTGTCCCAAAACTTCACTATTCCTTTGAAACCAGTATTAAACATTTACCTATGTGCCCTTACTATGTATTTGCCTCCTATTTTATAGAGAAAACCAATATCAGCTAGAATTGATTTTCTCAACTTCCTGCCTCTTACCTTTTTTCAAAAAATGATTCACTCCTCAAACATCATAATCTCATCCCATGCTGCTTCCAGGAAAGAAATGGCCCTTATTCCTATTCAAGAAAAGACCTTTGCCTCTTACCTAGATCAATATTTCTGCTCAACAATCAAGTTTTTACTGATCAACATCATAAAAGAAAAGAAATAGAGTTTTTCATAAAGTATTTAATATCAAGGATCATCTTTATTCTGAGAGATACCCTTCTGCTTCTATTGACATTAAACATCTCATTTTTTAAATGAAAAGTGATATTACATACAATTTATTTCTTTAATGTTTTTCCTCTCAGCTGAGGTCTTTTAGTCATCTTTCATTGGAAAAACAAAAGATGAAAGATAAATTTAGAAAACGTTTTTTCCTTGCCCACTCTCTATGTCATAACCTTATTTTTTAATTTCTTGTTTCTTTTAGATTCAAGCTTCTTAAGGAGTCATATACACCCACTGTTCAATTTCCACAATTCCCAGTCACTTCTTAACCACTAAATTTGACTCTTAATCACATAATTCCAGATCTCAAGACATACTACAAAGCTGTAGTAATCAAAACAGTATGGTGCTGGCACAAAAATAGAAAAATAGATCAACAGAACAGAATTGAAAGCCCAGAAATAAACCCATCCTTACATGATCAATTAATCATTGACAGAGAAGACCAGAATATACAATGGAGAAAAAAAAAAACAATCTCCTCAGTAGATAGTGGAGGAAAACTGGACAGCTGCATGCAAAAGAATGAAACTGGACCACTTCCTTATACTGTATATACAAAAATAAACTCAAAATGGACTGAAGACCTAAATGTGAAACCATAAAACTCCTAAAAGAAAACACAGGCAGTAATCTTTCGGACATTGGCCTTAGCAACCTTTTTCTAGATATGTCTCCTCAGGCAAGGGAAACAAAAACAAAAATAAACTACTGGGAATACACCAAAATAAAAAGCTTTTGCACAGCAAAGGAAACCATGAACAAAATGAAAAGGCAACCTACTGAATGGGAGAAGATATTTGCAAATGATATATATTGACAAGGGATTAATATCCAAAATAAAATTACTTTTGTTAAGATCAATAATCATCTCCTAATTATCAAAGTCAAGGGTCAACTTTAAGCCTTCATTTTCCTTAATCCCAAAGATACTTTGGCACTACTGACCATTCCCATATCTTTGAAAGTTTTGCCTCCCTTAGCTAGGAAAATGCAACATTCTGTTGGTTCTCTACTTACTTTCCAACAACACTGTTTGTCCCTCCTTCGGACATTGGTCTTATCTGCAAGGCTCTTGTTTCCATGTTCCTCACTGTTCTCTTCTTTGTCCACTTCCAGTTTCACCTTACTCACTCTCTCTGTGTTATCTCATTCCTATTCCTGACAACTTCAAATACTCAGTATCTCTTGACAAGATCTCTTTATAGAGCTACTAATCACTGTTATTAACTTCCTACTATGTATTTTTACTCATACATCCTGTTAACCTCAGGTTAAACCTGCTCAAGCTACAAATTCTCTTTCACTCTTACATATTTTCTCCCTCCATATGCTCTATCGAAATGATGCTACCCTTGACCTGGTTGTCAAGCAGGAAAACTTCCTTTCATTCTCTAGCCAGTCAGTAACCCAGAGCAACTCGGAAATTCCTCCTGTTTTCTCAGTTCTGACAGGCACCAACTTAATCACCTTCCTCTTGATTTCTTGCCTTGATTAGAGCAATACCATTCTGATTTAAATCTATCTTTCAAAATGCACTTCGAATGATCTTTCTTTTTTTTTTAATTTTTTTATTATGTTAATCACCATATATTACATCATTAGTTTTTGGTGCAGTGTTCCATGATTCATTGTTTGTTCATAACACCCAGTGCTCCATGCAGAACGTGCCCTCCTCAATACCCATCACCAGGCTAACCCATCCCCCTACCCCCCTCCCCTCTAGAACCCTCAGTTTGTTTTTCAGAGTCCATCATCTCTCATGGTTCGTCTCCCCCTCTGACATACTCCCCTTTTCTTCCTCTCCTGTTATTTTCTTCTTTTTCTTTTTTCTTAAAATATGTTGCGTTGTTTCAGAAGTACAGAACTGTGATTCAACAGTCTTGCACAATTCACAGCGCTCACCGTAGCACATACCCTCCCCAATGTCTATCACCCAGCCACCCCATCCCTCCCACCCCCAACCACTCCAGTAACACTCAGTTTGTTTCCTGAGATTAAGAATTCCTCATATCAGTGAGGTCATGTGATACATGTCTTTCTCTGATTGACTTATTTCACTCAGCATAACACCCTCCAGTTCCATCCACGTCGTTGCAAATGGCAAGATCTCATTCCTTTTGATGGCTGCATAATATTCCATTGTGTGTGTATATATACATATATATATATATATATATATATATATATATATATATATATACCACATCTTCTTTATCCATTCATCTGTCGATGGACATCTTGGCTCTTTCCACAGTTTGGCTATTGTGGACATTGCTGCTATAAACATTGGGGTGCATGTACCCCTTCGGATCCCTACATTTGTATCTTTGGGGTAAATACCCAGTAATGCAATTGCTGGATCATATGGTAGCTCTATTTTCAACTTTTTGAGGAACCTCCATACTGTTTTCCAGAGTGGTTGCACCAGCTTGCATTCCCACCAACAGTATAGGGGGCTCCCCTTTCTCCGCATCCCCGCCAACATCTGTCATTTCCTGACTTGTTAATTTTAGCCATTTTGACTGGTGTGAGGTAATATCTCATTGAGGTTTTGATTTGGATTTCCCTGATGCCAAGCGATGTTGAGCACTTTTTCATGTGTCTGTTGGCCATTTGGATGTCTTCTTTGGAAAAATGTCTGTTCATGTCTGTAGTGTCTTTTACGATGTCCCCTTCCCACACACCAAGACATTACCCCCCATTCCATCCCCCAGGCACACAGACCATATTTCTGAAGTTCCTAGAGTGATGAAGTAATAAAAGATAGAACTTTCATTCCTTCATTATTACATTTGTTTGAGCACAGGACTCTGAAAGGACTAAGAACTTTTAGGATCCAAAAGAATTATATTCGAATGTGTATTTTACACTCTGGCTAGCAATGGGTGGGAATGTTTTTGATTGGAGGAATGGGATAAGAAGAGGAAACTTTTTAATGCTGCCTAAATTATAACAGCTACTCATAAGGTCAGATGTATTGTTAATTTCCAGGAAAATACATCATATTTGAGTTGAAGATAGGCCTTTATTTTGCTTCCTAAATATTATTTTTTTTTAATGTTGAAGAAATTAGGATTAAATGATATGCTGCTAAAAACAGAAAAATATCATTCAGCAGCCAACAAACAAACACAACTCACGAGGTGATAAGCTAGGATTTAGGCAACATATCACAGGAGCTTTAAAAGTGTTTTTGAGAGAAGACCAAAAAAAAAAAATTCTTAAGAAGATGTGGTCCCTAAGAAGTGTTGACTGGTGCTCGCCTGAACATGTGCTTGAGGTGAGTGGTAGGGACTGGAGGAGCAAGAATGGTTTTTGAATACTTTTATACATGTTCTTTTAAGCCATAAGCCACATTTACTCATTGCTTCCTCAACTCATGAGGAAAAAAAATGCAAAGATGAATAACATTTTAAGTAAGATAAATGATAAAGGGTCAATATCTTGAATCTATCATTGACTATTTCCTAGGCTTGTAAACCACAGATTTTGGAGTGGAAGTATAATTATTAGAAGATTTTTATGTTTCTCTTCATTGAGCTGAGGATCAATAGCATATGAGCTGAAGGGAGAGTTTTCCCAGAGTTAGAGTTTCAGTAAATATCAACTTACTAAGCCCTGATGGAATTTTGAATTGGTATTTACAGATGTACAAAGTAAAAAGAAAAAATGCTATTCTTCAAGAGTATTTGAGTGTTGGACACTTGATAATAAATTGCAGGTTGATTCAAAATTATTTAAATGGTAAATATATCTTTAATTTCTGGTCTCATGAAATAGTTTTTAAGGTATATCTGTATCCTATTAATCATTGTAAATCCCAATCTCCAGCAAAATGTCTAGCATGTGGTGGTACTTAATAAATATTTCCCAAATAAATGGTGAAATCCATAAGTTGCATTGATTTGAGCTGTTAATAATAAGGATTAAGTGCTTATTGAGGGCTTACTATGTACTGGACATTGGAACAAGCACATAGAACAAGGGTTTTCTGTGTAACATCTTTTTTACTCTTCATGGTAACACTATGAAGTAAGTGGAATTATGATCCTCAATTGAAATGTAAGGTAAATGAGGTACGGAAAGCTAAGTAATTTGCCTGAGTGATAGAGTCCACACACAGGCAGGCAGACCAGAATCCTTGAACTTAACCACCCCGCCATAACTCTTCTGCATCTTCTGCTGTCTTTTTGACACTCTTATTCATTTCACAAGCATTGTAGAGTGGCTTTTAAGTGCTAAGCACTGGTACAAGCATTGCGTTATAAGAATCAGCCAAACACCAAGGACTCATGCTCTCATTAACCTTATTACATTGAAGAGAGGGGCAGGGAAGAGACACAAATTAAATAAATCAGAGAAAAAAAGAAAACCAAAGTAGAATAAAGGGGACAGTTTGCTATTTCAGATAGAGTTAAGTAGAGCCATTCAGTTAAGGTGATATTTGACCAGAAACATGAAGAAAGAAGGGAGCAAGCGATGCAAATAGCAAATACGTCAGCGGAGCTTATCCTCATCAGGGGAAGCACTTAAGGCAGGGGGGCACTTGGCATCTTCAGAGAACACTGAGGTGGATGGTGAGGTCAGAGCAGATGAGAAAGCAGAAAGGGAGAAGAAAAAGATGTGCTGGGAGGAGGCAGAGAACCAAACAGGCCATGATATAAAGATTTTGAGTTTTATTCTGAGTCTTTTAGAGGGTTCTCTGAGGACTTTAAGAAGCATAATGGTTTAAAAAATAATAAGCACACATAGACACATGCCTTCCTATTGTACAGACAATGGTCTGCCCACGACAGAGTATATGGAAATATGAAAAATACATATTCAGAAATGTTACAAAATTAAATACTTTATTTCTATAACTTAGTGCCTCTCAGGCCCAATATGTTGAGCTGAGAAAATCTGCCAAGGAGGAGAGGAAAGTTGCTGAATTAGACCAGATGACCCCCCAGGGTGCATCGGTGTATAGTTTTCTTTTCCAGGCTACACACACTCCCTGGGCCACTTTTTTTCTCCTTAACTCATTTATCCTTTATGTATTGATAACTTACAGATCAATAATCTCAAGCCATACTGTTCTCTTCAGTTTCAGATCCATATATCAAAGCATTCTGTTGCCCTTCTTGATTATCCCACGCAAAAAGCATCTGGAACGTCACATGTCCAAAACTAAACCCTTCACCTTCTCTGATAAATTCTATTCCCTCTTAAATTCCCTTTGTGGTTAAATATCATCGTTCACTTATCCAAAGTCACAGGCCTGAGTCTGTTTATTCTTTAATTCAAGAATATTTCCTAAGACCCCACTATATATCAGGAACTATAATGAGGGCAGGGGATGCAGGTGTGAACAAACAAGTACAGAGTCAACACATGAATGTTTGAGACTACTGGGGCATGTGATCAAGAAGCAAATACACAAATGACCACATATATAAGAAAAGCACAGGGTGATAAAAATGTATATCATTTGGACTGAGAAGTTGGGGAAGATCTCCCAGGGTAATTTCCACTGAATATGAAACCTGTAGGGTTAAATGAGTGTTAAAATCAGTGAGAACTGGGTAATGGTGGAAGACAAAGAGAAACAGAACTGAGGACTGGGGAATGCTTTATAGAGCAGAAGAAAGAAAATGTATTGTAGATTTGGGGCAAAAGGAGCCACTCATATATAGGTCCTAGGAAAACAGTAGATAGTGAAAAGAAGAGAGAGTTCAGGATGGAGCCTAAATAACACCAGTTTTTAGAGATTGTTAAAACAAAAGAAAAAGAAAAAGAAAAGAAAAGAACGGAAATGAAAAGAAGGAGGAGGAAAAAGAGAAAAGAAGCAGACAGAGACTAAAAAGAAAAGCCAGGGTAGAGAAAAATCAGGAGAATATGATATCAAGGAAAAAAGGAGTTGTTAAATGCAATGGAGAAATTTAAAAATCAAGTAAAATGAAGCCCAAAAATTGTCCACTAGATTTGTTAACATGGACATACTAGTAAATAACTCAATAAGAGCAATTTTATGGACATATGGCAGAAACAACCAGAATTGAATGATTTGGAGAATGACTAGTACTCCTAGCATTCTGTGGAATAAGTTTAAGAAATTAAATAGAGATTTTCAAACATCTTGATGAGACAATTCACACTATGGGAAACTTGATTGTCCAGCAAAACATAGGAATAGATGCTCAACCTTCTTAGTAATCAAAGAAGTTACAATTTAATAAGTTACTTCTTCATATGCCAGCACACCACATTAACAAAACTATTCCATTTTGACAACATCAAAATTGATAACACTCGATGAATACACAATATACAATAATTTGAAACCATGAGAAAAGTTATACACTACTGGTTATGGTTCATACCTTGGAAACAATTTGCCTTTACCTAGAAAAGTCAAAGATAGCCACGTTCTGACCCAAATATGCCCTGGAGGAATTTGTACACATGTCACAATATGCACATACACTAGAATAAGCATATGCACAGTACTATATTCCAAGGGCACGAAACCTGGATAAATGTCTGCCAACAATGAAATATATATATCATTCTACAATTATATAATGGACTACTATACATTTGTAAAAATAAATAAACTCTAATTAGTTTTATCAACATAGATGAATCCCTAAAACATAGTTGAATGAAAAAAGCATAACACAGAAAAATACTACAGTATGATTCAAAGTGTGAAATGTTATCAACAGGCAAAACTGAGCGATAGTGTTAAGTAATATATACACAGTGGTAAATCAATAAAGAAAAATATAGAAAAGACAAGCAAAAATTTCAGTATAGTGCCCACCTTATTGCATAATAGCACAAAGGGAGATAAAGGAGAGACACATTAGAAATTTCAAGTTACTGATAATATTCTATTTATTCATAGCTAATGACACATGGATATTTATTTTATTGTCATTTGCTTATTTGAATCCATGATATATTTTTTCACTATTTTTTAAAAGAATGGTAGAGTAAGAAAGGAATAGAGAAAATTTAAGATGATCCTTTAAAGAATCGTATGAAAGGAAAAAGAGAGAGAGTAGTAAGAAGAGGATGTGAGATCCAAGAAAAATTTCTAAGATGAAAGAGACTCTTTTAATACTACTGAATAGGGTCTAGAAGAGAGAACATGATTACAGATCCAGGAGAGACAGACTAAGCTGTGTAGCAGGACATAACTCAAGAGAAAGATGCATGGCTTCCCTTTTCTTATTTATTAATTGAGGAAATAACTTTCTTTCATAGAGAAGTATGTGATAAAGTACTTAAGGACATTAATCACATTTTTTGGAAAGAAAATGCAGAGTAAACTCAAATGCTCATGTCCCTTATGACTTATTTCTTCATTTCTCCCCTTTAAAACTTTCTATTGTAGAACATTTTCAGCCAAATCAAAAGTAGACAGAATAAGTATAATGAACCCTCATTGTATCCATTGCCCAGATTCAAAAATTATCAACACGTGGCAAGCTTATCTCATCTCTACCCCACTCCTTTCTCCCACTCCCATGTTATTTTAAAGAAAATCCTGGATCTGTAGAACTTTCATATACAACTCTAATGAATGACCCTTTAAAACAACCACATCCACAATGCTATTACCATACCATAACATAGTAACAAGAATCCCCGATACCATTAAATAGCCGTAGTTGGCTTTGTTTGACACACTCTAGAAAACTCACACTTTCTACTTCACTAGCCCTTACCTCTGATCAGAATCATTTAACAATAATTTAAAATAGATCTGCCAAATTCTTAACTTGCGTGATCCTTGACCATTAACTTCCAGCCACCAAAACTGTAGATCTTCCCAAATACACACCACTCTCTCCAATTTCACCTTTTTTTTTTAATGGAAATATATGCTCTTCCAATTCTCCCATTTGTGTTCAGAGTCACAAGTTACTCAAGTTAACTTTTATTCCAAGTAATCAGTAGTTCGAGACCCACTTATCCATTAGAATTTTATCACGATAATGATTAGAGTAACATTTCATAGGAAGGGTTAAAAGAAAGTTGTAAAGAAATAGAGATTTAAAAATATTCTAGTATTTATAAAAAATTCATAGCAGAGATGAAATTTTGAGTTTTCACTGTGCGCCTGGTGCAGAAAAAGAACTCAGTGCATGCACAGAGAAGCATGTCAAAATGGTTCAGTTTTTCCCAGGGCTCTGATACCAGCTGACTTCGATTAAATAGCAGTGAGCTGGAAAAGCATTCTGGGTATTGGTATGCAAATGAATTCACCAAGCATTTCTTCCTATGGCTTTGGAAATCCCATCGCCACAACTACAAAGAAATATATATTTTAAAGTTGCATTTTAAGCAAGTAAATAAAAGGTTAAGACTGCCCTTTCCATGGGCCAGATATAATCATAAAGAAGCTAAAAAATTTTTTGTAAGAGGAATAAAAATAATTTCTAAAATATAAGATTATTTTTAAAGTGTTTTCAAAGATACAGGGGAATATATGTACACAGCATAATCTTTAATCTCTAATTTCAGCCTGAAAAACAAACACACAAATATATATATAATTTCAGCCTGAACACAGAATAATGGCTTTCTCTGAATGAAAACATTTCACCTTAGGCATTTTTAAGGAAGGTCATAACTGGCATGTGTACAAAGCAATTAAGGATCAATGATTGATTGGATACAAAGAAAACATTGTTCTTAGCTCCTAAATCATCAGTTTGGCTTTTAAAAGAAATACCGTCCCAAGTATTTAATTTTATAAGAATCTAATAGCACTTTGAAGCAATAACTAATTTGGAAAAAAAAAGTTTAAAACTAAAACATTCTCTCTCCAGTACAAAAATTCACATGGGAGATTTTTTAAATATATTTATATTTGATACCCTGACTGTCAATTCTGCTTACCCTAAAGAGAATGAATTCTAATAAAGGCATCTGTGGCTCAGAGAAAATATTACAGTGGCAGTGCTTTCATAATGGGATACAATATCCCGATTTTTTTATTTAACTCCAACCCCTTCACACTCTCCCCCCTGCCTTAAATAAAGTAGTTTTAGATTCTAAAATTATAAACTGAAATGCAAAGTGCATAATGTAAGCCATTTTTTTCTGTGTAAGCCAAGATCACTTTGCAGCATACCCCTGCAGGGGACCTAACAGGGAATTTCCAAAAACATTAACGTATTCAGAAGAAATGTCAAAATAAAGAAAGCCTGTAAACATTGTCTGTGGGAAGCTTTTCTGTGCCCTTCCCGAATGCAAAACGAACTCTCATTTTCCCACAGAAGTAGGATCTGTTTCTGCCATCTAGTGACAATAAGGCCAATGGGTGTTTAGGAAGAAAAACATTTTCTAAATAGGCTCAACAAATCAATCCAAAGCAACCAGTATTTTACACATATACACAGGTGCGCGCACGCACACACACACACACACACACACACACACACACACACACACAAATTCTTTAGAAAGGAGTCTTTAACGGGGACCTAAAGTATAAGTAGTATCCAGATGTCATCCTGGATATCATCCTGGATGATCTCTTAAATAAGAAAAAGGGGTAATAGTACCTATAGGAGTGCTTTTAAAGTTGTCAAATCGCTTTCACATGTGTCATCTTCAGCAGAGTCCAAGAGGAAGTTCAAGCACTTGTTGGGAGTATGGGTTCTAGAGTCAGACTGTTTGAATTCAGAGCTTACTTGCTCCCATATTTGAAACCTTGCTAATGACCCAACTGAGTATAGGATTCAGCTCTCCTGATGACTAAGTGACTTCTGTTCACTGATTATATCTTATATCCTTTATATTGAGTTTGGTTACATAGCTACATTAAGCAGGAAAGTGGGAAATCACCTTTATTTCAGATGTTCTGATTATAGAACTTTACAGGAATATTAATATCTATAAACAGATATAAAACTATTTGATGGTTAGAAATACCTTTGGATAAGGAGGGTGAGATGGGAAGGTTATGGTCTGAATGATAACTTACTATCTTTCAGGGATCTTGATTGCCCAGCTACCCCCTTAGAACTTGGGCTGGAAGGCTTAGGGAAAAAGAAAATAAAAGCAGTAAGTACTTGCTTATTTTTCTTCTGTATTGTTCATTTCTCTCCTCAATTTTATCTGGTAAATAAAGCTAAACCTCTATATTTAACTCAAACTATTCTTTTCCACATCAGAGAGGCTGGGAAGATACAGAAAAGGGAAGAGCGGCCTCTTCTAGGAGTATGTTCCATCCACAGATACTGGAGAGAAGGCTGAATTTGGGGCATAGACACAAACTAGTAAGGGAAGGAGAGCCTGTGGAACGCTTCTCTCTTAGTCTCTCTGCTTCTCATATTTACATCTCCCTGCTTCCAAGACCTGGTTTTCCTGATTTTTATCCAACATCTGTGACTATTCATTATCATATTCTTTGGTTTTCTCTTATCTCCCCAACCCTGACATACTGGAATCCCAAAAATCCATTCTTTGGACCTCTTCTCTTTTCTATTCTCACACCTACAGCAATCTTGTCTAGTTTCGTGGCTTTAAATACTATCTATTCATATATGAACCCGACTCACAAATTTGTCTCTATAGCCTAGATAATTTCCCTGAACTCTAGATTTATATATCCAAATATTCCATCGAGGGCCCCATCTGAGTCTGAGGAAAAAAAAAAAAAAAAAAAAAAAAAACACCTTGTATCTCAAAGTAAGTATGTTCAAAACTGAGCTTCCAGATCATACCACTGAAACTCATACCCCTAACCTACCTTTTTAAATGGCAACTCCATCCCTCCAATTGTCAATACTATTTAGGTTATTTTGATGACAGGATTTGAGCCTCTGGATGTAGCTGGGCCTTAAACTACCACTGGGCATCCTGATCACAGCAGCCAATATCTTCTTGTCATTTGTCATGAAAAATAGTCTTGACTACTGTCCCTCCATATGGCTAGCCAACATCCCTTTATCATTTTGATCCCAGACTGGAAGTTTTATCCTACGGAAAACCTTTTCCAATCTTGGAACACGGATTTAAGCACCCTTTTTGTGATGTCAGACCATCACATAACTGTATACTAATATTGTGTTGTAGTGCAATTTTGTCTAATTACTATTCAGTTGCAAAATCTGAGGGCAGAGATTGCAATGTGTGTTTGTCATGAGCTCTCTTTCGCGAAGCACATAAATTTCATTTAATTCTTGAATTATTATGAATTCTATCCCAAATTAAATTTTCTAATCTAACTATGTATTAATTTAAATGTCCTAGATCACAAATAATAAAAAACCCCACTCAAATGTCTTAAACAATAAAAAAAAATTATCATCTTACCTAACAAGAAGTTTCTAACAATACAATTCCAGGATCAGTATAATCAGAAGTTTAATCATGTCTTGAAAGATCTCAGTTTGTCACACTTGTCCTCAAAATGATACCCCCAGGGTCACAAATGCCTGCAAGAACTCCAGGCATCATGTGCAAACATGACAACATTTAGAGAAAAAAGACACTATCTCTTACTTGAGTATCTTTAACACTGAGAGATTGGGGGAACCTCTGCCAGAATGCTTCCTAGACTCTCTGTCATATATCAATGGCTACCATTGGCCATTCCTAAACCAATCTCTGGTAAGAGAGAATGGAAACACTTTGATTGTCCTGGAGTAATCATTCAAAGCGGACAATTTATCAACCACCATATCACAACTTTGTAAGTTTGAATTGCCCCAATATGTCTAACTATGTCACAGCAAACTATCTTTCCCAAATATGTAACTAGAAGTTAAATTACTGAACACATCCATCCCAACTCTCAAAGGTTTACATGGATTTATATAAATAAGCAGCTCAATTTATTGATGTGGCAGGTCTTCTATTCCCATTGTTCCACTGTCTTATATGTGAAAGAATGATATACATAAACGACTTCAATTTGTAGAAAGCATAACTATCAACATTTTTCTGGCATGTGTTTCTATCTATAAAATTTCCTGTGTGGGACTTCCACACCAGAGTGAGCACATGTGCCATTTCTCCTACTGTTTTTTCAGATGTCCCTTGGTAGTTGCTGTCTTGGAATAGAAGTAGAAAGTTGGGAGATAGGGCAATGATACTTTGTTTACCTTGGAAGCTAATACCTGTGAGGTAGAATATGATGGGAAAGGGGCTCAAACTAGAAGAAGTCTATAATACATTTAAATAAATGTAAAATAAAATAGAAAATTAAATAGGACTCAGTCAATATGTATAGATTAGAGTTAGGTGCGACAAATCTTTAGTTTTTCTCCCATCATGGAATAAACATAATAAACTCAAACACCTAGGAATCCAAAGGATACAAACTCTACCAACATTACTCCAGGATCTCAAAGAGCAAAGCTAAGCAAATTTGGGGGAGTGGGAGTTCCTATTACCAATAACAGCTTTCTTCCTTTTATCTTACTGCTCTCTCTCTCCTTCTTCAAGTCCATTTAGAATATTTTCACAAAGATCTACCAAGTAGGCGGCTAGCAGTCTTTGAACACACACTATGTATAAAACACTGGGTTACACGCATTATTTCATTTAATTCACAGAACCATGTGATAGAAGGATGCATATTTTCATTTTACTGACAGAAACTGTGGTCCAGAGAAATGGAGTAGTTTGTACAGTATCACCAAGTAAGATATGAATCCAGATCAATCTTATGGCAAAATCCATTGGGTAAAAGTTTAAATTTTATAGAAGTAAATGTTTCTTGCATCTCACAGATAATTTTAAAATTTTGTTTCTCCTACTTACAAAAATCCTGACAACCCTGGTACATAAGATCAAAGTATTATACAAACAACTGAGGTTTGCACAGTAACCGGTCTCAGGCAGAATAGCTTATGCTGCGGTAATAAACAACAAGAGAACATTTATTACAGTTCACTTGGAAATAATGCACACTACTTTGGTTCACATGTCATTGTCCAGAGTAAGTCTTATCCCATGCCTTACTTTAAAAGCTTGGGAAAATTGTAGTCTTCTTTCATGTCCAGAAAAATCAGGGACCCAGAGGTGTTGGTGATAATTAGTGATGGCTATGAAATAACCACTTGGACATCCACACTCTTTGTTTCTTTGGAGGTAGATTCATAGAGGAGAGGAGCGACCTCATGTCCTACTGACATGCGCAGCAGGAATATACTTGGCCGTCTTTGCATAGCTAGCTCTACCTTCTTCTATCACATAGTACCTTTGTGGGGACTGCATATAAATATGGTCTGAAATGGGTCTTTGTACATTCATATGCAAAAGAAATCTGGCATCAAAAGCTGAAAGTAGAAACCCCTAGAAAAAATAGAAATCCTTAGACTAAAAGAAAATAATTTTAATTATAATAAAAGAACCTCCTAAATAATAGAGGCATATATTTTATTTATTTATCTTTATTCCTCAATCTTTTGTCAAAAAACTTTATATACTTTGTCATTTTCAAAATTACAAAAGAAATATGTACTCACTGTATCATGCTAAATAATACAAAGGCATTAAAATGTTATTAGCTCACACTCTTTCCCTAGCTATGCTGCCCCTGAGTTAAATGTTAAAATTTTAGTGTGGATTCTTTGAGGTATGACTCTATACTCATACAAGTATTGAGAGTTCTTTTTCTTTTAAAAGAAACTGGCCCATACAATACCCTTTTTTCTACAACTGCCGTTTTATATATCAAGAATCATTTTACATTTACATATCGTGTCAGGGGTATTACTTTAACTCCTTTATATTAATGGCTGTAAAATATTCTTTATTATACTTTTATCTTAACTTACACAGCCATTCACCTATGTTTAGATATTCAGATTAATTCCAGGTTTTTACAATTATAAACAAGTATAAAATAAACCCTGTTGTATATATGTTTTATGTATTATCACCTTTATTTGTGTACAATAGATTCTTAAAAGGGAATAGGCTAGGTCAGAAGATGTGTGTATATGTTAAAATTCAATAGATAGTGGCATATTATTTTCTAAGTGTTTACTATGATCAGATATATCATTTATTATCTAGCTATGACTCTCTCAGAGGCACAGAGAATGGATAGATGTATAAATGAGTTTCACTTGCATCCCTGTAAAATTTATGACACCTAAAGATTTGCTTGTAACTTTTGGTTTTACTCACAACATCTAAATAAAAATTACCTCAAGAAAAAAAAAAGAAATAATGTAAAGAGGAAAAAAAGAGAATAGCTGATACAAAGATAAGAAGCAAGTGAATTTAAAGGTATTCTACTCCATTAACTAGAATATATATGAGTTCGCCACTACTTCTTCCTTCCTTGACCAACAAATTATATTTCAAAGATCTCTACCTCATGACAAGAGACATTTCCCAAAAGAGGAAATTCATTATTCCTTCAGAGGCTGATACACATGCAAACAAAGGATACTTATGGTGCTCTGTTTTTAGTTCATCATTTAGGCCAGCAGGGGGCTCTGAGCATTGACCTGACTCAAGGATCCAGGGTCATACAGGACAGACATCTTAAATGTTGTCAGCCACTGTACCAGGGAATAAGATAACTCCAGAAGATTCTATACGGACAAGGGAATATTTTGGTCCAGAAGTGACACACATTACTTTTGCTCGGAATTTACTTGGCTTAACCAGTTCCACGTCTCCCTCTTCACAATCACAATAGAGACTGGGGGTGATATACCTTTAGATGCCTGAAAGGTGAAAAGCTGGAAATATCTGGCAAATTAATAACCGCCACAATACTCAATGCATTCAATATCCAAACGATCACTTTTAAACTAGGTAAGGCTATAAATAAGTAAAATTCTAAAATTTGAAATGATGAAATCAAAAAACCTACAAACGGCTCAAAAAGACCAAATAATGTCTATATTATAATAAGTTGATCAGAATTCTGTTAATTTAAGAGACAGATTGGAAAGTAATAGGTTGGAATTCATATTTAAATGCATTATAGATTTTTAGATAACAAAAAAGTAAATAGGGGAGTAACCTATAATAAGAAAAGAACAGAAGAACTAGAAGAAAAGGTGTATATTTGTTCAGGGATAAAACCAAAATTTCCAAATCCTGCAGGAAAGGTAGACCAAGGAGAAGGAAAACAGCAGAAAATCTTAGTCTTTTGCATGGATGAAAGTTCAGCCAAATATACAATGTGGTATTATAAACATATACATACACATGTCTTTTTTAAAAATGAAAATATGATACTAAAATTATTTCCAAAATGGCACTATTCTTTTCTTCTTCAATTCTACAAGAGTTTTTGGTCCAAATAGATAAAACAGTGGAGCAAAGAAAGAATTACTAATGAAGGCTAGTTTCAGAACATCTGTGATTATGCCTCTTAGTGTTCGAGAAAGGCCTGCCAATAACCAGGGCCTGTTATCTTAACCAAACTGTGGCCAGCTTGGAAATCTATAACTAAACATAAATAGTACAAAAGAATCTAAGAACAAATATTAGAGATTGGATTTCCAAGGCAATAACTGAAGAAAATGGTACCATGTTGAATAGAGGAAAATGTATTTTTTAAGGTTGAACAGGTTTATTTATTGCAGGTCTTTCACAAGCTGTAACAAGACAATTTTCATCATCAATGCCCAATAAATAGGTATAGTATGCAGGAATTCCCAATCAAGTTTTCCCTACTGGTCTTTGTTGCATAACCATTGGAAAATGTATTATTTTATGAAAGGGTCACATATGGAGAATAAATTATTTACTAACATTAATATATTATAGCAAGAGTAGGCTAGAAAATTTAACTATATTTAGAAACCAAGGGTTTGTCAATCAATCAACTGATTGTCAGTTAATTGACAAAACTCATTCAGAATCTGCTAAGTCAGGTAATAAAATCTTAAACTTACTAGCGCATAATACCAGTCAAAATATCAATACAGAGTAAAAGAAGTATTTAGGGAGGATTATCAAGAATACGCAGTTCATTAATTCTAGAATAAAGATCAATAGTTATCAATTTGTTTGAAAGAAGGCTAATGTGAAACAAGAAAAAAAAAACTTCTCCAATGGTCTTTTATTCCCATTTCAAATAAAATATACCTTCACTGAGTCTCATGGGAAAAAATGTATTCTTACATTATTTACTAAAGTAATGTCAGCCAGAATATTAGCACTGATGTTCTGCCTCTAAAATATTTATCATGGCAGTTTTGAGATAATTCATTAATTTCTCATCTCTGACATTGTATGGTGTTATAGAATTCATTCCTTGGTTCAGCAAACATTTATTAACCACTTTTTATTAGCCAGTATGCCCCTCTCTATTCATTCATCCTGTTCTGGAAACATCCCTTTGATGTTAGTATCATCATCCCTCCTTACAAAGGCAAAGTTATTTGCCTATATTGAAATAGTAAATTAATTTTAGAGTTTGAGAGAGGAATAACTTCTACCCCAAGCAACAAGTACTAGGTGTCTATTATGTGCAGGTATTCCACTAACAGGCCTTCGGGTTACTGAGATGAGTAAGAAGTGCTCTCTGCCCTCCCCTACCTGGGCCTTTCTTACTCCTGGCTGTTAGGACTTCCTTGCTGAAGCTGGTAAGGGATGAGAAACCTTGTACTTGGAGGCAACAATGCCATCAGTTTCGGGGAAGGATCGAGGGAATGCACTAAACTGAAGTTGTATTATAAAGTGGATTAGGTTAAAATCTTGGAGCCATTTATATACCTGATGTTGTTTGATACTTCTATAGATATCTCTCCTTGCACCAGCAGGACCACCAAGGGTAGCCTGACTGGATCACATAGGATAGCCACCCCTCTCCCATACAAATGCTTTTTATTGCAATCATACTTCAGCAAGATAGCATCTGCCGATATTTAGGGACATTACACAAAATAGACCTATGAAACCGCTCACTCTATGATAAATATGTTTTCCATTTTTCATTCTTACAAGAGATATCAAATTTTGTTTCATGATCTTGCTTTCATGAATAGTTAATATGCTTCTTCAAAGCATCTCATTTCCTTCCACCTTAGAGATAACAATCACATTTCCTTTCTGATTGGTTTCTAGAAAGCTTAGAGTCAAATTTGTGATCTACCTCTAGCAAGTGTAGAGAACTTGAGGGCAAATATTTTATGTACCAACCTCATTCCTGGCTGGATTTTACTTTTTTTATTCTTATTTTCCCTTTCCCTTGGCTTGTTTACACATTTAAAATTCATTTCATCTTGTATGCATGTTTATAAGTTCTGATAAATTATTTTGTTACAATTCAGAGTACCGGTAAATAAATAACTAAAGACTAAAAATTCTGGAATTTATTTTCAAGGGCAGATATTTCAAAACTCATAGGACTTATTTTTGAAAAGGTGGGAAACAGCAGTAGCAACACAACCCTTAAATAAGCTCCTAGAAATAGGATAATATTGAGCAATGTTTTAGTGAAATAATAAAGACATAATTCAGAGTTACAGAGATACAAATTATAGGTATAACTGAAAAACAGCCCAGTTAGAGTTCATGTGTTCACAAAGACACAAGCTGAGATGCTGGCAGAACCAGTTTTTCGTCTCCCTTGCTCCCATGCTAAAGAACTTGACTATTAGTGGTGTGTTAAACAAGCACATTGGAAAATTTTAACAGGAGAGCATATCCATATTTATATAAAGTACTAATGAAAGAGACAGAGTCTAATGACTATAGATTTATTTCTAAGGTAAGGCTTAACTGAAAGATCCTCCGAGCATATTTTTTTAAAGGTTTTATTTATTTATTTGAGAGAGAGAATGAGAGATAGAGAGCACGAGAGGGAAGAGGGTCACAGGGAGAAGCAGACTCCCTGCTGAGCAAGAAGCCCGATATGGGACTCGATCCCGGGACTCCAGGATCATGACCTGAGCCGAAGGCAGTCGCTTAACCAACTGAGCCACCCAGGCGCCCCAATCCTCTGAGCATATTTATTCCAAATCTTTTGAAATGAGACTAAGAGTTCAGTAATAACAGCAATACATAAAGTTCATGACTTTGAACTTAACTCTAAGTTCATGATGGATCACGTTCCCCATGTATAGATATTCAAGAAGACTGTCAATAGTTAAGCCCATTAACTTCCAGTTTCTGGTAAACGGGTATGCTGCCACCACCTACTAAATGGGTTTCAGAAACTTCTCGTATGGCAGTACCATAGAAATAAAGACACCACCAAGGCAGAAGGAGAGTCAGATGTGCAAATCTTTCCCTGTTCATTCCCACTCTAGGAGCTAGAGGGTTCAGTTATAAATAGTCTCTGAAATTCAAATTTTCCCTTGTAAATGAGATAAATTAACATTAACACACCAAAAATTATACTGTGTAACTAAACACATAGATAAATTACCAACTTTGTGGATCTAACAGGTTGGCATGATGTTTAGCTAGTATAAAATATGAGGGAAATACACATGGAATGGTTAACACATCAAAAAAATATTTCCCACTTTTATAACTTCTCAGTTCATAGTTTTAATAACCCAGTTTTGATAAATAACTACATTTGGGAATTAAGACAGCATCTAATTCAGGTACTGAGGTTTCAGGAGAAAAGCTAAGAGAACTGTCCTTATAACCCTCCCATAGCAGGAGGATAAGCAGGTGCCCTGGGAACCTGGGCAGAGAGTAATGAAGTGCCTTTGGTTTGAAGTCCAATTGCGTGGTCTGAAATCCTTCTTATGAAACTTAATCACTAGTTATATAATTCCTGAACTTCAATTTAATTATAAGTAAAATGTAGATAATAAGAATGCTGAAGAACAGACTTACTGCAAAGATTAAATGAGATATTACATAACAAACAGCTACTAAATAAGCATTTGATAATTACTAAATAAAAATGCTTTGTATATTGTGTTTTTAAGTGAGAAATTTTAACCTTAAAACTTTACTTATTTCTTGCCTGTGGCAGCTTTACTTAAATTAACTGATATAAAGTATACCTAAAGTTAACACATTTTATAAAAGAGCTTTGTCTCGGATCCTTTACTTAGAATTAAAATAAGAGGAGTCTTAAGATCATGAATTCATCAAACATTTTTAAGCAAACAGAATTATGTTCACAGTTCAATTTTGAAGAAGAACACAAAAACAGATTGATAGCGAATAAATGTCTGACATCTTTTATAACTACTCTTTATTGAAAACTGTATCATTCAATCCATAAAAGGGGTTTTAGAAAACCACTTTCTCAAGTTAAACCTGATCAGATGGGAGGTTTTACTTACATTAATAAATCGAATGAACAGTTTTAATTAAAAACTCATGCTATCTTCAAAATAATGCTGAAGAGTAGATTTCTGATCAATTGTAACTGCCAGATGGGAGATTTTCATAAGCTGTTTTTAATATTTCACTTTCATGAACACATCACTTAAATAGGCTGCCTACCAATCTCAAATACAAATGCTATTCAATCACAGTATTAAAATAATGCAATAACTTAAGTACTTTTCTATAATTTTTGTTTATAGGCTTTAAATACAAGGCATGAAATTCAATAATTGAATTAACAAAGCTTTTCATCAAATTACTTTAAGTAAGTTTCCACAGCAAGCACATCGGCAAGGAATTACAACATACCTGGTCAGTAAGTTACAGTTGTGCTGAGATGATAATTCGACAAGTGTCACTGATGACTGCAATGAGAAAAAATAATGTGTATGTGCATTTTCCATACGATTTTTATTTATATTAAGTTTTATGAAATTAAGTTACATTGCTATTTATAACTGAATGTGTTAGAGTGTATATCAAAGACAAGGGGGAAAGCATGGCTTATTTGTAACATTTTACATTTGTCTAAAAATGACATTTTGCTATTGCAAAAGGATTTTGACATTCATCATTTTATCTGATTCTCAAAATATCCCAGTGATGTAAGGAAACTATTACTTACCTTGCTTACCACGCAAGAAAACTGAGAAATATAGAGGTGTAAGGGTTTGCTAAAGACACAGCACTAATTTTAGAACCCAGGTCCGGAGTCTTCCATGACACTGTTCTCATTCACTATTCACCCCATGGCTGGGCAGAGGTGAAGGGGCTAAATGTAACTGGTTTTCCTCAGCTAAATGTAAGAAGAATTAGAACCCAGACAGGAAAGAATGAGAACTCATTTTTTACTTTCTCTTGAACTTCCTCATGAAACCATAAATATAGCTATTTTTTTGCTTCTTTCCTTATCAGGAGAAAAAATAAGGAGCAAGAATAGAAGCAATCAACAAAATATCCATAGCAGAGTTCTTTATAGATCAACAGCATCTAACATCAGATTAAGAAGGAGACACCTTGGGGTGCCTGGGTGGCTCAGGCAGTTAAGTGTCTGACTCTTGGTTTCAGTTCAGGTCATGATCTCATGGGTCTTGAGATTGAGCCCCACTTTGGGCTCCATGCTTAGCAGGGAGTTTGCTTGAGATTCTTTCCCTTTGCCCCTCCCTGCAATCATCCTCGCTCTCTAGCTCTCTCTCTCTCAAATATATAAATCTTAAAAAAAAAAAAAGGAATTAGACATCTTGCTCATCTCTAGATCAGGACTGGGCTACATTCTCTCTTTTTAATTTTGATTTCATTATTAGATGTGGTCTCACTATTTTGAAGAGAGTTGTTTCAAATTCCCTTTTCAGCTTAAAAAGGCGGGGGGAGTAGAGGATTTCTAGAATGAGCTATACTAGAAATTTTAGAATTTAGCAGTTACAATGGCACAGGACCAAAGGGAGATCAGGGTATAATTATGAAAAAAAAGTCATTTAGAGGTGGAAACACCTTCAAAAAACATGAGCATGTGTCCAGGAAGAGGGTCCAAATCTGTAAGATTGGATCAAGAGCAAAACAAATAGACTATGATGTCCTTTTTATATGTTAATTCCAAGAATAAATAAGATATCCCTGAAAGCAAGCCCCAGAAAGGCCAGATAGAATAAATGCAGAATTTTAAGCAGCACAATTAAGAGTTTCAACCAAAATGAAAAAGATCAAACCCCAAAGCCGTTTTAATATTTTTAAGGCAAAATATCTATGCTAGACACTATTCTAGTCACTTTCATACATGTTATCTTTGTGATATTCTTTGTAATAACATGTATGTTCTATACATGTTATTTTTATAATATTCTCATGAGGTACATGATGATATTCCCATTTTACAGAATGAAGAAACTAAGATCCAATTAAAGTATTTTTCCAATTGATAAAAGGTATAAGCAGGATCAATCTCAGATTTTTGGAAATCAAGGCATTAGCACTGCACTCCTGGATGTATACCCACAGTAGGACAGTCTTTAACGTGAGACACATCAGAACATTGTGCAAATACTACAAACTATTTGGTTTGGTTTGGTTTGGTTTTTTGTTTTGAAAACATGGATGCGACCAGTGCTAAACACTACAGTGCCACAGAGCATCGGGAAGGCATTTTGCTGGTTCTGAGGTGACAGCTATGGTTTGCTCTCCCCATTTGATTTGTGTCATAAATAACCCACCTTCACAGGCACATAAAAGGATGTACAACAACATTAACCAACAAGGAAATGAAAATCAAAACCACAATGAGATGTCACCTCATACCTGTCAGAATGGCTGTTACCAAAAAGACAAGAAGTAACAAGTGTTGGCGAGGATGTGGAGAAAATTATATCCTTGTGCACTACTGGTAGGAATGCAAATTGGTACAGCCACTGTTGAAGCAGAAAAAATTAAAAAAGAATGAACATATGATGCAGCAATTCACTTTTAGATATTTATCCAAAGAAAACAGAAACACTAATTCAAAAAGATACATGCACTCCTATGTTCACTGCAGCATTATTTACAATAGCCAAGATATGGAAGCAACTTAAATATCCATCCATAGATGAATGGATAAAGAAGTTGTGGTGTATATATGCAACAGAATATTACTCAGCCATAAAATGTAAAATCTTGCCATTCATGACAACATACATGGACCTAGAGAAATAAGACAGAGAAAGACAATTACTGTATGACTTCACTTCAATGAGGGATCTAGAAAAAAAAAAAAAAACAACAAAGCAGAAACAGATTCATAGATACAAAGAACAAACTGATAATTGGTGGGCCAGATGACAAAACACGTAAAGAGGATTAAAAGGTACAATCTCCCAGCTATGAAACAAGTAAGACAAGGAAAAGTAATGCACAGCATACGGAATATAGTCAATAATATTATAACAACATTGTATGGTGATAGATGGTAATCAGACTTATTGTAGTAACCATGTTGTAATATATATAATTATTGAATCACTATGTTGTAGACCTGAAACTAATGCAATATGGCATGTCAGTTATGCTCAATTAAATGTATAAAAACCAAAATTAATTAATTAATTAATTAATTAATTAACTCACTTTGACTTCATGACCTTCATTCTGATTCAAAAGGCAATTTGGTTACCATCCATCCACTGACTCAGATCTGCTATAATACTATTTGTTAGTCAAGTCTTTGCAAGGCATTCTCATACTTGGGATTTTCATACATGTTATGGTGACAACACTTCTAATTGTGACTATTTCAATTAATAGTTTGACCCCGGACGGCAATCATATTGTGGGCCGTTGTGGTATCAGGATCCTGTTGAGAGAGAATTTAAGGAGAACATTATTAATTGGATCAGTGCTTTTTCCCAGCTGTCCTTGATGAGCAGTAACAGAGGGACAAGAAGGATAACACCCTTTGTGAAAGTCATTAAGTTGCCTTTTCATTGAGACAAAAGTTAGGAATGAAATAAAGACTACACTGGCTGAAAAGTCTTAGGCTCAGGTGCAGCTTATATAAAGTTTACTATACTGCATTGATTTCAAGTGTTATGAGTCCAGGCAAGGAGGAAATGTAGTAGTCTTGCTTGGAAAGCCCAGATTCTGTGAATCTGGAGGGCTGATTCAGTAATTGTATCAGAAGACTGTCATTTGAACACGCTAGCCAAGGCTGATTTGCCCTGGTATCCAGAGTATAATTGATTCTCAGGTTAATTACTCTTTCCTGAGAAAATCGGAAATAAGATGGCGATGTTACAGGAAAAATGACTTTTAAAAATATGTAAAATTTGATGTGGAGCGCTTCAGAGAAGCATCCATTTAAAATGGGTCATGACTGCATTATCTGAATAAATTAGAGGTCAAATTTATTCAGTACAGAATATTCACATACAGTAAAACTTGACATAACGTGGTTACCATATGTAGCAAAGGCTGCTAAGTGTCACAAAAATCCCTTTACTTCTTGGCACACAGGTAGACTCTATTTCCAAATCTTCCTTGCAGTTAGGTGGGGCCATGTGATGTCTCACAAATAAGACACAAGTTCCCCACCCATCCCTCCCTGCTCTCATTCTCTTCCCTCACCTCACAGCCAGACACAGAATTTCCACTGGATGGGTCTGAGGTCCTGAGGATCCTAGGAATGGCAGAGCCATCAGACAGGAGCAAAAAATAAAGCTTAGTGATTTAAACCACTGTAATTTGGAGGATGTTTGTTTTGCATATAACAAGTCCTGACCTAACAAATAGATCACTTCTATCACCCGACAACTGTAAACTTCCAATGCTCCTAACCTCGCTATTTCTTCTCCTCTTACGTTCGAGGAAACAAACCTTGTGTGGTTTCTTAGATTCTCTTGTCCACCTTTTTCTTTCTCTCCTTTGGTCAGGTCCCCATTCACATCATTCCTCCATTGTTGGACTTGGATAAAATAACATTCCTTAGTACAAGGGCTATCTCTTCCTGAGCAGCACTGAGGAGTCATATGATACAACCCGATAGTATAAAGGTAGAAGCTCTCCATGGAATTTGACCAGTTAGGAGATTTCAGATAAGAGGGAGGAGCTGCAGAGACAAATTTCTTCTTTCCTTCTCCTAGGTGTGATTTGTTCTTACTTATTTCCAGAAAAGTTCTATATATTGGGTGAACACACCTGCTAGGCAACCTTCAATATCTCTTAGTGACTCATCATTCAGTGGTGACCAGAGTTGTAAAATAATGCATTAAACTGCTCTGCAGCTCTTCTTGCCCCACTTCTGTTTCCCCTTCTTATTTCGGTGGGCTTGCATCTTCGAAATAAAATAATAGCATCTTATCCTTACCTCAAGCTCTGCTTGTTAAAAGATTGAGCTAAATCAACTTATTTGCACAATTAGTTTTCAAACATCTAGTACCTATGCTCTTTTCATCCCCATTCTGTCAAATCCTTGCCCAAGATACCATAGTCACATAAAGTTTTAGGAAAAAGTAACTTCAGTCTGATGCTACAATAGTACAAACTTTAAATACAGGAATACTGAATTTCTGATATTCAAATTTTTATAAAACATTCACGGAGAATCCTAATAGTAATCATCAGAGGCAGTGCAAAGAAATTTAGTAGATTACCAACTAATGAAGGAATAATCATAGAGAGATATGTATTATAATACAGGTAAATTAAATGTGTTAGCTATTACGGGTGGCAAGCAGGGTAAATTATTATAGGAGTCTTTCTCATATCTCTGAAATCATATCCTATAAATAACTAAATGGAAATTCAAGGTAGATGTTTTAGAGCAAATACCATTATTACATATTTGGGCTACATGTTCTCTTTAATTACTATTCTTATTGGTCTCTTTCTTTTCTATTTACTTTTACTCAGCATACCTTCCACATCTGAGTAGACAAACCCTTTTGAAGTCCAAACACATACGATTATTTCTGCTCTAGGGAAGTTTTGAAATGAGTCATCTTTTCTTAGAATATATGTGAACACAGGAAAAATGAAAAGACCCCAAAATTAGGTATTAGTGGTGTAATTTCATTATGTTGCTTAAATTCCCTAAAGACCAGAAATAACTATAATCAAAATTCAAATGAAACATATTTCTAAGTCAAATATTAGCCAGGTGAGTTTTACAAGGAGTATTTTTCCCTTCCACCAATTCAGATGGCCATTAGCTTGTACCATGTGAAAATGGAAAGAAAATAATGAACCCGTTTCAGCAGACGATCTCCCAGGCATTTTATATGTTTTCTCTTTTGATCTTACCACTGTCCCATAAGGTAAGAGTTATTAACTCCATTTTCTACAGAATGCAGAGGCCGAGAAGTTTGAAAACTTTGTACAAATCACTTAGCCAATCAGTTGTTGAGACATAACTGAAACTCAAATTTGACATCCAAGTCCACCTAGAAGATTAAAAAGGTATATTAACATTCACTGGCTAAAGTACTTCTGAGGAAGCAAAAGTCCCTACATTATTTTGCTAAGGAGTCCTCTTGTAAAAAATAGGGTACCATATTTTTTATCTTTATTAAGAGGTATCATATCCTCTTATCTGAAAAAATTAATTCAACTTTTGAAAGCAATCCTTAACTAGGGCATAGTTTTCTCAGTAAAAATTCTGGCATACTTAATAAAGTAACAGATGCTAACTCAATGAACACAAAATATAAGAGCATTCTTCTTTCACTGGGCATTTGGCAACTCGTGAGGGAAATCAGGCAGCTGGGTCATAGCATAGTAAATTATTTAAAAGTCAAATATGCTCACCTCACACCATATGCCGAAATAAATTCCAGATGTATTAAAAAGTTTAATATTTTTTAAAAATCAAATCAAAGAAAATTAAAATAATATTGAATATTTAAACCTTTGACAGAAAAATGATTTTTTCTATGCTTTGAATTAAGAATACACAGGAAAATACCAATAAATGTCACCACCACATTTGAAATGTTAACATAAAAAAAATAGAAAGCTAAACCTACTGGGAGATTTTTCAGCAAATGTGGCATTGAATTAATAGTGTGACTATCTTTTTATATGTATGCAACAAAATATTCAAACTTCTGATAGGAAAGTCACTAAGACTATAACAGGTAAAATGGCAAGAGCTTAAACAGATAATTTAAAGGAGAGGAAAATGATTATCACTTAAAGGAAAATGATTATCAAATATGGATTTGAAAATATTCAAACTGGGTGATAGACATTGGGGAGGGTATGTGCTATGGTGAGCACTGTGAATTGTCTAAAACTGTTGAATCACGGACCCATACCTCTGAAATAAGTAATACATTATATGTTTAAAAAAAAGAAGAAGAAGAAGAAGAAGAAGATAGCAGGAAGGGAAAAATAAGGGGGGGAAATTGGAGGGGGAGATGAACCATGAGAGACTATGGACTCTGAGAAACAAACTGAGGGTTCTAGAGGGGAGGGGGGTAGGGGGATGGGTTAGCCTGGTGATGGGTATTAAAGAGGGCACATTCTGCGTGGAGCACTGGATGTTATGCACAAACAATGAATCATGGAACACTACATCAAGAACTAATGATGTAATGTATGGTGATTAACATAACATAATAAAATAATACTAAAAAAAAAGTAAAGAAAATATTCAAACTTTCTAATAGCCAAAAAATTTAAGTTAAAACAAATGCCATATGGCATGTGAAACTACAAAAATAAATAAGTAAATAAGCACCCCAAATGCTGTTAAAGTGCAGTGAATTCACTGTCCCATTCATTCCTGATGACAAACATAAACTGGCACAATTCTTCTAGAAAGGAATTTGGCAAAAAACTTGTCAATAGGTGTTCTCAATATTCACCGTTCCAAGAATCTAAGCTAAGAAAGTCAACCAAAATATGCAAAAAGTTAAATATATGAAGACATACACAATATTACACTAAGGACAATTAGAAGCAACTCAAAATCTAATAGCAGAGGAATGTTTTGGGACATTATCACAGATCCATTGGATAAAATATCTGGCTGTTTTTAAAATATTAATTTAGTTGAAGAAAGAAAGCAAATACCTAAAATAAATATTTCCTTAAGCAAAATTACATGGATCTGATTATCCTCAGTACATTTTGAAATGTTTTCTAAAAAACTAGAGTAGAATACACTAAAACTCTACTAGTGGTTGGATTCATGGGTGCACTTTTTACATTTTTTGCGTTTTTCACATTTTCCCTAAGCTGGGTCTCTACATCTATATTTTTATAAACAGGTAACATATCAAAACTAAGCATTGGGATAAGAAACAGCATGATCAAGATCAATGCGGACAGACAATAGAAGTCAATAACAAATGTTCTGCCTCTTATCAGCTGGATTTATATACACTTGTTGACTTCGGAGGACATGTGTACCTGGTGAGTGAAGGAATTCTCTAATTAGAGAATATAATTAGGTCTAACCTTTAAAATTCAGAAAACAGGGGTGCCTGGGTGGCTCAGTTGGTTAAGCGACTGCCTTTGGCTCAGGTCATGATCCTGGAGTCCCGGGATGGAGTCTCACATCGGGGTCCCTGCTGAGCAGGGAGTCTGCTTCTCCCTCTGACCCTCCCCACTCTCATGCTCTCTCTATCTCATTCTCTCTCTCAAATAAATAAATAAATAAAATATTTTTTAAAAAAATAAAATAAAATTCAGAAAACAGGGGCACCTGGGTGGCTCAATCGGTTCTGTAGCCGACACTTGATTTCGCCTCAGGGCATGATCTCGGGGTCCTGGGATCGAGCCCTGCGATGGGCTCTGCATTCAGTGGGGAGACTGCCTCCGGATTCTCTCTCTCTCTCTCTCTCTCTCTCTCTCTCTGCACTCTCCCCTCTCTTTCTAAAATAAATAACTTAATCTTTTAAAAAACAAAACAAAATAAAATTCAGAAAACATCCCAATCAGGCAAATAACACTAACCAGAGCATTGTGATTCAAGCAGTAATAGTCAAGTAATACCATCATTTATGTTAAATTTACCTATGTCACCTGGTATCTTATAGGGAAGTGCCCCCAACTTGGCAAACTATGTGTTTTTCAATAAAAAAATCGGAAGTTAATTTAGTCAGCCAGAGAAGAAGAGAGAGGATAAACGTAGATAGTTCAAAAGACAGGTAGAAAAATAAATAGCTCTTCTGTGTCTGAGCAGTCTGTATAGAGCCCCACCCCACCCTCAGAAATTTCTAACAACATGTCTTGGCACTAAGGCGCTGGAAACAGGTCTCACTCAACAGTGAGCCTGCACATCCCCTGGGCCTCAATATGCACCCAGAATGCAGAAGTCAAACTGAATTGAACCTGTTGATATGGCTTGACAAATCTCATAAACAAAAGAGTATAAAAATGACTGATACTGGGTTTGAAGATGTTTCTTTTCCTTTGCATACAAACCAAATGTTTCCTAGGACTCAGATGCTATGTTGGAAACCGGGGAGTCCTCGGAGTCATTAGTAGAGAGCTCTGCTCTCCCCACCTACTCACCTTCCCAGCTCCTGCTGCCATCAGGAGAATACCAGTACTAGCTACCATTTATTGAGTCATGTGCCTCTCTTGTGCCAGGCACTTTGCATCTGTTATCTCATTTATTTCTAACCACAACCTTGTGAGGTCCGGACAATGGCTCTCAGAGGGCTATAACATGGCTCTTGAAACACACTAGCGGCAACGCTTCCCTCTATCTGCTCCGTAAGACTAATTGGGCCAACTCCCAGAAATGCTGTGTGGAAACAATTTTTCCGTATTTATGATCTATACAGTGATCTTCTCACACATCGTTTTGCAGGTGATGTGAGAAAAGGTGCAAAACCAGAAATGAGGAGTAGATTCTTGTACAGAAAGAAAAGAAGCCTAAGCATCATGCCTATATTTTGTTCTGTTCTTCGTTCCTGGTTCTGTTGTTCACAAGTTGGGTGATCTTAATTAAGTCATTTCAACTCTTCAATTCTCCAAGCAACAGGACCTCATATTCACAAACCAGGAGGACCACCATTTTAGTCAAGGCATTTTTTATTGTGATAGGAACCATATCAGACATGCTTAGGCAAAGAGAAAAGTTAGGCCAGAATTATACAGGGATTTTGTTAAAAGAGTAGCTAAATTTCCCCAGAATTTTGAACCAGAAACAAGAATGTTATGAGGCACTGGAAGAGCTTTTTGGGGGCATTTTGGGGGCAGCTGCTCCTAAATCTACCAAAAGGGGTAGGTTTAAATCCTAATTTCACCATGCAATTATATCATCACTTAAAAACTGATTTTCTAACAGTTCTTAACACAGTATGTGGTCCAAGGTTAAGTGTCCAATAGATGGGAGCTACTTTATTATTACTTTCTTATTATTTTGTCATCAGGAACAATTCAATAATAATCAATGATATATTTGCACTGAGGAGCTGGTCAAATATATTTTGTAAATTGTTAGGTATGCAGAAGTGGTATGGAGAAATTACTAAGAGTTCAAGCTCCACGGTCAGTTTGCTTGTTCCAATTCCAAGCCTACTACCTATTACCTCTGTGACTATAAGAAAGTAATTACGGATTATATTAATAAAAACATTTCCTTAGGAAACCTGGGTGGCTCAGTTGGTTAAGCATCTGCCTTCGGCTCAGGTTACAATTCCGGGGTCCTGGGATGGAGCCCCTCTCGGGCTCCCTGCTCAGTGGGAAGTCTGCTTCTCCCTCTGCATCCCCTCACACTTGTGTTCTCTCTCTCACTATCTCTCGCATGCTCTCTCGCTCTCTCTCTCTCTCTCAAATAACCTTTAAAAAATAAAAAATAAATAAAATAAAAACATTTGCTTAATGGTGAAGATTAAATGAGATAATGTGTATACAACATTGAAATTGAAATTGAGTCCTAGTAGTTACTAAATGTTCAATAGGTATCTGTTATAAAATTATTGCTTTAAAATTTTTCTGTGTTTAGGAATAAAAATTCTAGGCAAACTAAAGGGATAGAAAACCTGAAAGGAATCAGAGACCAGTGTGACAACTACAACCAAGTGGTATTTAATGGGAAAACCCACCCTAACATCTCCCTTAGACTGCCCTTGTTATATTTAGTTTTCCATTTTCTTCTTTTCACAGCCATCGGGAATAAAGTCACTAAAGTGACATCATTTAAATGACTTACATACATTCTAGTGCAGCATTAGCATCACCTGGGAATTTGTTAGAAATGCAAATTCTTGGGCACCCTTCCCAAACTCACTGGATTAGAAGCTCTCTGGGGTGCATGGGGGTGGGGGTTAGGGGTGGCATATGCGTTTCAACAAGCCCTCTGCATGACCCTGAGACTCGCTCAAGTTGGAGAACAACAGTCGAAGAATTCTGCATGTCAGATTCACCTGTACAACTTTAAAAAATATCAGTATTGATGCCAGGGTCCTATCCTAAAACAGCGGAACCAAAATCACTGGGGATGGGGCCGGGACACCAGCACAGATATTTTAGAAATAGAACAGAAAGCTTCCCTCTGTGGCCAGAAAGAATCACTGCCATTGTCCATTCCACACAGTGGTGACTCAAGTGGCTTAGTGGCTATCACCAAGGATGCCTGTGAAGAGCATGAAAGCAGAGGTGGACTTGGTTTGAAGCACCTCCCATCCTCACATTATGGATGCTCTTAAGTATTACTTAATACTCAAATCTCTCCTCTTTTCTCATCTCAGGGTAACACTCTCTCATGTACATCTGATTCACAAGGAAACCAGTTCTTAGCTTTTTCTCATTCTTACTGATAGAAATCTCAATCAACCCAGAACATTTTTTAAGTAAAACTTATACATATATTTGACAAATGAAATTTCAGACATTGGCCAAATTGAGTATGTAAAAGATTGGGGACAGAGAGTGGGGGAATCTTTCCACGGTTTTATTTTCATTACCCAGGCTATTTTCTCAGCTACAACGGATTATAGAGAATTGATCACTTATTATATTGAGTGGCATATGAAAATGAGTACCAACCCCTTTCGGTCCTTTCTGGCAACCCCTAGAATTAACTGAACTAACCGAATTGTTATGAGAGCAGCTACTGAGCAGCAACAAAGGTGCTAACTGGTACACTTAACAGCAGTGAAAACATTACCTGAAAAGATATTTGGAGGCAGAAAAATGAAAGCACATCAATAATATGGCCTAGAATGATAAAATTTCTATTATGTAGTGGAACAAAAATAAAGCCATTTTAATGAAATCATGTCAAAGGACCATGTCTCAGGCTTTGAAAACAAATGGTGTTGGCTTCCAGTCAAATTTTCCAGGGCCTAGCAGCAGGAGGTCTTTACCCTTTGACAATGTTCAGTTACACAGACATTATCTCCAATTAACAGGTTTTAACTCTAAGATTTCTCTTTTATTGAAAACTGTTCTTTTTTAAATAAATAACTACAGCAGTTACTCAGTAATTTTGTCTTACTGAGTGGGACGGAGATGATTACATTTACTCCTATAAACACACACACATGCACACGCGCACACATATATCTGAGTCAACAGAACAGTTTTAGTGACCTTGAACTCTCTTTAAAGCATGGCAGAGAAAAATTTTAATCTTTACATAAACATTTCACAAAGCCCCCTTTCTCTCAAGAAAAAGAAATCCTTCCCCATATTGATGTAACCAAGACATTCTGAGTGTTTCAAATTTCCAAAATAAAGTACTACCAATGAAACGTTTATCCGTTGTAATGTATTGTTTTCTGTCCCATTTGAGAAGGTATTATGGAATTCTGGATGATGGCCAGAAGCTCAGAGAATTTTTAACACCCTCTCAATAGACACATGTATAGCTTTAAACTATACAGAGTGCTGGTCTTATCAGTGCATAGGAGGGAAATGATTAAAATATTCCAGGCAAACTTAAACTTGGTTGTCCTAAGGTGGAAATGAAGCATCATTCTGGGCTGAAACCTCCAATTATATAAGATAGGAAGCCACAGAAAGACATCAGATTTGTACACTGTCAGTCTACACGGCAGATGGTAGTGTCTGGCAATGCCTTTTTTATAACAGAAAATATTATTATAAAAATATCCAGAGAAGACATTTTTAGTTCCTTGACTTAATATGAGGAAAAATTAGAGATTTCTATAGAAATTAGAGGTTTAATACCCAATAGTATAAAGCAGTAATTTTCTTTGAAATCTATGCATTAACTATTCTGTCACTTCCTAGAGAATTCTTTTATAGTTGAAAGTCATCTGGTATTTTCATTTCTCTCTCTCTCTCTCCTTCTCTCTCTCTATTCTATCTCTCTCTCTTTCTTTCTCCCTCTCAACCCTCTATTTAAATTTAGCCTAAATCTATATATTTTTATTCAACAGTTAAATCACACTAGAATGTGTTGTGGTGTGCTGTAAGTCACATTTTAGCCTTCCCCAATGTTATTACAAAAGAATTGCCTTTATCTCAAAGGGGATATTTTCTTATAGATGAAGTTTCTTGAAGGTAGAATTCTCCTGAGAGCCACACTTTTGAGTGGCATGTTCTTAAGCATATTGCATTATGTGTCAGTACAATTAGCATACTCTTCTGGGTTGTAGAAAGTAACAATAGTCGACAGCTGAATATGTAGGGAAATGGTCTGTAAAACTATCTCAGAACTAGGAAAGCCAGTCCTTGTGTGGAACAAGCTGAAGCAGCACAGTTTTTGTGATCCTATTTAAAAAATCGGAGTGGGAGACGAACCATGAGAGACTGTGGACTCTGAGAAACAAACGGAGGGTTCTAGAGGGGAGGGGGGGTGGGGGGATGGGTTAGCCTGGTGATGGGTATTAAAGAGGGCACGTTCTGCGTGGAGCACTGGGTGTTATGCACAAAGAATGAATCATAACAGATAACAGAACACTACATCAAAAACTAATGATGTAATGTATGATGATTAACATAACATAATAAAATTAAATTAAAAAAAAATGAATGGAGGAGGCTTAGACTCCCAGGTGGTTAGACCATTCCTGTCTCATACTCAGATACCATATTCAGTGTTTATAGGTTGAGGAGCGAAGGGAGCACAGAGAATGACTGAAAGAGAGGGAGCAGAAATGGAAATATCCCTGCCGGATTCTGGCATAGTACAAAAGATGTGGTAATACAGCCATGGAAGTGTCCCCAACAATTTTCAAAGAATCTTACTAGCTGCAAAAACGTCTCCGTGTTCTCCGAAATGTCATATCGCAGCACTGTATATTCTCAAACCACCAGAGAACCAAGTGTGGCTCTCCCTCACCAGAATGAGCCTGGAAAGGTGAGCGGTCCGATTCCTTGCAGAACAAGGACGCAGTTTCAGAATGTGCAAAACCCACTGTTAAGGAGAAAGAAAAAAACAACAAAGGCAAAATAGCCACAGCCAATAAACACTATTTTGGAGAATCTGATGAGACAGAAAACACCCTCTTGATTATATATACTGGAAGGGTATTTCAAGGAGCTTAAGGGGTATTAGGGTGGCCTAGCAGACAGTGTGTCGCCTTCATTCCCTGGTGCATACTTGTTATTTTTGATATACTTGTTTAATTTCAAATTAAAATGATAGGATAAAAAATGCCTGAGGTTATTCCTATAGTTAGCTTTTCCTTGTCCTAAATCTTATTTTTGTGGATAAAGATTATTGAAGGTTTAAATATTTTCATTTACAGATGAAATTTGAGAATTAAAAAATATTAGACCCAAGTCGTGAAATTTTGAAAATAGAGGGGAAAGACATCAGCACTGCCACTATTAGCATAGCTGTAGATGATAGATATGGATACAGATGACATGGATGGACAGGTATGTATAGACAAATACACATATATCTTCACTGTCATCCTCTTTCTACCTGCAGCCCCAGCCCAATTTTGTGGGTTCCTACTACTGCCCTGTAACTTTAACCTTCAGACATGTTACTTGTTACAATATATCAAACTCCCCATTCTCCACACTTCCAGGTGTAAGCCTAATAAATCCCTAAGGCTTAGAGAAGCCACTAGAAAGGGCCCAGATAGTCTCACCTCTTACAGTTTAATTTTAACTTCAATTTACAAATCAATGTAACACCACCACACATTGAGCAAACCATCTACATTCTTTTACTTGGAACCAAAACATGTACCTCCGTCCCATCTGCACCTTGACTTCAGTCATCCACTACTGACTCAACAACTATTTTACTGTGGCAGTAGCCCTCTTACAGTAAAAACACTGGAACTAATTATTTTTTATGTTTTTGTGCCACAATCCCTTGCCTTTGGAGACAAATAAGCATAATACAAAAAGTATTCATGAAATTCAGAGCCTCAGAAGTCCCTTGTTTATGTCGAAATTCCACCACTAAAAACACACCAGATTCTACTGGAGATTCTTTTATAGTACAAAGACTTCTAGAAACTTAACTTTTTATGTCCGTACCTTTTAGAGAAAAAGTCTTAAGTGTTCTAGGATGATTAAAGATAGTGAAGAAATGTGCGCCTGAAGGGTAAGTTGTGACACCACAAACACAAACAGCTTCAACATCCTGTCTGGAATCAGTCCAAATGAATGGCTACTTATGGTAGACAGTTTCTAAGATAACAGACCTCTAGGGCATTGCTTCCTATCCCAAAGAAAATTGGAGGTTTTTCTCAAAGATCACCCTAACAAATGCCAGTTATCCTTTGGGATAGTTCACCTTTAGATTGATCGTTCATTGACAATAATACATCATTTATTTCTTAGTTTTATTAAATTTATTGAAGCCCCCAATATGCAGTCAGTATTGGGCTGGACTCCAGAAATAACAGAGTAATCATGCAAAGGAGAAGAAAAGTCAGGTATTGATTAAAATGTATCTGTAAAAATAAGAATTCATCACAAATCTGAGTTATTTCTGATGCAATAAATTTATATCACACTGAATTATTTCTGAAAATCATGGCCTTCTCAGTTAAGCCCAGATAACCGGCCCACCATCCTTTTCCTGGAGGTATTCACAGGAAGCACCAGAAACACTTGCTTTTTCCAAATGTTTTGGTTTACTAAGGATGTCCAGATAGACTGTCATAAGCTGGTCTCATGGTGGACTGGACCCGTAACTACAGCAGTCAATCAATTGTTGGCTGAGACCCACATGCTCAAAATACTTCGTGATTGGAGCACAGAGAGCCATGACATAGATATAAGCAGAAAAGTACTCACATACCTAACTACATGTCACGTTAAGTTCTTGAGTTGTTAGTTGACAAATACTAAGAGTGTAAGCAACAGAAACTAACATATTCTGGGGGAAGCATACATTCTATTTCTTGATACTATGAACCTCTCTGTTATAATCCACATAAGCGACCATTTATTTGTATATCAAATTTATAAAACCTAGCTTACATGTTAAAAGTCAGAATCTGTGGTTGGTTCATCAAGCAAGTGCTATTTTTGCATCCTGATATACTCAGAATGTAGCACAATATACTGAATCAAAAGCATGACACGATGAATGCTGTTTTTGAAAAACACTTGATTTAAGAACACGTAAAGGACATATAAATTTATTTTGGTGATGCTGAGTAATATCATTTCTCTATGTTATTTAGTTATAGGAAGATGAGAGTTTGCCAAAACAAACCTTATTCACCAATGTATATGAAAATGGGAGATATAAGTCACACTCCAATTTGTTTAGGAAATTTTGTAGGAAAAATGTAAGTGTTCTTCTCCACTTATTCACTGAAAGTTGTGTTAATTTTTTTTTCATAAAACTATTAAAGGAACAATAAAAGGTAAATTTTCTTCTACCAATAACCTATCCTGGAGCTCAGTCTTGTATATAGAATATTAATGATTTAGAGTCAGAAGAATTTTTGAGTATTCGGTGAATGAATGAATGCATTGTAACATATGACATATATTCTTTCAAAATCTATATGGAAACAAGGGGTGCCTGGGTGGCTCAGTCGTTAAGTGTCTGCCTTCGGCTTAGGTCATGATTCCAGGGTCCTGGGATCAAGCCCCGCATCGGGCTCCCTGCTTGGCAGGAAGCCTGCTTCTCCCTCTCCCACTCCCCCTGCTTGTGTTCCCTCTCTCGCTATACATCTCTCTATCAAATAAATAAATAAAATCTTTTTAAAAAATCTATATGGAAACAGAAGCCTATCATTGAATACCTAGTTTCATTCTTATGCAGTTATTCTTTTCTTAACTATTGAATTTTAAAAATGAGATTGTCCATCATACTTTAGCAATGTAATTGACAGAAAATAATAACAGATAATGATGGGTGTGTGTATAAAAAACCAGAGAGAGAGAAAAAGAGAGGTGATTATAAATTCACTGTAATTTCAAGTGGAAAAGGAAATGGGAAATTCCACAATGCAATATTCCTATTCTACATTCAAACTCTGCCAAATTCTGCCACTTTTTCTTTACAAAATTTCTAAAATCCATCTGTTTTATAATGAAATATACATTTTTATCCCATTTTAGATCATATCAACTACCTTATTTCTTACATCATAGACTCCTCGAAGGCAGAGGTATGATAAACATGTGTCTGGTCAAGGCAAAATTATAAAATCAATAAAACTGGCTCTTCAACTTCTCTCCTTAACTTTGTCTGCCCAACTGGTTCCTTCATTGAGTCTCCTGACTGTGGGTGCTTTCAGGCTTCCTTATGGCTTCCTAGAAAGCCCACTTGCTTTCCTGGTAGGCCTGCGTCTTCTATTTCTGTTTGTGGTTATATTGCTCTCTACATAGTCTTCTCATTAAACCTACTAACCAGATCTCAATTTAGAATTTAGTCAAGTTTTCTACATAAACTACAGGGAAATGTTAATAACGGAAAGGATGTAATCAGCTCTTAGAAGTATTTATATTTTAAATGTTGACTATTTATCAATAAACACAGTATTAATTTAGCACTGACTTGGCACTGGCTGTTTAGCATTGGCTGAGTCAGACACAAAAGATACATAACAGATTGTCCCTGTTCTTGAGGAGTTTAACACTGCTTGAGTTGGGGAGATATTGCTAATATGAAACATTTTGAGCGAAATTGCCAATCTCTAATTTCAATATAATTGGAATTCTCAGTTGGAAGCAATCAGGATGGGATGGAATAAGTATAAAAGTCTTCAGGAAACAAATAATATATTATATGTTAATTTTAAAAAAGTCTTCAGGAAGAAACTGAGTCATTAACAGAACTTTGAGAAATATCCTGGATTTGAAAAAAACAGTCAACAATTGAGGTCGTTTCCAAAGCTGGAAAAAGCATGAGCAAAGGGACGAAAGTAGGAAACAAAATAGTTCACGCAAGAGACTAAGACTAGATTAATTGAATGGGACATCTGCTAGCCTGCCAGTAAAAAAGTAAACTCAGGTAGGTCGGGCATGATGTCCTTTCCCATTATTGCTTTCATTTCTGATGGCTTTAGGGAGGAATCCTTTTCCTTACCTTGTCCATCTTCAAGAGGCTGGACAAATTATTTGATGCCCCCCAAGAGATGTCCATTTCCTAACCCCTGGAACCTATGCATAAGTGAGTTTACATGGCAAAAGGGACTTGGCAGATGTGATTAAAGACTGATATGGGGAGATTATCCCGGATTAACCAGGTATGCCAAAACTAACCAAATAGGTTCTCAAATCAGTGAAACTTACCCAGCTGTGGTCAGAAGGAGCTATGAATACAGAAGGGTCAGATAAACAAAATATTTCTGGCTCTGAAGATAGAAGAAGGGGCAATGAAGGAATGTGGGCAGCCTCTAGAACCTGGAAAGACAAAAAAATGGACTATCCCCTAGAGCATCCAAAAAGGAACACAGCCTGGTCTAACACCTTGATTGTAGCCCAGTGAGACCTGTGTCAGACTTCTTTATTTTTTTTATTTTTTTATTGTTATGTTAATCACCATACATTATATCATTAGTTCTTGATGTAGTGTTCCATGATTCATTGTTTGTGCATAACACCCAGTGCTCCACGCAGAACGTGCCCTCCTTAATACCCATCACCAGGCTAACCCATCCCCCCACCCCCCTCCCCTCTAGAACCCTGTTTGTTTTTCAGAGTCCATCGTCTCTCATGGTTCGTCTCCCTGACCCACATAATTGGAAGACAAAAAATTTGTCATGTCTTAAACCATAGAAACTGGACACCTAAATGTTGAAATAAGTGGCTATTATTTACAGATAAAAATCATCATCCTCTATTCAAATTCCTGTTCTCCTATTTAACAACATCTACCCTCTAAGTTTTAGGAGCTAAGTAAGAGCCCAGTAAATACTTGCATATTTATTTTCAGTAATTCTGAATTGTGACTCTTCTGAAGTCTCTCATATATTTGTAGTAAAAAAAAAAAAAATTGTCATAAATGGAGCACGTAACACTATCACAAAATACACCAGCCCAGCTTATAAGAACAAAAGTTTCTAAAACTTTTGTCCCAAGGAAATCCCTCAACAAATGACTCCTCAAATAAATAATATGATACAGTATTTGCTATTTTTTATGACAAATATGAGACACAAAGAAATTAAGTTAGTTACTCAAAGTGAGTGTCAAAACACAATCTGAACTTAGGTCCCTCTGGCTTTTCATAACTGCACCAGCAAAGTATATTTGATTTCTTAAAATTTGATAGTACTCTTTCCCTGTCTAGTACATTTTACTTTCAAGTCGTACAACTGATAAAAAATAGGAAAGTGAGTAGAGGTCAACCACAGTGTTTTTCCAAGTTTGGGGGACTTAATATAGATATAAAACCATAAAAGAACCTACATGGGTCAAGTCATCTTTGCCCTTTGTTACAAATGAATGTATAAAAGGTATGCCTTATTAGAAGTCTAGTTCAGTGTTTGTTGTCTTTAGAAAGCCTGCTGCACCAGCCACAGAGCTACCCCACTCAGATCTCCTTTCTAGAGAGTATCTGATACAGGGGTGCTGTCAGCCAACAGCCTCTTCCACAGCCCCTCTGCAGTCCATCTTGGTATCTAATATGAGACACACTTTCTACAGTCAGCTCTAGCCAATGATGGCAGAGCTGGCATGTTCCAGGACCTGACCAGTTTTGCCCATCACAGGACTCTCCTGATGGGTAATCTCCTTGGAGCTCCTCCTTGTCAGGGCAGATACTGCTTTCAGACTCTCTCCAACCAATTTTCCTCTCGGCCTCCCTCCTGTCATAGATGTCAGACCTACGTCATAGTCTGAAGTCCTTCCCTTCTCCTTCACCCTTTCCTCTTTATCTTCAATTCATATTCCCTCCAAAACACCTTTTGTGACTCAAACTCAGTCTTGGCACCTGATTCCAGTGCACCAGAACTGATACCTATGATTACAAGGACTTTAGGAGTCCATTTCCCTACCAAGATGAAAATAATAAGGCTAGCATTTCTCTATGCAAATCAACTGCTGATGACCAGGATTCTTTCTGCTCAGCAGGTGGCCAACTGGGATACACAATCAATGTTGTTCCACCATAGGACCACTGGAGAGCAATGCTGGTGGCAACAAGGCTGAAAACTATATATAAATACTTCCAGTCTCCTTGCCAGAAAAGCTGGTATGTTCTGTTGTGTCACCCATACCTGTAAAGAACAACCTGTCCCTTTTTTTCTATCTGCTGCATGTGACAAAATCAAATCTGTGTTTCCTCACTCAGCACATATCCAGCTTTTCTTGTATTAACATGGCTTATCCCCCTTTCAATTCATTAACTCGCTAATGAATTATGAGCCACCAGAGGAAGTATCATATCTAATGCAACATTTGAGATTATTGCAAGACTATGATTTCTCCTCCAAAATATTTCTAACACTATTTAGAAAAACAATCATGCAAATAAGCATGTGGTTGTGTTTTACCTGAACCATTTCCTAGTTCTATTATAAACCTTTGTTTTTCCTTTGCTTTTCAACATGGCATATGTGCTTTTTTTTATACTCTGGTAAAGCAACTTGACAGTTGGTAGCTGTCTGGCTGTTTATTCAACATATGTACCACTTAATGCACAGGTCTTACTGATACAGTCCCCAAAGTCGGTCCAACTGGGATAAAAGTCAACAAATAGAGCTTTGCAGGGAGAACATTTACTTGGGGAGAGTTAAATATTTGAAAGGTGTTTAGCAGTTAAGATTTAAGCCTAATGTCATAAGAATTTACAGGGTCAGCATCTCCCTTAGCACCACACATTCTCTTGATTTCACATAGGAGCTCCATATGTTAGGAAATCACCTTTTTAATTAGATCTCTGTAGCCTCGTTCTAAGTTACCACTGACACAAGTCTTGGATAAAATCCTATTCTCAGGAAACCTTTCAGTAAACAGTTAGCTGTAGGTTCTTACAAGTAGATATGGAGACAGATTCTCCCAGATTGCAAGTGATTTTAAATTAGCTGCTCTGCAAAGTGGTGGGTGTGGTGTTATTTCAACATCCTTATATATTACCTGAGGCTTTTCCCCAGGGAAAACAAAATGTGCTCAGTAGTTTGCATTTGTGCAAGTGGAATTAGTTAGGGAGTTTTGTGACCTATTCTGGTCTGTCTGGACTAGCAGACAGGGTAAAACACAGAAATCCCCAATCCAGTTTGGCCACGGGACTGCTGAGGTGTGAATTCATCTGCCAAGTAAAGCTTCCTGAAAATATAGAAATGGTCTTCAAGAAGAGAGAAGAAAGTTAGTGGAAAAGTTATATATGAGGAGCTATTTTGTACCAGATACCAACCTCCCAAAAACCCTAAAGGGAAAGCAGAATTAATATTTTCACTTTATTAGGTGAAAAAATAATTGAGGCTGAGTGGCAAAGTGACTGTCCCAAGGAGACAAAGATAAACAACGGCACAGCCTCGCTTCAAGTCCCATTATAGATAAAACCAAAGTCCTGTTCTTAACCAGAATCATACACTGTTTATGAGCAATCTAATTATAATGACACTTTGAAACTTACAGAAATTGCAGGGCAACTTAATTTGACATGAAGCTCTTTTGGTCCTGGAGTTAGTCTGTGCTAAATGGAGTTAGCCTATGCTCCAGAGATAAATTAAGTTCTAAAGTCACCAATTCTCAAATTTAGCATATCAGACAAAAATGTTATCATCTGTTTCAAGTTCCCATGGTCCTCTGTCTCCTGGCCTACAGTGCTGCCACTGAGGCCCAACCAATCATTCACTCTGTGAGTGTCGAGCTCTCCCTCCTTGGCAGCTGCCACACAGTGAGGTAAACGAGCTGCATGCCTAGAGTTTTTATCCTTCCCCTCTACTTTTAGATTTGAATGGGATAGCTCATCTCAGTACATGGCATCTGGAATGTTCCACATGCAAAGTGGTTGGCATGCAAAGGAACTGTATGGTACGACTTGGAAGTGACTGAGAGTTAACTCTCTATGGTGAAAACATTGACCAACAGAAAAGAGAAGATAGGAGAGAGTCAAGTAGATAAATGTCTTCACCTTGCCCCACCACCTAACATGGATCATTCTATGCAACACATCCAGGCATACACTGTATGAGTAGAAAATACACCTGCCTAGGAACATCAGGGCTTGTTGTGAAGCTGCAGTCAGACATACAAATACAGCATTTCATTTATTTTCTACAGATTTTCCTTGCCTCATTGCCCTTATTCCTAAACCTCTTGTCTTAGGTTTGCACATACGAAATAAAACACTGGCACTTAATCCTCACCTCAGCCTCCATATTCTGAGGAAACTAGCAAGCAAAGCCATTTCACTGAAGGGAAGAATTACTACATGGAATTGTCAAAAATGTAGATATCCTACTGCTGACTTTCTCTACCTTAAACATGAAAACTTGTCTGGGTCATAATTTAATTTCAGATGCTATCTTGTTTCATATTAATCTTGTATTTAAAAGAGATTCTGTGGAATAACTCAAGATGCCCAAGTAGTACGTTTTTGCTTTCTTCTTCCATGCTAAGAAAACTACAATTGTGTTATAGTCAGTGATATGTTTACAGCCAGGTAATGGACCATGATTTGTCTAACTCACTTATGACAACAATGTTCCCAAATTTCCAAGCCTTCAGTGAAGCAAGAGGTGCCACCTGCCCTGCTCTGGATGAGATGATTCTGGAAAAGCTTTGTTTAATAATAAAGAAGGATAGATGGGGATGGCTTGATGTCTGATTCTTCCCCAACCTTCTTTCTAGAATGTAGACATGATGCCTAGAGGTGCAGTACCATTTATCTACTAGCTTCAGTGACCATCTACCCCCATATAGTGACAAGTAAGAAGAAAAATCAACATGTCCAAGACAATGGAGCAGACAGAGAAAAGTGTTGGTCTGGACTTTCTGCAACATGAAAAAACAAACAAACAAATACTTTGTTTAAGCCACTATATAGTTAGGTTTTAGGATATTTAGCCAAACGCATTATTAACTGATATACATTCTTAGTTTTGTATATTGTGTTGATAGTCTCTTAAAATCCAAGATTTCCCATGTGGAATTTCTCTAACAGGGGCAAAGACTTCAATCTTATCAAAGTAGGGGAAAGAAAAAAAAAAGAAAAGAAAAGAAAGAAAGAAAGAAAGAAAGAAAGAGAGAAAGGAAGGAAGGAAGGAAGGAAGGATGGAAGGAAGGAAGGAAGAAAGAAACTAAAATAGAGCAGAAGCTGAATGTGCAGTAAGCTGATATACTGCATAACTCACATATTCTAAACACAATAAGCATAGAATACTGAGTATTTTTCCTATACTGCAAATACGGTTTGACATCTAAGAAAAAGGTAACTATTTCCCCCCTAGTATTACAGTTAAATGGTTAGGTCAGTATTTAAACACAAGTGTTACAAGGTTTTAAAATGTGTATTTTTAGCATTATAAGGTTTTCTTTCCAAAATATATATTTATTTTGAAAAGTGATGAAATTTTTAACAAAGGTTTATATGAATTATTATAACTACTTCAATTAGTTTTTGGAAGCACTGGCTTTATTTCTGTATTCTTTCTAAGTCCTTAATTTTCTAATTTATATTATGAATCTCCAATAATAAAAAATAAATTTACATTTATTTCAACAGGGAGGCTTATTTTTCCCAAGAAATGCCTATTACTGTCTTAGGAAATACTAATATTCCAAGAAACAAAGTCTAGGAAAGCTGTGTCAGCATAAGCACGGGTATTTACTTAACATTTATGTGACATACTGAAGTACGTCACTTAACTACAATCATTTATGTACTCATACACACACATAAATATCTCTGTGTATCTAGATATATTTTACACTCATCCAAAAATCTTTAGGTTTGATACTAAGAAAAGGTCAAATGTCTTTTCTTTTAATGCTCTATGTACTTCAGCTTATCGATACATATTCAACTTTAGTTCCTTATTGTCCTTATTAGAAGTTTCCAAGAAGAAAAGAACCATAGGAAGAATTTTCTAATATGCTCAAGTTCACATCATGGGTTTAGTTGAACTAAGATGGCAATTTTTGCTTCCAGTGTATTAATACTCATAGTCACTGGACAATCCTTCTGTAGAATATTCAGCCTACTTTCTGGGGTCTCAGAGGTGAGGATGGAGAAAAGAAAGTAGATAATATTTAATTTCCAAGTACAAGCCCTTCTAATTTTTTCTTTCAGTTAAGAGAGGAAACAAAAATACTGTAATGAAAGACTACCACTTGGAAGAAATCATCTCTATTTAAGACTAATTAAAAACTAATCTAATTAGACTAATTAAAAATTGAAATCAGCATTTCAATTAACATAGATTTATTTTGTTTATTTTCAGTTTTGCAAGTGTAGAACAACTATCATATGGGCATAATGGTGATGAAGTTCTTATTTTAATTATGAGTTTTGCTTCTGCAGAAAGAAAAATGTAGACTTATCATGCTTTAATAGATAATAAAAGAAGAGTTCAAACTCTAGATAGTACAATGACTTTCCCAAAAACAGATCTTTTCCTTTTAAGCCCCAGATCAATAAATGACCCTTTTGATCACAGAACAAACTAAAACCTCCTCTATATTTTGCTTGTTACTTTCATTTTTTCCCCCAAGAAAAGATGAAGCCACTTAAGTAGCAGACCACAAAAGCACTGTGGCACTTTCATCCTAGTTAGGAGTTCAAAAAGTAAATAAAACTTTTTGAAACTTATACTTAAGAACAAAGCTAGCACCCAGTAGCTCAATATGCCTTTGGGGTTAGGAGTTTATTCAGAGCATCAAGAATCAGTATTTCCATCTAGACATACAAGTGATCTAAATAGCATTCATAGGACTTTAAAAGCCTTTTTGAAATAAAAAGTAGAGCAAACTACAAAAGTATAAATTCTAAGTTTTTCTACATCATTCTCACTTTGTAGAGCATTTGGTGAGGACGGGGACTGCCGGGACATCACATATCAATCAGATATGAAAGAATACGCTGGTCCACATGGCCAAGGCACAAGAACAGACTAATGAAAACCAAGCTGCGGGCCTCTCCTCTTCAGTTCGCTTTCCGTCAATTTTCACAGGAATCCATTGAGTGAGGACACTTTGTGGGTATTTGCTATCACTACCAGATCCCTATCTTTCCTTAGCATATCAAAATATGGACTAGTAGAAAGGAGCATAAGTGCTGGAAAGTAAAGAGGAACAAGACACGTATATATGGGAAGGATGAGGCACACATTGGCAGCCCAACTGAATATTTGGTGCAAACTGAACTTAAGGAGCGAAAAGAATACCTCCGCAAAGTTGACATTTCTGTTTCTTTTAACAGGTAATTTGGAGCGTTTAGTGGATAATAGGGATTAAGAAGTTTCAGTAGTGAGTTTTGTAATATCAAGTAGTAATACTTTTGAATGTATTTTAAATATGAGGGAAAAGTATAAAATCTCTCCATACCTCCCCCCTTGAGCATATCAACAAAATATAGTATCCACTCAACAGCTTAATTGGTTCATTTCTGTATTTTTGAATACAAAAAGTTACTGAGAGTAAGTCAAGAGTTCCACATTTTGATTGCATGTTATTTATTTCCTCTTGGCCCTAAGCAGATTCAATACCTATTTTGCTCTCACCATCACAGTTAAACTCACCCATACAATTGAGTACTGAAATCTAGTTGGAAAGGAAAAAAAAAAAAAAAAAAGCTTGGATATTTATATGGAAAACTTGCCCTGAAGAAAAAGCCACTATAATGTCAGAACTAAAAAATGGCAATTTTGTATTTGAGCATTTCTTACTGAAAATGTTAATTATAAAATGTGCCAACTAAGATTTGCTCTGTCATTTACCAGCACAAGATCTCATTTGCTCCTTTGTCTTGCTATACGCCCCTACTGCAGTCTGAATGAGTGATGTTCTTGAATTACTGCTCTTTCCAAATTCTTTTTCCTCTGCTTCCCTTACTTTACTAGTTCTCAGGTTTCTGTCTCCATTGTTCCCGTAGTCTGGTACTCCTTCTGGAATTGTAGCTTTATAAAATGCTGTGGCGATGGGTTGCAGGATTTTTTCCCTCCACTTGTATACTGCCAAGGGACTCTTTGAAGACCCTACTTTTACCATCAAGAACTAGGGAGGCAGACCTGGTGGCCTTAAGGGATTTAATTAGAGTTCACCAAGTCAGAATCTCCAAGCTCTCCAAGACCTAATTTAAATACAAGTTCACTCCCTTTTTCAACTATTTCTCAGGCCCTTATTAAAATTTCAGGTTATTAAAGGGAACATCCTGCGTTTTGCAATACCCAGAAAATAAACCTGGGTTATGCAGAATCTCAAACATCCTCTAGGTGTAAATGCAAAATTCTGCCAATCGCTAGGGAAATAATAATGAATTAGTAATATAAATTACTGAAACAACCATTGTGGAATTTTGTTGATCATGATCAATTACATTTATATGGACAGGACCTATTTTATAGGAGATAGCTAAACACTGGTAGTAGATCAGTGAGAGAAAATATGTAATTAAATGCATTTGTGGTCAGTTGTCCTATTATTGCCTTATATAAAAATGATAATTATTATGACTACTCTTTAGGTCGTCTGATATCCCTTTTGTTAAGCTGTCAGCCAGAATCCTTGTTAAAAGCTCATGACAAATTACACCAATTTACAAAAATGTTCTGGTCAATCAAACTTCTGTTACACATGGATATGATAGGAGAGCCACATATAACATGATTTCTGATTGACGGCATTGAGATTTGATGAGAAAAAAAAGTGCTGGTCTTTTCTTGCCCTTTCCTTTCTGCATTAAGAACTGTGTCTTAATTAGACCTTCTAACCAGAGATTGACTTAAAACACAAATTAACCACACCATGGTGTCAAACTTAAACAGCTAACCACATTAAAATCTATGGAGCTTTGGCATGAAGAAAGATAGCTACAGTGGAAAATGCCACTAAGCCAGCTGTCACATAAGTAGGAGAAATGGGCAGAAGGAAAGCAAACAGGTTGCTTTGACACCATTTAATTGTCAGTCTTCATATAAAGATCAAACAAAACAGAAGAAATTCATAGGGGGCAGGGAGATGGAAAGAAAATGAAAGCTTTGCACCTTCTATTTGATTTGGGGTGTAATTTACAAAACACATCAACACTGTTTTGTTGCTTTAAAAAAAATTCGACTAGAAAGAATCTTTCTTAGCGAAATAAATAATTTTGAGAACTCTGTCACAGCCATTGTTTTCAATATTTCTCAGCTCACATCCCTGTAGTATTTTCATATAATTAGCATATTAGCTTTCTCAAAGTTAACCTTCACCATGGCTTTATAAAGTGAATTGAAAATCTGGATCTTTTCACAGAGCTGACTGGTGAGAAAGAAATTTAGGTCATCCGTACACTTTGGATTTTTTATTATTTATATGCTTTTAAGTAGGCATAAAATCTTAGGTACTTTTCCATCTATTTTATTCATATAAAAATGAAATATTTTATGCCATTTACACTATAAGTCAAGTTATATTTTAATCCTGATTATTTTCTGGCATCACTGCACAGAAAAATAGTGAAGTTACAGTCTTATAAAAGTACACTAATTCTCAGTTACAACATTACAAGACTAGTTTATTGGTATAAATTCACATGAACTTCCCAAGATGAGATATTTTTCATAATTTAAAATTTTAAAGTTATGGTTTATAATGATCACCCTGGAGCAGAAAAGGAAAATCTGTTTCTTCAGTAGATGTGTTAAAAATTCTTTCCATTTGCTTTCCACCAAAAAGATCATGCTTAAGTACTTTCATTTAATATAAAATATTTTTCAGGTTTGCCTTGTTATTTAACGAAATTCAAAATCAGTTTGCAAAGGCAATCGCCCCATTCGCCCAACCCTCTAAAAAAACTTGTCATTTCATGACAAACATAGATTTCCTGAGAGATGGAAAACATTCACTGTGAAAATTGCTATATTTATCCTTGAGACATATTTGGTAAAATTCACTAATTTGCCCAGTGCATAATTTCAGTATGTTCATGGAAAAACAAACTGTCTTACCAATGACTTTAAAACAGAATCCCTCTGCTCTCAGAATTCAATGGAAGCAAGTGCTATGTAAATACTAATGATTGAATGTGATCTTCCCAGGCAGGGGGAAGAAAAATGCTCATTTTGATCACATACACTGAGGCGTGCACACACCCATGTGTGTGCGTGATTTTTTCAGGGAAGACCTTTATAAGATTGTCTAAAAAATAATCAGAACAATAGTTTACAGGTCAACAATTAAGTCAGAGAGCAAGATGGAGACAACAAAGTATGAGGACTGCTTTTCTTAATCACATAGGTCACATGTTATTTGTCCCTAAATGGTCTCTGAAGATTCTAGTTGTACTTAATTTGTTTTAATATGATGTTGCAAAATTTACTTTAATAATGTGCTAAAAGTCAACAGAAGTCTATCTTTGGTTCCTTCTCATATCACTTTTAGTTTTATATAGGCTTGTTTATGAAGAGGAAATGAATTTCCCAAATTTGAAGGTGAATATAGACTTTCAGCTTGGAATGTGCTTCCAGTCTCCTGTTCCTAGAAGATTCATCTCCTCAAATTCATGTCCAGATTACCTTTGGTCCATTATAAATTAAAAGTAATTAGACAGTGTATTTAATTTAAAATAAACATACAGATTTTTCTGTTTGATTTTTCACTGTTCACATATGAATGGGTACTGTATATTTCTCTAAATTATTGTGTAATAGATTTCACAAAGAATTATCAACAAAACACAAAAAATATTCATAATCTCACTATTTCTTCTACTTACAATTCCAACATCTAAAGAGGCAGGGAAAGGTAGCTAAACTGAGTGATAGGGCCATGATAGACCATAATAGGCTAGAATATGTAATTCAACTCCTTGCACACCAAAATGATAGTGAGCAAACTAAGGGTAACTGGTATAGACTGAATGTTTGTGTACCCCCTAAATTCATATGTTAAAATCCTAATCCCCAGTGTGATGGTAATGGGAGGTGGGCCTTTGTGAGTAGTTAGGTCATGAGGGTGGAGCCCACGTGAATGGAGTCAATCCTCTGATAAAAGAGATCCTAGAGAGTTTTCTTACCCTTTCTGCCAGAAGATAGCCATCCATAAGCCAAAAAAGCAGCTCTCATCAGACAGTGAATCTTCTAGCGCCTTGATCTTGGACTTCCCAGTCTAGAGAATGGTGAGAAATAAATTTCGGTTGTTTATAAGCCACCCAGTCTGTGGTATATTGTTATAGCAGCCCAAGCGAACTAAAACAATGGCCATGGCCTAACTCATGTATATTTTTGGGAAATATTTTGTCTTTATAAAGAAAACCCCATTCTATATATATGCCTCTTTTGACTAGAGTATTTGAATTTACACAGTTCTCACTGTATCCTGATCGACTGAAAATATAATTCAAAGAAATCAGTATATAAAGTAGGAGACATGAAATCCAAAAATCATAAAAACTCGTAACAATGAGTGTGAGTATTGCTGGGTGGAGAAGCTTTCCTGAGTTTTTTAAGATTCTATCACAATACTCTATTAAACTAAGAGATCCAGGGAAAACCCAGGAAAAGTCCAGAGCCCAAGATTAAAATCACAGAAGGGTTTCAAACAGAGATTGACTAACTGGAAGGTAAAAAATTAAAATAATGTATTCACAGTCCAAGAAACTGCTAGCTATGGTTGATAAAACATTTTGAGCATTATCATGAAGGAATCAAAATGGACCTCCAATCTACCAGTTTTCCATGCTTGTTCTAATTCTTACTCTCTTCGTTTGAATTCTAGGCGATTGCATCACCTACTTACACAAAGGCCCATGATGTTAGGGAAAAATAAAAAACTGGAATCCACAGAAATAGCCACTCAGCCCTTAAGCCTCCTGCATCCTCCTGCATCCTCAAAGACATATGATTTTATACACTCATATTTTAAAGTCTTGCTTTAATACTTAATGACAGATTCAAATTGATTACATCAAGAACATCTGTTTCACCTGATAATACCCAGACAAAAAACTTGAACTAAAGGTAAAAGAATTTTCCAACTCTGCAATTTTCTTATAGTTTACTTGTGCTAGCTTTATTAGTATTGCCTTCAATATGAGCTTTCTCTATAGGATTCTTTTAATTCATCAGTAATCTTTGGAGAGTTAAGTTAGGTAAAACCAGAAAAAATAATATATCAGTCTTCATAATTGGATACCCACGAACTACAATATGTAGTAAGACATGGAAAGCAAGTCAACAGATTGAGTGTACCATAAGATAATGTGGAGCATCCCCCTCCTGCCCTTAGAATACCTCACATACAGTATGTAATTTGTGACTCCCTGATGTTTTGTCCAAGAATGGGTGCCAGAGTCGTTCTTTACATCAAATGTGAAAAAAGTTTGAGTTTTTATGCAAACTAGATGCTATTAAAGTTGTATCTTCTTCTAGCCTTCCAACATATTGCACTGGGTGCTTGTCTGTGGTCGATGCACACCACCCCACACCCCGCCCACAGAATGGAGCCAGTGACTGTGTAATACTACCAGACTGATATTCATAAAACTCTACTACAGATGTGTCAGTTCATTCAAGTATTTACATCATGATTCATCATGGATTTCCTCTACAAGTTTATTTTATTCCAACATTCAGAGTTTTAATATCATCTGTCCTCCGTCCCAATCACTCCTCAACACTGAAATCCTGTTTCTCTGATCTGCTTCGCCACCACACAAAGGAGTTTTTTTCTAAAACTGTCTTCCTTTTTTGCCTATACTCCAGACCAAGTTCCACTCTTTGAAGCTTTCTGTAATTATTTGAGTACACACTGCTTATTCTATTTATTCAGTTGTATTGCTCATTGTACCATATAAATTATTCATTCATTTGAAAACGCTAGCTTTGGCCTCTTTCTGCCCTCTCCCCAAACCATCTTCTTGTCTTTAGTATTTGTTTCTTATTTGCATAAAACACTTAAATGCTTGCCCATAAGATAAAGTAAAAGAACGTTTAATATGTTGTTTTGATAGGTAGATGGCTAAATTTTGGGTAACAAAACCCAACATTAGAGTGACTTAAACTAAATCAAACTAATTTCTTCCTAATTTAACAGTCTGGGGAAGACAGCTTAGGATCGTAATGGAAGCACTACTTCCAGGATCATCAAGGAATCCAGAATGCTTCTACATTGCTGCTTTGCTGTATGTAGACTACACCCTTGCTTCCATGATCCAAGCTGGTTCACAAGCCCGAACATATTCTAAAATGCAGAATATAAGAAAGAGAGAAGGGAGAACAGCCTCTCCTGTGAGGGACATCTCACTTCCTTACACCACGTTGTCCTAAATTTAATCAAAGCCACACCTAGTAGTAAGGAACCAGGAAATACAGTGTTTATTCCAATGTATGCCCAGTTACAAATTAGGTATTTTGTTACCAAAAGAGAAGTGACTGGATATAGGTAGACCCAAGGTCTGTTATACAAGGACTACAGTGATCTTTGCCTATATTAACTCCATGCCTATCTCCCTAGTATTTTCATTCTTTTTACTCCCTCTACTTTAGAAATAATAATTTTTTTAGTTCCTCAATCTCCTCCTTTTTCATGAATCACACTATCTTTATGTCTTCAGGTGCTAACATCTATTCATTCTTCACCCTTCACCTTAAGATCACCACCTCAAGAAGTCCTGCATCAAATTGAGTCTGATTATAAAGTCCAATAGCACTCCGACTTCTTTGATACATTCATTGTACTTCTGTTTGCATGTTTAATGCTTGCTATTTTTTAATGCTTTCTATTTTTTATTGAGCAGTCCAATCAATAAAAACAGGTCAGTGTGACAGAAGTTCAAAGTACCTTGAGAAAAGATTCATCATAGAAAGTGAGAAAAGACTCCAATTTGAAAGTTCATTTTGGAAGCTGAATTTTGATTTGTGTAGGCAGAGAGAATGGGAAAAGGACGACAAAGAATACAACTTATTTACTGGATGAGCTGGATGTCATTGAAAGACCCAAGTTTATTTTTTCTCACTATTGGTTTGCAAGCTCACTCAATGGATCTATTTATCATTGTCCCTGGGATAAAATCTCAGACAAGTCCCCTATATTTTTTAGTCACTCATAGATAATTGAAATGGCCAGTTCATTTAAATAACCCCTTAACTCTGGTTAGTCCAATGTACTTTGATAACTTTAAACTACTATCCAATTTAAACTATTTCCAGGACCTTGGAAACCTGGATTAGAGGAGAGAAATTAGGAATAAAGAATTTATTTTTATATAGATGGTAGCATTATAATGTGATAGTGGTACCCTCTGGATAACTGTTGAGTCATGGCTATTTTCTCTTTTATTGGGGAATTTTGTAGATTCCACAGAAATGCTTCTGCCTGAACTCTCCAACCATAGCTCCCATAGTGCTGGCACTGGCTGGCCACTTAGTACTCCCTCATCCTCCTGTGCCTGTATTGAGATAGTTGTGCATTTCTATTTGATCCCATTGAGTGGCATAAGAGAAACAATATAAGACCAGATACCCTTTTTGGGTTTCATTATCTGGTCCCCAAGAAACACACATCTTGTTCCCTTCAAACTCTTAAACTGAAGCTCAAGCAAACATAATTACTTCTATTAACTCAATAGGAAGAGGCAGCTTTAGCCAAATCCTTTCTTTTTACGTAAGAGAAATTAGTCATGAGATCCTTAAAATTCCAAAGAAAGTGTGTTAAACTCTGAGTGGTCCTTGTGAAGATCTTTTCACTTGACTTGAGGTAAGAGAGTGGGAATAACTGTCTTCCTATGCTCCATGAAAGGGATTGGGAATCCAAAGCACACTTAAAACTTCTCTTCAAAGAAATCTCTCCTCATCTCAATTTTCTTCTGGTATAGCTTAGATGTGGCTGATGGCGAGTCCTCCTAGAATGAGCATTACTATCTCTTAGGTGAACTGCAGAGATAAAGAAACACCTCACTCTAGAATGAAGGAATATCTGATTCCTCTTGTAGTTATAGTCTTTGTGGCCTCAAAACTAAAAGAAAGGCACTCATCTAACATATTTTAAGGGGGAAAAAAGCAAGGTTAATCTGGGAATATCTAGTCACCCTCTATTTGGAGATAACCCAATAACACCTTGAGAGATTCATAAGATTCATTCATACAAACAAACAAGTATAAAATTGAGAGATAAAGCTGAAAAGGGATTCTTAAAGATCATTCTTAAGAGTTGAAATTTGGACCTATAATATAGCTCAATAGAACTACCATAGAATTTACTGTGAGATTATTTTTAAAAACACATTATATTCCCCACCACACTTTTGTAATCACTTCAAACCTTGAAAATGATAAAATCTGCTGTAGGGACATTTCCATTAGTGACTCTATTATAATGTGATAGAATTGGATGGTCCCACTGGATTTATGTAACTCTGCATTTGGTTCCAAAATTATAGAATCTCAGAGTAAAGAAATCATGATGCACAATCTTTATTGATAATACAATGAAAACAATTTTACATGAAATTCCTGTGTCACATAAAAATAAGAATACTGCTAATAAGGGCAGCATGGTATCCTCTAATATAATTTTTTGACTGAAGTCATGTAATCTAGCTGAAGGAAAGTGCAAAGTAGAAAAAAATCCACAAAATAATTTAGATAGGTCAATATAAGTCCTTCCTTATGAACATTCTTTTGAAGGAACTATCCTTATCATACAATTCTAAGTCCTTATAAAATAGAAATGGAGTTGGGAAGTCATATGACTTGATTTTACAAGAACCAGTTAGTAAATCTGACTAATACTGGCATAGATATGATAATCAAATCCAGATCTATTAATGACACTGCCATGAGAAGCATATAAATATAAAAATAAGAGGACAAGAATAGAGCCCTAGGGGACCACATATTTTACAGTAACTGTTTCCGATGAGCTGCTACCCAATATAGTATGCTGTGTCTGCTGACAAAGATAATTACATTTCAAACCAATTTAATGCTGTCTCAGAATTCCAACTCACGTTTCCGAAAGTTCTAACGTATATCACTGTCTACTGTGTCAAAGGTGAGTGATAGATCTAACTTTGGGTGTAGGCATCCCTTCTTTCTCAGGAACTCTTACATATCACTGAAGATAAACAAGTAGTAGTCTCTGGTAACTTAATGGGCACTCCAAAATCCATGTTGGAATTTTATCAAATATTAATCATAAAAATTTTGTCTTCAGGCAAAATATCAAACATGTTTCCATTCTTTTTTATTTTTTTTCCTAAAAGAGACAAGAACTGGAAAATCTATATCAGAATCTAGCAGGCACATGGTTGATAATCCTCGAATGTTTGTTGAATGAATGTATGCATACATGTTTATTTAACAGTCAATGAACTAGAGAAACAAAAGGCATGTGAAATATTAGCATGCTAATAGGTTATGGTATTCTCATTTCTACTAAAAATTATATTCAATATATAATTCCTTAATTACATGTATGAGCAGGGCCAAATAAGTCCTTAAAATAAAACAAAAAGCAAGAAAATAAAACTAACAAAGATTCCCCCAAAACATGCAGAGAATTTCTTGTGTATTTCTCCAAGACTTGTTTTGAATTAATACTTTTAAGAATAAAAAATAGGAAGAAGATTTTGTACCTGTAGTGGGTATAAACCAAAAGCCATTAAGTTCAGGCATGTGTGAATAAAAATTGCTTTCACTCTTTTCTTTCAATCAATGACATATTCCCCAATCCCCACTGAAATGTGGGAAAGTCAGCTCTATTCATTCCATCTGCTTCCCTCCAAGATGGTGGAAATGCCCACACTCATCAGTCAACACCAACTACCACAACAAATTGCTCTGTCTCAGTCCTCAGAGTCCCTTCAGTTTTGCCACTTCTGCTGTTTTAGTGCCCTTCTCAGCACCTAGTATCCAGTCTGCAGGGAGCTGCCACAAAAATCGGCTCATTTTCATTTATACACCAATTCTTTCTCTCCCCAAGTCCTTGGGAGTATATTTAGCTCGAAAGACATCTCCCTCTTTTTCTCTCTTCAAACCCTCCAGGACACATAATTTATTCTCAATGAAACTGGTTTTAGTCAAGATAAGCCGGGAAGGAAAATGTATTAGTTAACAACAAGTTGAGTTACTATCACAAAGTAATCAATAATACGGAGACTGAAATAATTCAGTTCATTTCTCTTTCATATAATATCCACAGATAAAAGATCCTTTACTAATAGGGGAGCTCTACTATCTTCACCCCAGGTGGCTCTGTTTGGGGATCAAGATGGTTGTTCCAGTGTTCATCTCCTCCAACGGAAAGGAGAAAGGGACTTAAAGGGAACTTGTGCATATTTCTTTATAGGGACATAATTTGGAAGAAAGACTGGTTTCACAGAGTTGTGGCCAGTGCAGTCACATAGGCCTTATGCTCAGAAGGGAGACCCAGGCTGGGCTTTAATGCTCTGCAGCCACCATATTATTTTTTTAATTATTAATAATTTTATCTTTGAATTTCTGTTTTGCAAGAGAAGTTCAATGGGACAATGGAGCATGTGCTAGGGGCATGGAGCCTTGGCTCACTATTGATTCTACCTCCCTGTGATGTCCCCTCTTGAGATAGCCTTGGACACTCTCAGCCTCACCCCACTCAGCAACTGCTGCTGTCCCCCACTCCCCAGCAGGGCTTCACCTATTATAAATAAAGTTTTTTTTTATTATGTTCAGTTAGCCAACATTATAGTACATCATTAGTTTTTGATGTAGTGTTCAATGATTCGTTAGTTGCGTATAACACCCAGTGCTCATCACATCACGTGCCCTCCTTAATACCCATCACCCGGTTACCTTGTCCCACCACCCCCTCTGTAGCCCTGTTTGTTTCCTGGAGTTGAGAGTCTCTCATAGTCTGTCTCCCTCTCTGATTTCTTCCCAGTTTTCCCTCCCTTCCCCTGGGGTCCTCTGGGCTATTCCTTATGTTCCACATGTGAGTGAAACCGTATAATTGTCTTTCTCTGCTTGACTTATTTCACTTAGCATAATCCCCTCCAGTTCCATCCATGTCGATGCAAATGGCAGGTGTTCATCCCTTCTGATGGCTGAGTAATATTCCATTGTATATATGGACCACATCTTCTTTCACTTTATTAGGAACTGTCAGTCTGTTTTTCAAAGTGGCCACACCATTCTGCAGTGTTACTGGCAATATATGGGAGGTGCAGTTGCTCCACATCATCATCACACTTGATATTGTCAGTATTTTTTATTTTAGCCACTTTCATAGTTATGTAGTGGTATTTAGTTTGGGTTGTAATTTAAAATTTCCTAATGGAAAATCATGTTGAATGTATTTTATGCACTTATTCTCCATATTTATATCCTCTTTGGTGAAATATTTGTACAAGTTTTTGCCCATTTTTTTAATTGGGTTGTTTCCTTATTGTTGAGCTCTAGGAAGTCTTTATATTTTCTGGATATAAATTATTTGCCAGATATATGTCTTGGAAATATTTTCTCCTGGTCTGTAACTTGGCTTTTTATTCTCTTGACAGATTAGCAAAGAAAATTTTCTAATTTAGATGAAGTCCAATTTTTCTATTGTTTTTCTTTTATGGTTTATGTTTTTAGAGCCATTTCTAAAATTTATTAGCCTAACCCCAAGTGAAAAAGATTGCCTCTTCTGCTTTTTTATTAAGAGTTTACAGATTTATATTTTACATTTATATATACGATTCATTTTGTATTAATACTTATATAGGGAATGAGGTTTAAGTCCGGGTTTATGTGTTTGCAAACAGATGACCAATTATTCCAACATTGTTTATTAACAAGACCAATAGTCTCTGTTTAATTGCTCTGCACCTTTGTCAATAATCAAATGGCCATATTCAGTAGGTCTATTTCTTTACTCTCTATGTGGTTCCATTGATTCTTCTGTCTGTCTTTTTGCCAATACTACACTGTCTTCATTAGTGTTTATAATGTCTATTGATCAATTATTTTTTATTCAAATAAGTTTGTTTAGTAGCATGTTTTCTGTGGGTAGCTGATGTTATCAGAGCCCTTGGAGAAGAGAAGGTTTGATTTGGTTGGGATGGGCAAATGGTCAGAGAGGACAATGCTTATCAGTATGGACAGAGTGTATATGTGGACCTGACCTCCCAATTGGGTTAAGGAGCACATCTAGAAGTGGGTGGATAGTAAAGGCTGATATTGCTCACTTGCTCTTTTATTTTTTAATATTTTATTTATTTATTTAATTGACAGAGAGAGAGAAAGAAAGAGACAGCATGAGAGGGAACACAAGCAGGGGAAGTAGGAGAGGGAGAAGCAGGCTTCCAGTCGAGCAGGGAGCCTCATGCGGGGCTCGATCCCAGGACCCTGGGATCATGACCTGAGCCGAAGGCAGTAGCTTAACCAACTGAGCCACCCAGGTGCCCCGATATTGCTCACTTGAAAATGAACAACAATCATTCTTTGTGTATCCTCATGGAGTTTCACTCTATCCGTGTGCATCCTAATCCACAGAAGATACTGAAGGTGACAGATGCAGATATCTAGACCAGATATCTGGAGCTTTTTCTACATAACTCCCTCTATTTTGGAACTATTTGCTGAAATTTCTAGCTGTCTCCATTTCTCTGAACTCCAATTTCCAGCTCCAAAACTCAACAAGGCCATCAGACTCTGGATTCTCTTTGGTGTGCCCACAGTCTAAAAACTGCCACCAACCAGAAATCCTAAGTGCTATTAGGGCTTACCATCTTTGTTTTCTTTTTCTCAAGGATAAGTCCTTCACTGTCACTGTCCAATGTATGAAATAGTTGCCTCATATACTTTTCCTGCTTTCTAGTTGTTCACCTTAGAAGGTTAAGGCCAATACTTACTTCTCAATCAAAGCAGGAAGCAAAAGTCATTTTTTTATTTATTGAATGTTAGGTTAGGTGTGTGTGCATGTTTGTGTCAATAACAGAATTGTTATAAATATTTATATTCAGATATTTGAATGAACATAGCTTTTCTCCACATGATTGCTAAATTGGGTAAGGGTATGGGAACTTTCTAAGATACATTTTTGTAGAGTGGTTTTGCCATTTTCATTCTCACTACCAATGGATGCCAGTTCCATCTGCTCCATATCTATATGATTGGAATCATCAGTTTTTATTTTTTTCCCATTCTATGCACTGTGACTTTAACTTACATTTTGCTAATGGTTAATGATATTGAGCATTTTTTGTGTGATTTTCCATCTGTATATTTTCTCTGATGATGTGTCTGTTTAAATCATTCAAACATAATTTTAATTGAAATGTTTGTTTCTTATTGTTGAGTTTTGAGAGTTCTTTATGTATTCTGGATACAAATCCTATACCAGAGCAAATATTTGCAAATATTTCACCCAGTTTGTAGCTCATGTTTACATACCCTTAACAGTATCTTTCAAAGGCTTATTTATTTAATTTTGATAAAATTTAACTTGGCATTTTTTTTTAAGATTTTATTTATTTATTTGAGAGAGAGAGAGAATGAGAGATAGAGAGCACGAGAGGGAAGAGGGTCAGAGGGAGAAGCAGACTCCCCGCTGAGCAGGGAGTACGATGCGGGACTCGATCCCAGGACTCCAGGATCATGACCTGAGCCGAAGGCAGTTGCTTAACAAACTGAGCCACCCAGGCGCCCAACTTGGCATTTTTTTTTAACAGATCATGCTTTTTGTTTGTTTTACCTAAGGAAGATTTACCTAAGTCAAGATCACAAAATTGTTTCCTATATTTTTCTTGAAGTTTTCTAATTGTGTGCATTACATTTAGTTATATGATCCATTTTGAGTTAATTTTTGCTAATTTTTATTTTATTTGTTAATTTTTCTTTTTATTTTTTTAACATATAGAGATCCAATTTTTCCAGCACAATTTGTTGAAATCACAATCATTTCTTTATTGAATTGCCTTTATATCTTGTCAAAAGTCAACTAATTATATTTGTGTAGGTTTATTTCTGGACTCTGTATTATGTTCCATTGATCTATATGTCTATCATTCTATCAATATTATACTAACTAGTTCATTCAATGTCTTGGTAAGTCTTAAAATAAGGTAGTGTAAGTTCTAAACTTCATTTTTTATTTTTGTTTATGCTTTTCTAGCTACTGTGTCTTCCTAAATACATTTTAGAAATAATTTGATAATCCAATCTTAATTGGATTTTTTGGGGGGGAACTGCTTTGAATCTATGTGTTATTTTGGAGAGAGGTGACATCTAAGCAATATTGAGTTTTCCAACCCATAAACACATATTTCTCCATTTGTGTCTTCCTGATTTATTTCATGTTTTATAGTTTTCACTAAACTAACTATAGTTTCACTATAGTTTTATAGTTTTCACTTACATATATTTTATTAGATTTATATATAAGCATATTATTTTCAGCACAATTACAAGTAGTGTATTTTAATTTAAATTTCCAATTGTTTATTAGTTATATAGAAATAACTCACTTTTGTATATTGACTTAGTATTCTACAACCCTGTTAAACTCGCTTATTATTTTTAATAATTTTTCTGTAGATTCTTTGAAGTTTTCTATGTAGACAACATGTTGTCTGTGAATGGAAACAGTTTTAGTGCTTTTTTCCCAACTTGTGTGTTTTTAATACATTTTTTAACCCTACTGTATTGTTAGAACTTCCCATAGTATGTTAAATAGGAGTGGTGAGGACATTTCTTCTTTAGTCCAAATCTTAGGTGAGAGGAATTTAGTCTTTAACCATTAAGGGCAATGTTACCTGAAAGAGTTTGTGAGGATGTCCTTTATCAGGATGAGGACACCCCCTTTTACTCATGGTTTACTAAGAGTTTTCGAACATGAATCAATGTTGAATTTGGTCAAATGCTTTTTCTGCATCTATTGAGATCAGAGGTATGTTGGTAAATGTTTAACAACTGACATTCTGGGGAGAAGAAAACTATGAATAGTGCTCCTATGAACATTCACATATAAATATCTACTTACATATCTGTCTTCAAGTCACCCCAGTTTTCTTTTGATTAGTGTTAGTATGTCATGGTTTTTTTTCATGCTTTTATATTTAACTCTTTGTGTTTTTGTATTTTTGTAGGCAGCATATAGTTGGGTTTTGCTTTTTTAACCCATCTAAAAAAACAAACAAACATTTGTTTTAAATTTATTTGAGGTGCTTAAGCCATTTGTATTTAATATGTTATTGATATTCTTTAGTTTAAATATACCAGGTATCTATTTGTAGTCTATGGTATCATCTTTTTCTTGCACCACTTTTTTCCTTTTGTCCTGCCTCCTTTTGGATTAATTTTATCTCTCTTATGATTCCTTTTTTTTCTGATCACTTAAGGTTGATGAACTATATCTCTATCAAATGTTCCTTCAAGTAGCATTACACCATTTCAAATAGAGCATAAAAATCTCAAAAGAGTATATTTCAATTATCTCCTTCTTGGCTTTTGTGTTACTGTCATACATTTGTTTCTATCTATGTTATAAGCCCTATTATACATTATTATTTTTGTTTTAAGCTGTCAATTATCTTCTAACATGATTTTTTAATAAAAAAATCAATTATTTTACATTTACCCTACCTTATTATATTACTACAAATAATTATACTTAATCATTATATAATTGCCTTTCTAATGCTCTTCATCTTTGTGAAGATCCATAGTTCTAGATGGGCCTTTTTTCTTTCTGACAGATGGACCTTTTTTTTTTTTTTAATTACTTCATTCAAAATTGAAGGCAAAATAAAGATTATTTAAAACATATACAAACTCGGGTGCCTGGGTGGCTCAGTTGGTTAAGCAACTGCATTCGGCTCAGGTCATGATCCTGGAGTCCCAGGATCGAGTCCCACATTGGGCTCCCTGCTCATCAGGGAGTCTGCTTCTCCTTCTGACCCTCCCCTCTCTCGTGCTCTCTCTCTCAAATAAATAAATAAAATCTTTTTTTAAAAAAAGATATATACAAATTCAAAGAATTCACCATTGCATACTGCTATCCAACAAAAATATAATGCAAAGCACATAATCTTTAATTTTATAATACTTACAAAGCTAAAAAGATTGAGTTCAATTTTAAAATATATTTTATTTGACCCAATGTAACCAAAATATTATTTCAAGATAGTACCATTAAGAAATAACAAAATATTTGGGGGTGCCTGAGTGACTCAGTTGTTAAGCGTCTGCCTTTGGCTCAGGTCATGATCCCAGGATCCTGGGATTGAACCCTGCATTGGGATCCCTGCTCAGCAGGAAGCCGGCTTCTCCCTCTCCCACTCCCCCTGCTTGTGTTCCCTCTTTTTCTGTCTCTCTCTCTGTCAAATAAATAAATAAAATCTTTTTAAAAAAATAACAAAATATTTCACATTATTTTTTGCACTAAATCTTCAATATCTGATGTGAATTTTATAATTACAGCATATCCTAATTTGGCCTAGTCACATTTCCAGGGCTCAAAAACCAGGCACGGCTACTGGCTATTGTTTTGGACATCACAGGTCTAAATTATCATGATTGGCTTAAAACAACCATGGTCACTTTCCTAGGGTTGGAAAGAGGAACCCTAGGCAAGATAGAAAGTACTTAATGTATATTTTGTAGGCAATTATCAATGTGTAGGACACAAAACTCATATCTCCGTTTCCTATGACTTCTCAGTTATACCACCCTGAATGTATGATCATCTTGGATTTATGTTGCCTAAAATTTTTGATAAGGTAGGACTATATCTACAAGGGGCTATGAAACCAGCTAACCAACCTTTATGTGGTGACAACTTATTACCACTTTCCTTAGTTCTATAATACAAAAAAAAAAAAAAAAAAAACTGAACAAATTATCCATGTACTGCATGTACCTAGTACCTGGCCCAAACCTCTCAGCAAAAGTGTGCTGACATAGATTTTCTGCTCATGACCTAATTGTTGATGGCATTCAATTCTCTAAGAAATCTTTTTCTAAGGTCTTGCAAGCAAATAAGTATAAATTACTCAAATCTCTAATTCGTCAAGTTCTTTGGTTACCCATTTGTACTACATGTGCTCAGGTGTTAGAGTGAAGAGGAAAGATTTATCTGGTTGATAAACCTCCTGTTAACCTGAAAGAGTATATCTACTCTGGAACCTGCTTCTTTGGAAGGAGTGAAGGGGTGACATTTAAAATCAATTCTCCCAGTAGTCTAGCAGATTCTCTGATAAAAGATTTCCCTTCACAGAACTATTGAGGCTTTATACTAAAATATGCAAACATTTAAAACAATATGGTTTAATATGATAACCCATGTATATATAATCACCTCACATTAATACAAACAAACTTTATGTTTGTTATTAGCTGTTTTGTGTATTTGGGTGCTCTCATGTTGGGTACATAAGTACAGAATTGTTATGTCTTCTTGTTGGATTATCCCCTTTATTATTATTTAGTGCCTTTCTTTGTCTCTTGTTATAGTCTTCGTTTTAAAGTCTTTTTGTCCAATCTAAGTATTGTTCCCCCAGCTTTCTTTTGACATCCATTTGCATGATAAATGTTTCTCGGTCCCCACTTTCAATCTGCAGATGTCTTTACATCTGAAATGAATTTTTTGTAGGTAACATATAGATGAGCCTTGTTTTTTATTTTTTTATTTTTTATTTTATCCACTCTGTCACTCTATGTCTTTTGATAGGAGAATTTAGTCCATTTACATTCAGAGTAATTATTGGTAGGTATGTTTTTATTGCCATTTTGCCTGCTCAGCAGGGAGCCTGCTTCTCCCTCTCCCTCTGCTGCTCCCCCTGCTTGTGCTCTCTCTCTCTCTATCTTTCTCTCAAATAAATAAATAAAACCTTTTCTAAAAAAGGCATGCACGTATTGTACAATTACCTAGGTCACACTTATTATGCCATTTCTTGGAGGACATATAATTTAGGATTATAAAAAAAAAAACAGACCTTTGGTTTCCACGTAACATCATTTTACTGTTCAGACTTCAGGGAGTTTGTTTTCTTGTGAAATGGAAAATAAAATGAAAGATGGAATTTATAAAAATAATACTGAAAATAGAACAGCAAAATTGCCTATAAAATGTTAAGTGGAAGATACTTAAAGAATCCAAAAAAATCAATACATCTTTGCCTTGTTTGGCATCATCACATGCATTTAAAGGGGCAACAGGGTAAAAAAGAAAATATTATCCATAGTTTATCTCAGCCTCCTCTTCCCAACACCCACTAGCATCCCACACCAGTCTTCACCTGTTCAATCAAGTTTTCCTCACCTTCCTCCAGCTTCTGAGGAAAGAATGTCTCAGCCAAACAATTTTCTGAAGATGTCAAAGGTGGAAAGGGACAACTGATAAAGAAAAGAGATAAAGTCTACCCACAGGTGAAGTTGTTATAATAATAAAAGCATGATGGGGGGCGGAGCAAGATGGCGGAGGAGTAGGAGACCTAGATTTCGTCTGGTCTCAGGAATTCAGCTGAATAGGGATCAAACCATTCTGAACACCTACGAACTCAACAGGAGATCGAACAGGAGAGTAGCAACAACTCTCTGAACAGAGAGGCGACCACTTACTGGAAGGTAGGACGTGTGGAGAAGTGAATCTGAGGCGATATTCGGGAGGATAGACGGCGGGGGAGGGGGCCTCCGTCGGCCGCTTCTGGCAAGTGATAGAACCGCGGAGCACAAAATCAGAACTTTTAGAAGTTGGATCCGCTGAGGGACGTCGCTGCAGTGGCTAAGCTAAGCGGGGGGGTGGAATCCTCCCGGGACTGTGTGGTCTCAGGACCCTTGGGGTCACAGAAAGACCGGGGGTGCCTGAGTGCGGCAGAGCTCCCAGGTATCAGAGCGGGGAAGCTGGCTGCAGATACGGAGCAGAGTCGCGGGCTCTCAGCTCGGGGTTGCCATAAACTGTGATCTGCGGCCCAGTCGGGGCACGGCTCCCCCAGCAGAGACCCAACAAGCAGCAGATCCGGGGAGACTCCCCTTCCTTCCCGGGGAGGAGCGGTGCGGGAACGCACTGCAGGAATCTGCTGGGTTTGGAGACTCCGCGCGGGGTCGGGTGCCAGAGATAGCAACGCTCGATCACAGGCCGGGTGAGCATGGAGTGCGGCCGGAGACTGGGGAGATGGGAGTGACTGCTTTTCTCTGGGGGCACACTGAGGAGCGGGGCCCCGAGTTCTCAGCTCCTCCGAGTGGAGATTGGGAGGCCACCATTTCTGCCCTGGTCCTCCAAAGCTGTACCGAGAGCTTGCAGGGAACAAAAGCTCCTGAGAGCAAACCGGAGCAGCTTCCTTAGCCCGGACTGACAAGGGCGGGGCAATTCCGCCTCCGGCAAAGACATTTGGAAACCACAGCAACAGGCCCCTCCCCCAGAAGATCAGCACAAACAGCCAGCAAGCCAAGACCAACTTGATCGATCAAGGAGAATAGGAGAACTCCAGCGCTAGGGGAATACTGCACATAGATTCATGGCTTTTTTTTTTTTTTTTTTTTTTTACCATGATTCATTATTTCATCAAAGTTAATTTTTGTTGACTGTTTTTTTTTTATTTTTCTTTTTCCCTTTTTCAACCAACATCTTATAAATCCCTTTCTAAAAAAAAAAAAAAAACATTTTTTATCTTTCATTTTTAGAGTCATATTTTATCCCTTCATAGTAGTTACCCTTATTTTTGGCATATATATATAAGTTGTTCTCTCTTTAAAATTTTGAGGTACAGTTTCTTCTAACAGATCAAAATATACCCTAAATCACTAGTGTATGGCTTTGTTCTAGTCTCCTGCCTGATCACATTCTCTCCCTTTTTCCTTTTTTTTTTTTCTTAAATCTTCTTTCTTTTTTCAAACAACTTATCTTACCAAGTCCTTTTATAAAATCTTTTATAATTTTCATCTTTACAGTCATCTTCCATCCCTTCATTGTATCAACCCTTATTTTGTACATATATGTCTTTCTTCCTTTAAAATTTTAGGAGGCACTTTTTTCTAACAGACCAAAATACGCCCAAAATCTAGTGTGTGGCACTGATCTATGCACTAGCCTGATCATATTTGATCATATTCTGCCTTTTTTGTATTGTTTTGTTTTTGTTTTTATCTTTTTTTTTTCTTTTTCTCTTTCTTTTTTCTTTCTTTCCCTTTCTTTTCCCCTGGTTTCAGGTCTTTTCTGATTTGCATACAGTATATTTGCTGGGGACGTTGTAAACCTGTTAGCATTTTGTTCTCTCATTCATCTATTCTCCTCTGGACAAAATGACAAGACGAAAGAAATCACCTCAGCAAAAAGAACAAGAGGTAGTACCGTCAGCCAGGGACCTACTCAATACGGACATTAGTACGATGTCAGACCTAGAGTTCAGAATCATGACTTTAAAGATACTAGCTGGGCTTGAAAAAAGCGTGGAAGTTATTAGAGAAACCCTTTCTGGAGAAATAAAAGGACTAAAATCTAACCAAGTCGAAATCAAAAAGGCTATTGATGAGGTGCAATCAAAAATGGGGGCACTAACTGCTAGGATAAATGAGGCAGAAGAGAGAATCAGTGATATAGAAGACCAAATGATGGAAAATAAAGAGGCTGAGAAAAAGAGAGAGAAACAACTACAGGATCGCGAGGGCAGAATTCGAGAGATAAGTGATATGATAAGACGAAACAACATTAGAATAATTGGGATCCCAGAAGAAGAAGAGAGAGAGAGAGGGGCAGAAGGTATATTGGAGCAAATTATAGCAGAGAACTTCCCTAATGTGAGGAAGGAAACAGGCATTAAAATCCAGGAGGCACAGAGAACCCCTCTCAAAATCAATAATAATAGGTCAACACCCCGACATCTAATAGTAAAACTTACGAGTCTCAGAGACAAAGAGAAAATCCTGAAAGCAGCTCGGGAGAAGAGATATGTAACCTACAATGGTAGAAACATTAGATTGGCAACAGACCTATCCACAGAGACCTGGCAGGCCAGAAAGGACTGGCAAGATATCTTCAGAGCACTAAACGAGAAAAATATGCAGCCAAGAATACTATATCCAGCTAGGCTATCATTGAAAATAGAAGGAGAGATAAAAAGCTTCCAGCACAAACAAAAACTAAAGGAATTTGCAAACACGAAACCAGCCCTCCAAGAAATATTGAGAGGGGTCCTCTAAGCAAAGAGAGAACCTAAAAGCAGCAAAGAGCAGAAACGAACACAGACAACAGACAGTTAACAGTCACCTTACAGGTAATACAATGGCACTAAATTCATACCTTTCAATAGTTACCCTGAATGTAAATGGGCTAAATGCCCCAATCAAAAGACACAGGCTATCAGATTGGATTAAAAAACAAGACCCATCCATATGCTGTCTGCAAGAGACTCATTTTAGACCCAAAGACACCCCCACATTGAAAGTGAGGGGGTGGAAAACCATTTACCATGCTAATGGACACCAAAAGAAAGCTGGGGTGGCAATCCTTACATCAGACAAACTAGATTTTAAAACAAAGACTGTAATAAGAGATGAGGAAGGACACTATATCCTACTTAAAGGGTCTATCCAACAAGAATATCTAACAATTGTAAATATCTATGCCCCAAACATGGGAGCAGCCAATTATATAAGGCAATTAATAACAAAAGCAAAGAAACACATTGACAACAATACAATAATAGTGGGGGACTTTAACTCCCCCCTGACTGAAATGGACAGATCATCTAAACAAAAGATCAACAAGGAAATAAAGACTTTAAATGACACACTGGACCAAATGGACTTCACAGACATATTCAGAACATTCCATCCCAAAGCAAAGGAATACACATTCTTCTCTAGTGCCCATGGAACATTCTCCAGAATTGATCACATCCTAGGTCACAAATCAGGTCTCAATCGGTACCAAAAGATTGGGATCATTCCCTGCATATTTTCAGACCACAATGCTTTGAAACTAGAACTCAACCACAAGAGGAAAGTCGGAAAGAACTCAAATACATGGAGGCTAAAGAGCATCCTACTAAAGAATGAATGGGTCAACCAGGAAATTAAAGAAGAATTAAAAAAATTCATGGAAACCAATGAAAATGCAAACACAACTGTTCAAAATCTTTGGGATACAGCAAAGGCAGTCCTGAGAGGAAAGTATATAGCAATACAAGCCTTTCTCAAGAAACAAGAAAGGTCTCAAATACACAACCTAACCCTACACCTAAAGGAGCTGGAGAAAGAACAGCAAATAAAGCCTAAACCCAGCAGGAGAAGAGAAATCATAAAGATCAGAGCAGAAATCAATGAACTGGAAACCAAAAGAACAGTAGAACAGATCAACGAAACTAGGAGCTGGTTCTTTGAAAGAATTAACAAGATTGATAAACCCCTGGACAGACTGATCAAAAAGAAAAGAGAAATGACCCAAATCAACAAAATCATGAATGAAAGAGGAGAGATCACAACCAACACCAAAGAAATACAAACAATTATAAGAACATATTATGAGCAACTCTATGCCAGCAAATTAGATAACCTGGAAGAAATGGGTGCATTCCTAGAGATGTATCAACTACCAAAATTGAACCAGGAAGAAACAGAAAACCTGAACAGACCTATAACCACTAAGGAAATTGAAACAGTCATCAAAAATCTCCCAAGAAACAAAAGCCCAGGGCCAGATGGCTTCCCAGGGGAATTCTATCAGACATTTAAAGAAGAATTAATACCTATTCTCCTGAAACTGTTCCAAAAAATAGAAATGGAAGGGAAACTTCCAAACTCGCTTTATGAGGCCACCATTACCTTGATCCCCAACCAAAGACCCCATCAAAAAGGAGAATTACAGACCAATATCCTTGATGAACATGGATGCAAAAATTCTCACCAAAATACTAGCCAATAGGATCCAACAGTACATTAAAAGGATTACTCACCACGACCAAGTGGGATTTATCCCTGGGCTGCAAGGCTGGTTCAACATCCGCAAATCAATCAACGTGATACAATACATTAACAAAAGAAAGAACAAGAATCATAGGATCCTCTCAATAGATGCAGAAAAAGCATTTGACAAAGTACAGCATCCTTTCTTGATCAAAACTCTTCAGAGTATAGGGATAGAGGGTACATACCTCAATATCATAAAAGCCATCTATGAAAAACCTACAGCGAATATCATTCTCAATGGGGAAAGGCTGAGAGCTTTTCCCCTAAGGTCAGGAACGCGGCAGGGATGTCCACTCTCACCACTGCTATTCAACATAGTATTAGAAGTCCTAGCCACAGCAATTAGACAACAAAAAGAAATCAAAGGCATCCAAATCGGCAAAGAGGAAGTCAAACTCTCACTCTTTGCAGATGATATGATACTGTATGTGGAAAACCCAAAAGACTCCACCCCAAAAGTGCTAGAACTCATACAGGAATTCAGTAAAGTAGCAGGATATAAAATCAATGCACAGAAATCAGTGGCATTCCTATACACCAACAACAAGACAGAAGAGAGACAAATCAAGGAGTCGATCCCATTTACAATTGCACCCAAAACCATTAGATACCTAGGAATAAATCTAACCAAAGAGGCAAAGGATCTGTACTCAGAAAACTATAAAATACTCATGAAAGAAATTGAAGAAGACACAAAGAAATGGAAAAACGTTCCATGCTCATGGATTGGGAGAATCAACATTGTGAAGATGTCAATGCTACCTAGAGCAATCTACACATTCAATGCAATCCCCATCAAAATACCATCCACCTTTTTCAAAGAAATGGAACAAATAATCCTAAAATTTGTATGGAACCAGAAGAGGCCCAGAATAGCCAGAGGAATACTGAAAAAGAAAAGCAAAGCTGGCGGCATCGCAATTCCGGACTTCCAGCTCTATTACAAAGCTGTCATCATCAAGACAGTATGGTACTGGCACAAAAACAGACACATCGATCAATGGAACAGAATCGAGAGCCCAGAAATGGACCCTCAACTCTATGGTCAACTTATCTTTGACAAAGCAGGAAAGAATATCCAATGGAAAAGAGACAGTCTCTTCAACAAATGGTGTTGGGAAAATTGGACAGCCACATGCAGAAGAATGAAACTGGACCATTTCCTTACACCACACACAAAAATAGACTCCAAATGGTTGAAAGACCTAAACGTGAGACAGGAGTCCATCAAAATCCTAAAGGAGAACACAGGTAGCAACCTTTTCGACCTTAGCCGCAGCAACTTCTTCCTAGAAACATCGCCAAAGGCACGGGAAGCCAGGGCAAAAATGAACTATTGGGATTTCATCAAGATAAAAAGCTTTTGCACAGCAAAAGAAACAGTCTACAAAACCAAAAGACAACCAACAGAATGGGAGAAAATATTTGCAAATGACATATCAGATAAAGGGCTAGTATCCAAAATCTATAAAGAACTTATCAAACTCAACACCCAAAGAACAAATAATCCAATCAAGAAATGGGCAGAAGACATGAACAGACATTTTTCCAAAGAAGACATCCAAATGGCCAACAGGCACATGAAAAAGTGCTCAACATCGCTCGGCATCAGGGAAATCCAAATCAAAACCTCAATGAGATACCACCTCACACCCGTCAGAATGGCTAAAATTAACAAGTCAGGGAACGACAGATGTTGGCAGGGATGTGGAGAAAGGGGAACCCTCCTACACTGTTGGTGGGAATGCAAGCTGGTGCAACCCCTCTGGAAAACAGTATGGAGGTTCCTCAAACAGTTGAAATTAGAGCTACCGTTCGATCCAGCAATTGCACTACTGGGTATTTACCACAAAGATACAAATGTAGGGACCCGAAGGGGTACGTGTACCCCAATGTTTATAGCAGCAATGTCCACCATAGCCAAACTATGGAAAGAGCCAAGATGCCCATCGACAGATGAATGGATAAAGAAGATGTGGTATATATACACAATGGAATATTATGCAGCCATCAAAAGGAATGAGATCTTGCCATTTGCAACAACGTGGATGGAACTGGAGGGTGTTATGCTGAGTGAAATAAGTCAATCAGAGAAAGACATGTATCACATGACCTCACTGATATGAGGAATTCTTAATCTCAGGAAAGAAACTGAGTGTTACTGGAGTGGTTGGGGATGGGAGGGATGGGGTGGCTGGGTGATAGACATTGGGGAGGGTATGTGCTACGGTGAGCGCTGTGTATTGTGCAAGACTGTTGAATCACAGATCTGTACTTCTGAAACAAATAACACAACATATTTTAAGAAAAAAGAAAAAGAAGAAGATAACAGGAGAGGAAGAAAAGGGGAGTATGTCAGAGGGGGAGACGAACCATGAGAGATGATGGACTCTGAAAAACAAACTGAGGGCTCTAGAGGGGAGGGGGGTAGGGGGATGGGTTAGCCTGGTGATGGGTATTGAGGAGGGCACGTTCTGCATGAAGCACTGGGTGTTATGAACAAACAATGAATCATGGAACACTGCAGCAAAAACTAATGATGTAATATATGGTGATTAACATATCAATAAAAAAAATTTAAAAAAAATAATAATAAAAGCATGAGAGAGGAAGAAGGTGAGGACAGAAGAGAGAAGAAAACATTTTTTCACATATGAGGTGGAAGTGATTGGGTGAGACTTGGAAAATGAGGGGGTTTTCAGCCAATGAAGAGTATGAGAACTTCAGGACTGGAGAAAAGATATATAAGAACTACTGCAGGGTGTTTTGAATTGGGTCTACTTTAAAGTTTTCTGAAAGACGTAAGTTAAGGTTAGAATTTCTTTTTTTAATTACTTCTAGTCACATGTGCTTGTTTCTCTGAATGTGATCCCTGGCAGAATCTGGAACAATTAAACCTGGGGCTTATTAGTAAAGGTAAATTTATATTGATGGAATTCCTACAATGAGGCAAATGTTCAAATGGAACATTAACATTTGAATGTTAAGTCACTGAGAAATGGAATCATTACTTGAGAAGAGAATTCCATAAATGTGGATAATAGAACAGTTTCCTTGTCACCCCCTCCCCACCCATGGCTGCATTGACTTAACCTTCGCACTCATGGGGAATCGCCATCTAGGAACAAGTACAAGGGTGTTCTCTTATAGAGCAGCTCTGAGAGCAATCAGAAGCCACCTCAGTATTCCCAGGACTGGACACATGAAATTCAACCAGTACACCTTTGATTCCATATAACACTGCTTGGTTCTTTATGGCATTCTGATGGATTCCTACTGCTTACCAGATAAAACTTTGTTAATCTAAATCACTAGCCAGTGTAATGCAAATCGAGTCCTTGACCTGTGGGTCAGAGGAGGATATTAATTACATTTAACCTCTGATAGCTGTCAAGAGCTTTCTGTACTTATTTAAACCTCAAATCTGCTGATGAGATGAAATGCTTAAATTTATAATGCATAATGAGTACATTTTAACTGGACACCTTAATATTGCGGTTTTTTTTGTTTTTTTTTTTTAGTAAGGTTGCACTTGGACCTGTATTGTAGGCTAGAATCTTAACGTACGGTGGTTAATATATTGAATGGGAAATCATTATCATCCAGGACTAGGAATATAAAGAAATAAATAAGAAATAGTGATAGGGTAGAAATGGCAATACTACAGTGTCTTCTAAATATATAATTTTTCCTACATAAGTAACAGAATCACTTATTAAGGACAAAACTATTATCTTGGTCCATGGACGTGTTCAGATAGATAATTATCTGTTAGCTTCCTAAAGTAAAATCCTATTCCAAGTGATGTTATAATCACAGTGAGCAGAGTGTCAAAAGTTGTATCTGATACTTCTCTGTAGAAATGGCAAGCACATATTTGCTAATTCAACTTGTGTTTTGCATGTTTAGGTGGTTTCGAAAAATAAAATCCACATCCAGAACACTCTTTCCCAGGGCTTTTATGAGCTTAGTGCATGCACACTCTTGCATTTAGTTCAAGATGTTGTTTTCAATTATTTGCCCCCAAATGAATTTTTCTCTAACATACTTCACACCTCCAAAACCACCACCTTTCCTAAGTAGAAAATTGTTAAAGAAATGTAAGCCATCTTCACACTTCAGCACTATTCTGAATTATATTTATTTCATAAACTTGTAAGTTTGGACTTTTCACCATACAGGATATGACTGGTGGATTCTTTTTTTCTCCCTTTTTTTAGGTGTGGGAAGAGGGAGGGGCATTTATTTACTTTTATTACTTTTTTGTTATTATTTTGTTACTTTTGTTTAGTAAAAGCCTTATTATTTTCCCCAAATATAAGACTCTGAGTTATAGGTATCAAAACGACCAGGAAAACTAATACTTTCATTTAGAGAAAATTGTTAATCATCTCTTGTTATGTTCAATATATTTTTCACAAAACTTATGCTATAAACATGATTCTAAACTTTCAAAAAATACTTTACTCATATTTTTATATGTATTTAACATTTACTTATAACTGAGATCAGTTTATATTATGATTATATATGGTATCTCCTATCAATCTCCAGCTTCCTCAGTTTTTTTCTCACATTGCATTTCTGTAATGCTCAGGACCTTGTGCCCACAAAAGCAAAGATTCAACCCAATGTTCCCTTGACTTCTCCCCCTCCCTGGTTTCTGCCTCAGGACTCAATGAATTAATAATCATTTATGTGACCTTTAAAAAAAAGGAAAAGTTATCTTAATCCAGAGGTTCTCAACAGGGGCAGAATTTGCCAGAATTACCTGAGGAGATTTTTATTTTAACTTCATATACCTGTCTCCTTCTGCCCTATCCCCAACCTGAAATTTCTAATAAAACTGCTATCTGTAAAAAATATTATTTTCCTTTACAGAAATTGCATCCTCACATGATTTTAATGTTGCAACCAACAGACATCACCTCTGAAGTGTTTAACCAAAGAAGACATTTATTGATAGTATATTGGTTGCTCAAGGAATTATTGGACAGTCTAATTAGTAGATTCAGAACTGGGCAAACCTAAAAAAGCTAGCCAAGATCCAGGACAGTAGTCAAAATCATATCCCAGATCCCAACCTATGAGAATACTGCTGGCCACTGAATATCAGATGCTGCCCCTTGCACTCCACTGTGACCAGCTCTGAGCACTCTGCAGGAGCACAGCCCTGCTTCCTTTGTTGCTCATGTAATGTGAATGCTCTTGACCCTATGCCATCTACCATGAAAATGGATTCTCACCCTTGCTCTTTGGTTTACTAGTTCCTAATTCAGCATCTGGTGTGATGTATCAAACTGGCCCAGACAAACCAGAAGAGGTTTGCTGGGGAAACTGAGTATCTGGCATTTTCCTCGTTCATGGGGGATTTTCAAAATATAGTTCAGATGATGGGCACACTCTAGGCTTTGAACAAAGAAGTATGAGTATTTGACATTGAGTCCCTGCTAATATAATGCAACTTTGAAATCCTTCTCTTTATTGGTAAACTATGTACTTTTAAATAAACCTAATTGTTAATTTGAGTTTACTAGAATTTTTTTTAACCTAAAAACTGATATTCTAAAGCATTGGTTCATGATACACAAATGGATATAAGCTTCATTAAAACAAAGAAGAGAAAACAAACCCAGTAATACCGAATGAGAAAAACGTATATCATTCCAGAATAGTGAGCATCTTTATTTTGCATTTGTTCTACCAATCTATATACACTATAAATCTTAATTTGTCCTTTATTTTTCATATAACAAAAATGGTGTTGGTCTAACAATGAGGAGGCCTGGACTCAGTCAGCTATGCAACTAATGCACTGTGCTCCCTTGGGTGGTCATTTATTCTGTATGTCACTGTCCTATTTTATAAAACAGGTACATTAATGCAGGGTCAAAATACCTCTCAGAATTCTTAAGAGAAACTAATAATAGCCTTCTCTTGGCTGGCTCCCCTCCCTTTAGAGTCCCCTCACCACAGCGGTCGTCCAGTGGTACTCTACTAGATCGACCCCTACTAGAAACTCATTCTCTTATCAATCTGATTTGTTTTTTTATCACTCGCCAAAAACATCTTGTTTATTTAATTGTTTACTGTTTGCCTTTCTACCATGAGAATATAAGTTTCCAGGGACAGGAGTAAAGTCTAACTGACCAATGTATCACCAGCATCTAGAACTGAGCCCAGCACACAGCAGACACTTAAATATCTGTCAACAAATAGATGAATGAGATAAAAGACATGAAAGCACTTTGGGGAAGTTAAAATATCTATTAAAATTAAAATATGTATAAAAATATCTATCTTTCAAGAATTACAACAAAAATAGTCGTTTTCATCTAAATCAGTTACATCTGTTGTCAATTCTGCTATCAACAAAATTAAAGATTTTAACAAATAATATGGTTTCTCTTCTGTTTCTGGCACCAGAAATGCATTTTTACATACATATAAAGAATTACACATAAAAAATTTTATGTGTCTCTTTCAAAATATTTTCCCTCCCTCCAAGGAGAAACTTTCTGTTATATGGACAAGTTCCCTATGATGAATAATACAAGATCAAAGGAGGACAGTGGACACCTACTTCTCTTTCCTTGGTGCTACGGTTCACCTAATACACTCTCACTCTTTCTTCTTTACAATGATATACCATTGCCACTGGCCTTCTAAATGCTCCTTTAATTTCTTCCTCCTGCTGCACTACATGATTTTTATGAGGATGAACAAAGAATTACTAGTCCATTTCGATCAGCAGTAAATCTCCCTTTTGCCCTTGTTGCTTCTTAACTGTACTTTTAGTCTTATTTTCTGAAAATGATTAATTCAAGTGGAAAGGTAGTATATTGCCACATCCTTGGATTTTACCTCTTCTTTCTGACTAACTGCTGCATGGGTGCAACTCATATGCATTGAACTTGGCCAAGGTTTTGACACTTTCCTTGTAGCGTTAGGCCAAACCAAGAGTACAGAGTCCACAAAACAGTCAGGACACATGGTATCTCTCCAAATTCTGATATTACCTTTCTTTATTAACTTTCATAAATTATTTTCCTCTTTGACCAGTTTCATTGCTTGTGGAATGAGAATGGAAGTTAAGAAAAGTCTGTATTTTCCTATGAAATTCACACTGTAAAGTTTGATAAGTAATGTAGCCTGGAAAATTTCCTTAAGACTCAGATTATCTACATTCAAAGTGGAGATTAAAATAATTTATGGTATTCCTCAGACAGAAAAACAAAACTCAAGAATTGTTTCCTCATTTTAATATATGGAAAATAGGTATTTGTAAGAGAGCTTAAGTAAGAAACAGTTTGGTCAACTGAGGTTAAAAAAGCAATGTGATATACTGATAGCTAAAGTATCAATCTAAGAATTAAATATTTCAGGTGTCATTTCTACTATTATCAAATTATTGCTTTATGGCCTGACAATAATAACTTAAAGTTTTGGGGTCTCATTTTCCTATCTGTAATTTGAGAAGCCTTCTGGATTTAAAAGCCCTGTAGTCTATAGTCATTAGTAGAATCTCCAATCAGATAGGTCATCACTTTCATACAAGAAGTGGGTCTAAGGCCTTGTCTAAGGGATTAACGTGGAAATCACAGCAACTGATCTATCCATAAATGTCTGGTTCCAAAAGAAAAGGAAAAAACTATTTGTAAGGCATTCACAAAATACAGATGACATCACATAGATGAGGGCATTCTACTGTTTCTTTGTGTTAAAGTAAGCAACTGAAACTCAGCTACCCAGAGAGGTAATAAAGGTGGATGCAGAAATATGCAGAATGCAAACTGCACTCCTGATATAGTAATGTTTACAACATGGGGAGAGGTAGGTCTTTTGTTTTTCTTTGCTGTAATGATGGAGTACACAAGGCTAGTTGTAGAACAAAATTCTGAAGAACATACCTTTTTTATGCTCCTTACTTTTTTTAAATATGACCATGTTTAATTCCCTGAATCCTCTACTCTCAAGAAGATAACTCTTATTTGTCCCAAACAATGACAACACAGTAGTGGCTGCCTATAGGCCAACTGCTTCAGATATCATCAATGTTCTTGTCTAATACTTAAGACAACTCTTCTAATGGATTAATTAATTAGAATCAAGGAGGTTTGGGGTGAGAAAAATGCTTCTCAAAACATCCTGTTAGGGTGAATGATGCTATAACGTAGGGAAAGCAGACCAGGATGTATCTTTAAAAAGTGGTGAGAATTGGTTGTTGCCCTTGCCTGTGGCATTTCTGTTGTTGGAGTACTCTTCTTAAGAAAGTAGTAGGAAGGGAAAAATGAAGGGGGGGAGATCGGAGGGGGAGACCAACCATGAGAGACTATGGACTCTGAGAAACAAACTGAGGGTTCTAGAGGGGAGGGGCATGGGGGGATGGGTTAGCCTGGTGATGGGTATTAAAGAGGGCACATACCGAATGGAGCACTGGATGTTATACGCAAACAATGAATCATGGAGAGCACTACATCAAAAACTAATGATGTAATGTAGGGTGATTAACATAACATAATAAAATTAAATTTAAAAAAATGTAAAAAAAGAAAGAAAGAAAGTAGCCAGGCATTCCCAGTTTTTTTCTCGTGTATTTTCCTAAGAAAAAGTACCTTTAATTCAGCCTGGCTTATACTGTATTCTCATAAATATGCTACACTTCACTCTATCTAGCTAGTGATGATTTACAACTTTTTGTAGCTCTCAGGCCGAAGTTAGCTGGAAAGTTTCTCACGATATTTGCTCCCACGTTCTGAATTTTTTAGTCTATTATAGAGCTAGCTCAGCACTGTTTTCAAATAGAGAAATCTTTCTTTTGTTGCTTCAAAGACAGGGACAAAACTAATGTAATTCTAGGATTATAGAACTATTAACAGACAGTAATAGTAATAAGCAAACTAGTAGTTACCAACATGGAAATATGTTAAAGTTAGAACAAGAAAAGTAACAAGAAAAGTATCAATAATAGTGGAAATGGCTAAAGACAAACCTTGCACAATGGAAGATGTAGTAGAGAGGTTTGTTTTGTTTTTTGTTTTTGTTTCTGTTTTTTTGCAACTACAGCTGCTTGGATTTTTTCCTTGTGTGGCCCAAGCATTAGTGGGCTCAGAGTAAGCCCATCTTTCCTAGATTATAGAAGTTCTCTGAGTAGTTCAAGTTTACTGCTATAGATCATGTTGTGTAAACTATAAGAATCAGAGATGGAGGGGTGTCTGGGTGGCTCAGCTGTTAAGTGTCTGCCTTCGGCCAGGGTCCTAGGATTGAGCCCTGCATCTGGCCCCCTGCTCAGCAGGAAGCCTGCTTCTCCCTCTCCCACTTCCCCTACTTGTGTTCCCTCTTTCAGTCTCTCTCTCCCTGTCAAATAATAAATAAACAAAAATCTTTAAAAAAAAAAAAGAATCATAAATGGAGTAAAATGAGAAGCTAAATAAAGCAATGATATTCTAGGTTCTGGGATGTCTCTTTCACAATTCCTGCTGTGCAGAGGATTTGGGAATCAAACAAATTAACTTATGTAGTAGTTCTTTCTGTTCATATCTCTGGTTGCTTAAAATAAAATCAAATGATGATCCCTGATGTGTTTCTAGTACACAAAAGTTTGGACCATGGTTTACACAAAAAGAACTGCAGATGCATGCGTATCTGGTACTTAGATGTATTAAGCTTTCACGACACAGAACAAAGTGCCATAAAGAATGGGCCATAGAGCAAAACCGGACAAAAGCCTTAACCCAGTATGCTGGGAGAAAAATCTCTGGGTAGCAGTACTGATTAGCGTTTGGACTTCTGGAGGAGAGCTGTAAAATGGAAACAGGTGAGAACATCTCAACTTAGGAGAAGAGAATTTTTAAAAATCCATTGGCAGGGTTACAGAACCAAGAAGCAGAGTATATTTTAGAGAGAAGATACAGTAAGCATTTCTAAATCAGTTTCTAGTGAGGCTTTATTAAAAAAGAAAAACAAAAAATAATATAGTATATAGTATGTAGTATAAAGGGGATAGATAATATTTATTTTTCTCTTTCTGGATGGTGAAGGTAACTATTAACATTGAAATTTTAATTCTACCTGAAGGCTTTTATTTCTTTTTCATTGAGTAAAGTAAAATAAAATTCTCATTAAAACAGAAGCAAAAAGAAAGAAAAACTGTACAGAAAGAAGGGTAAGAAAAATGTCTTCCTCTTCATTAAAGCTTGTCCTTGCTGATAAAATCCTAACAGCTATATTCCATTTAGTGGAGTACAAGGAGGGGGAAGAGTCTTTCCAATCCATATAAACTAGAAGGAGAAGTCTAACAAACAAAATATTGACTATCCTTTCAAATAGCTCAATGGGGAAATAATGATTACTGTCAGACATAATATCACAAGGTCAGTAACCTTTCATCCCACAGTGCAATATTTTACTGTGTTTGCCCCAGAAATCAGTTACAATAGACTCTACCATTTGTCATGTACATCATTTGGATTTTCTGAATGTAGGAATAGTTGACCTTAACCATTCTACAACTACTAGAAGTTGAAGGTCATGCCATATGTCATTGAAAAGAGAATTTTCTCTGAATTGGCAATAAGCTCTTGACTTTGACCTGTGACATTAATGCCATGAAGTAAAATGTTTTCCATCTTTGTGATTTACATAGAAAGCACATGTACTTTATTCTACTAGACTGTTCTTTTACATCTGTACCAGAATCTTGTGCATTTAAAATGAAGTATTCAAGCAGAGAGACTTACTTGCTGCTAAAATTAACTTGCTTCCAGAGAATACAGTTCTAGAGCAATTTCTCTTATTCTCTCTATTGCATGTCTGATAGCTAGAGAAACAAATAAAGGTAGATATAAATAATGAATAATTTCAGAAGCCATAAACATGATGTAGTTGAGAACTGAAAATTCTGCTTTTTAAAAAGTCTATAAATACTTAAGACCCACCCTTCAAAATCTCTTTATCTATCAATTGTTATCTTTTCTCTCCATGTGACTTATTGAAATGAAAAAGAGGAAGGATTCTAGTTAAATACTTCACTGCATTTAATATATTTAACATCTCATATAATATTGTCACAGTTTGCAACCTAGATTTTATCTGACAATTGCTCTGTATCAAAAATGCAATTTACTCGTATCACCAATCAATCAATCTAAGGTTATATTTTGTTTAGTCACAAACCCATCTTTAGACCTTTCATTTCATTTCATTTCCTATCATACCTCATAGATGTGATATGTGTGTTTCTGAGTGGAAAAGATAATAGAGTATTTCTAAAAGCTGAGCACTTAGAGTAACTAAGGCACCATAAAGACCTTCTATTTCATCGATTTAGATTTAAAAGTCTCCGAGGGAGCAATGTGAGCAGAAAGGCAAGACGAGAATCCATTCTTCCTTAGACGCACATATGAATACCTTAAATACTTCTATTTTACAAACAGTGATCTGATTTGTGTATCACAAGTACCTATTGCAACATATCTTGAGAGAGACATACAGAGAGAGAGAGAGAGATCCATACCTATATATTTCATATATTTAATGATGACAGTGACTTTATTCATTCACTCATTTTTCATTTATTCTCTCCTCTCCAACATGATTATGATTTCCTTGTGGGCAAGAAACATACTATACTCATCTTTGTGTGTTAATGCCTAGCATGTATTGGGCATTAGGTAAATGCCTGCTGGATACTGGTATGGAAGGAAAAATAAAATTTTATATGCGTAGTATCCATTAATTATGTAGTGCTTCCTAAAATTTTAGTTTTCCCAAAATTTCCTCCTTCCACTTGCAAGGACCTTACTATATTTCAGTATGCCATGTTTAGTTTGAAGTTTGGCTCCCACACTTACTATGAAATTAATTATGAAAATTTAGGCAAGATACCTAACCATTTGTGTCTCATTTTCCTACACGTAAAATGGATATAATAATTGTACCTACTCCACAGGGTTATTAGGAGAATTATTTGGGTTAATATAAGTGACTCAAAGAGTGCCCGGTACATAGTAAGGGCTATGTAAGGATTTGCTGTGATGGTTATTAATATCTCCTAGTTTCCTACCTAAAAATAAGAACAATAATACCACTACTTCATAGATCTATTAGCAATAAATCAGACAATAAATATAAAGCAACTAGCATAATTTTCTGGTAAATTCGGTGTGGAGTATAAGAGAAAGTTGAGTCAAGAATGATTCTAATGCTTTTCTCCTAAACAAACAAAGGGAAGGAATTGCCATACACTGAGATTGGGAAACTTGAAGGAGCACTTCTGGTGGGAGCAATTCAAAAGGTCAGGATTAAGAATTTTAGATTGTAGACCCTATTAAATATTTTAATGTATATTTTAAGGAAGCAACTTGATATACAACAGAAAAGAAAGACTACAAATCAATAAATCCAAAATGAAAAAATTAATCCACAGGGCCTATATTGGGTTAATTGAACCAATTGTATTTATCAGTGGTTTCTAATTTATTAGATATTTGGGACCCTTTTAGAAGCTGATGATAGATTCATGTACACATACACACAAAATGTGCAAACATTTAATTTTTATGCTTGGAAATTCGATTTTATCCACATGAGCCATAAAAACATTGTTGACAAAATTATAATCCTCTCATTCTAATTTTTCATGCAAAATAACACTCACTGAAAAACAACTTTAGCAAATTGCACAGATAAAATCAAATATAAACTTTATTTCTGCATAAAAGTTAATTTCAGTAGATAGCTGCTGTTGTTTGGCTTATGTGAAAAGCTGACAACGTGTATGGTACACTCAATTTATTTAGATATTAAATGATTTAAGATTTTTTGTTTTGATGGTAGCACGGTTTTAAAACCAAAGTTTATGTAAATATACCTTAACACATGACATTAGAATACTGTCAAGAGGTAGTTTCTTTTTCAAAGAATCTGAGTTGACTATTCACAAGTATCCTTGTCCTCAAACCCATGAGGTCATCAGGTAAAGGCTCTATCAACCTTCATAAAAATGTATTACAGCACTGAAACATTGACATAATTAACTATTTCATACCTCCTCTTCCAAAATGGTGAGCTGGCCAAAATATTTCTAATTTTAACATCACTAATCATGATAAATGTAAGAACTTGACTCAATCTATTTTTCCCATTACTAAAGTCAAACCTATTGTCCAAAATACCTACACAATGAATAAATGTGTTACTATAAAACTGTTCTGAGTAAGTTATAACAGTGAACAACAGAAAAGGAAATTGGGAGCACAAGACATCTATACTACCATAAGAAGAACAAAATACATCGGAATAAATTTAATAAAAGAGGTACAAAGCTTGTACTCTGAAAACTACAAAACATTGTTGAGGGGAATTAAAGAAGACCTAAATAAATGGGAAGACATCTCATGTACCCAAATCAAAAGAGTTATCATTAAGATGGGAGTACTTCCCAAAGGGATGTACACATTTAAAGCAATTCATATCAAAATCCCAGTTAGCTTTTCTACAGAATTGGCAAACTAATGTTGAAATTCAAGAGGAAATGCCAGGGACTCAGCATATCCAAAATAATCAACACAGTTTCAAAATTATTGCTTAATGAAGTTGACTTTTAAATCAGAAGAAAAGAGTTACAAATTAAGTACATCTTTACCAACTTTTGTATTTATCTATCTACTTACCATTACTGGTGTCCTTTATTTTTTGTGTGTACATTCAGGTAAGTGCCTAGTTTCCTTTTATGTCAGCTTAAAGGACTTCCTTAGTATTTCCTTCAGGACAGGTCTTCTAATGACAAATATTCTTACTTTTGTTTATCTGAAAAAGTCTTAATTTCTCCTTCATTTCCTGAAAAATTGTTTTACTGGATATAGAATTCCTTGTTGATGGTCCTTTTCTTTTAACAATTTAAATACAATTTAAAGTTGTTCTATTGCCTTCTGGCCTCCATGGTATCTGATTAAAAACACAAATATTAACCTTATTAGTATCTTCAAGTGAGGAATCATTTCTCTCTTGCTGCTTTCAAGATCCTTTCTTTGTCTTTAGTTTCAACAGTTTATGATGTGCTTAGTTTTGAATCTCTGTGTTTATCCTACTTGGAGCTGTTTGAATTTCTTGTATTTATTGAATAAAGCTTTTAATTGAATTTGGGCAATTGTTAGTTCTTATCTCTTCAAATATTCTTTCTGTCCCTTTCACTCTCTCCTTTGCTTCTGGAACTTCCATTATGTACATGTTAGTATTCCTGATGGTGTCCTACATGCCTCTGAATTTCTGGTCATTTTCCTTCATTATTTTTTTCTTTCTGTTTTAGACTGGATAATCTCAGTTGACCTATCTTTAAATTAATTGATTCTTTCCTCTTCCAAGTCAAATCATATTAGACATTATACTTTTCAACGTTCCAACTTCAGAATTTCTATTCAGTTCTCTTTTATGATTTCTATCCACTTACAGATATTCTCTATTGATATATCATTCTCATATTTTCCTTTAACTTTTTAGACATTGTTTATTTCCTTTAATATAATTATAATAAGTGATTTGACATCCTTCTAAAATCCAGTATCTGGGTTTACTCAGGAATACTCTCTAATGACTACTTTTTGTTTTCCTATACATGGATCATACCTGTCAGTTTCTTTGCATGTCTTGTACTTTTTTTTTTGAAAACTAGACATTTTAGAAAATATACTGTAACAATTCTGAATATTAGATCCCTACCTCCCAGGGGTTTAATGGACTCATTCTGCAAATTCTGTATACTTTGCCATTTGTGGTCTCTGCTTTATTAGCTCGGTGGCTAGCTAATTATTGGACAGAGATTTATGTAAATCTTTCAAACCAATACATCTTCCAACATTTGCCAAGGATTTCTTTCTGTTTTTGGAAGCATACTTTCAATCTGCTGGCAGGAAAATTGACTCTACCTTAGCCTTCAATTCCTGCTGTGATAGATCCTCCAGATCAACCAGAGATGAGAAATCAACACTTTCTCAGGCTTTTCCTGGACTTATGTACAGTCCTATATATAGTACTGACCTTCTAGATTCCCAAGGATATGGACAAAGCTCTTTATGGACATCTCATTCTCCCATATTCTTCCTAGGTTTTTTTTTTTTTTTGACCAGTTGTTAACCCCAACTGGTATAGCTGCCTCAATAGCTATGATATTTTATTTTATATATATTTTATATATATAAAATAGTGACATTTGTTTTATATATAAATATATATAAATATATATAATATAAATATATATAAATATATATATAAAACAAATGCCTAGGTTATAGTGTTGTACACACACGAAACTCTGAGTCAGATCAAATAAACACAAGCCCTGAGGATAAAGTTTGCATGGAAATGGTAGACAGGTCAGATAGTGAAACTTCTCTGGAGATAGGATTTTGGGAGAGCTCCAGATCCTTTCTTTCCTTTTTCACAGACACGTAGTTGTGAAACAGTTTTCAAAGCTACCGTAGAGCCAGAGGAATGGACATGAAATGGGGTATCCATAAAAATTTTGTTCTTTCTGTAATTCATCTGGTTGTTTCAGTATCTTTGTTTTATTTTAATAAACACTTCTCAAAATGTTACAAACACTTAGCTAACTCACAGCTTTCTAAAAAGGTTGATTTTAACAATTTTTTCAGTGTTTTCCTTGCTTTTGTGGAAGAGGTTTTAGATGTCTTTATCTGACCATTCCAGAAGAGGTTTTCATTCCATTCTATGGGCAAACTATCAGTATGGCTTATTCAAATATCATACAGATTATAAAAGATGTTCACCTAAGTCATTAGCAACTTGAAATCCAACCATTTCATTTTTATGTTCTCTCAATTTTAGCATTAATTCCCTTACTTATTTTACTAGCATTTTTACTTTCACCTTTTGTAATTTTTTTTTCTTTAAGATTTGTTTTTTGTTTGAGAGGGGTAGGAGCAGAGAGAGAGGGAGAGAGAAAATGGCAAGCAGACTCATCACTGAGTGCAGAGCCTAGTGCCGTGCAAAATCTCAGGACCCTGAGATCACAAACTAAGCCAAAAATCAAGAATCAGATCCTTATCTACTGAGCCACCCAGGCACCCCACAACTTTTGTAATTTTTTAAAAAATGGTCTTAACCCTTTGGGAAACATGGATGGAGAAATAATAATAGACAATGATAAAACACAAAATATAAAGAAATTATAAAATTCAAATGTTAAAATATGATAAAATTGTTTTCAAATTTTTTTAATTTCTTACAAAGGCCTTATCAGCTGAATAGTCCAGTGTCTAATACATTTAACAATTATTTTCATAGGCTAATATATAGAGAAAGCAACTATAAACCTATAGGCTATGGGAGAAGAAGGTTAAATATTTTTAAAATATTCAAAGGGTTAAACTGAACTGCAGACAATAATTCACATTTGGGAATTTTTTTTAAATGCCACCATTATAATTTTATAATTGTTTATGTTATGTTAAAATTTTTAAAATAGGTGTTAGATGCTTACATTTTTATTTTCATTGCTTTCTTCATTTAAATTATTTATATTATCATCATGGAGGGATTCATTTCTTCTTTTTTTGGAAATATTTAAATGCAAATCAAGAGAATTATTTATATTATACATTCATTTTTTCCACAAAGGATAGTTTTTAAAGTTTAAAGAATAGTTATTAAATTTTCTAGAAATAAAAATGTTTATCTTCTTTAATCATATTACTATTTTATCAACAGATCATTAAACTATTTTTATTTTAAAATATAAACACCCTTTTTTTCCCCAAATGTTATTATCCACTATAAAATGGCAAATAGTTTCCAGAAAAAACTAGTAACAAAGCAAGGGGGGAGTTGATTTAATAATTACATTTGAGGTTATGAAAATAAGATAATATAAATGTACCACACTAATCCAAGATGTTAATAACAGGGGAAACTAAGCTAAGAATGCATAGTGTAAGATTATATGGGAACTCTATACTTGCCACTCAATTTTTCTGTAAATGTAAAACAGCTCAAAAAATAGTCTATTAATTTTTAAATGTACTAATAGATATTTCTGACATATCTATTACAAAAACAAAACATCTATAGCAAAGAAATAATAAATAGTTGACACCTTCAAACACTGGCAAGTTTTTCTGGAGGAAAATAAAACTTGTACCCTAAATAGACTATTTTCCAATCTCTAAGAAAATGCTATTTTACAGAAATGCACTTTCTGAAATGTTCTTTAGAGTTCCAATTAAAAACGAGTCTTTTAAATATACTCCTACTGCTGCCTCATACAGACAAAATTCCTAAATAAAACCTTAGCACACTGGTAGTTTATCCTAGCAATGAAAACATAGTTTCAACATTAGGAAATCTAATGCAATATAAGACATTGTCAGATCAAAAAAAGAAAAACATGATTATCTGATAATTATAATCTGATAATTACACAAATTCAAAACAACACAGGATGCTTGCTACCACTACCACTACACAATATTGTTCTCATTGTTCCAGCCAATGCAATAAAATAATAAAAATAAAACATATCAACATTTAAAAGGCATAAATCTAAACCATTATTTAAAACATACCAACAGAATGTTCAAAAAGTAAAGTTAAAAAATTAAAATTTATAAGATAAATGATTTACACGCACATGCACACACACAGACTTTGGTGAAACAGCAATACCAACGGCAACTGAAAATGTGACTAGACCTCATTATTCATTCTAATAAACAAAATACGGCAAATGTGATGGGCTATCACTCCTGAGATTAGATTGTAAAAGTTGTTTCTATTTTGCTCCCTCACTCTCAACATGGCTGGCTCTAGGGAAGTTAGCAGTTGTGTTATAAACTGACTCACAGAGAAACCCATGTGGCAAGAAACTAAGGGCAGGCTTTGCCCAACAGCAAAGAGAAAATGAGGTCCTCAGTCCAACAGTCCATGAGGAACTGAGTCCTGACACCAGCCTGGAAGCAGATCGGACCCTAGTCTAGCCTTGAGATGATTAGAGCCACAGCTAACACCTTGACAGCAGGTTTTTAAAACACCTAAAGGCAGAGACATCCAGAAAAGCCATGCCAGAACTCCTGACCCACAGAAATGCTGAGATAATATTCTTCTTAATTTTATAAAGTTACTAGTGTAGTTGTTTTAAGCTGCTAAATTTGGGAGTAATTTGCTATATAGCAATAGATAACTAATATAGATTGCAACACAAATATAACAATACTGTTGAGGGAATTTTAAAAGCTAATATTGAATTACCTCTAGAAAATGTTGAAGAATTATCATGATAACTGATAAGAAGTGCAGTGGGGAGAGATTTTTTCCTATCATATATTCTAAAAGTACAACCATTAAAACGGGGTATCTCTTGATTTAGGAATAGACAAGAATGGAATGAAAATAAAGTTGAAAAAGAAAGGCTACCTATGTGGGGATAAAGGAAACATTTGAAATCAGTAGAAATGATAGATAATTCAAACAATATCTGCAGGACAAATGAGTTTCCTCTTAGACAAAAAAAAAAAAAAAAAAAAAACTAAAAAAGCCAACATCATTATCTATACCAAAAAGTAATTCAAGGTAGATTAACTCAAGGTAGATTAAGGTGCTAAAAGATTTAAAAAGAAAACCATCTATTTTTTTAGGTAGTGAAGTTCTTTCTAAATAAGATCAAAAGCTAAGACATAATGGAAAAAACTGACATATTTAATGGCCTAGAAATTTAAACCTCCTTTGTGATTAAAGATACCATTAACAAACTTAAAATAGAAGAGCCAAATCGAGAGAAATGTTTGGAAAATATGTAGTAAGAAAGGGTAATATATATAAACTAAAAATATATTCCACAAAAGAATAAGGAAAAGAACTCCAGAAAATATTTTTAAAAAGCAATTCAAATACAGATCCCCCTTGACTTAACGATGGGGTTACCTCCAGATAAACCCATCCTAAATTGAAAATATCCTAAGTTGAAAATGCATTTAATTCACCTATTCTACCTAACATCAGAGCTCAGGCTCGCATACCTTAAATAGACTTGTTGTAAAGGTTAAAATGGCATGGCTTAAGGTATTTACAAGGCACCCCATTAATGGTATCTTATTTTTATTAGTAATAGTATGTTGGGAGTAAGCACAGGGTCAAATGTAATTGTATATAGAAAACACTTTGTTAAAAGTTAGACATTATAAATAAAATGTGTTGATGTGTTTATGATTGAGAAAAAAAGGAGAAAGATGTATGTGGATGTCAAATCCTTAAAGTGTGGACTGTGGTTTCATGCTGTGTTAAGTTGGCTATGTCGGAAGTGCATTTCCTAGAATGTAGGTTTTGGGCTAGAGTTGGCCGCAAGAAAAATCTGAGTGAGGTTTGGAAGGCAGGAGTGAAACAGTAGTCCTGCTTACTCTCTAAAGGTCAGTGTAGCTGGATCTGCTTCTTTGGTTGAATCCTGACTGATACAGCTCCTCCCTTTTACATCTAGTGTGTTTCTCACTGTGGACAGGACAGGGAGCTGATTCTCAGAACACTATATTAGCCCACAGTTGGGCAAAATCATCTAGCATGAAGCCTATTTTATAATAAAGTGTTACGTATTTCATGTAATTTATTGACTACTATACTGAAAGTGAGTAACAGAATGGCTGTATGGGTACAGGGTGGTTGTGAGTGTGTGGGTTGTTTACCCTCCTGCTCGTGTGGCTGACTGGGAGCTGTGGCTTGTTGCCACCACCCAGCATCATGGGAGAGCACCATAGCATTGCACTGCCTATCAGGAGCCTGGGAAAGATCAAATTTCAAAATGTAAAGTGACTGTGTATTGCTCTTACACCATCATAAAGTTGAAAAATTCTAAGTTGAACTATCCTAAGTTCAGAGACCATCTGTACATATTTACATGTATGTGCATTACGTGTAGATTGTGTGTGTATTTGTGTCTGCAGTCAACCCTTGTTATACACAATTCCCTATTTGAGAATTCTCCTGCTTCCTGAAATTTATTTGGAACCTCAAAATCAAAGCTAAGTAGGCTTTCACAGTCATTAGCGGACATACACAGAGCTGTGAAAAATTGAAGTCCCCCTATATGCATGTGCCCAGCTGAGGTCAAACAAGGCCATGTTTGGCCTTCCTGTCTGCACTCTCAAACAGCAATGACCAGCGGATGGAGACAGTAGCAGGCAGTGAGGTGGAATCCAAGAAGCTCTGGCTCTGGGGTCAGTTGACCAGGGTTTGAATACCAACTTTGGCCCCTGTTAGCAGGGCGGCCTCAGGCAATCACTTTACACTTTTGAACCTCATGTTCTCTTATGTAAAATTAAAAAGAAAAAAAAAGAAGCTACCAAAATGAGTTGTTTCTTTGAATTTAAGGTTAGGATTATAATCTATGTGAGATTATATATGTATCTGTGTGCATGTGTGTGTCTATTTTCACTAAGAGCAATGGTTGAGTATTCGCTAATCAACTGTGTGTGCACGTGTGTATACACAATAAACATGTAAAAATATTCAACTTCATGAGTAATGACAGAAATGCACACTAAAATAATACAAACTTTTGCTAGTAGACTAACAAAAAATAAAGGTCAATACTATAAAGTTTTGATAAGGATGGGAAAGAAGTAGTATTCATAACTGCTGGGGGGAGGGATACAAACTAACACAAACTTTTTAGAGATAATTTGGTAATATCTAGGAAACCAATCAATTCACAGACATAAAGATATCTTTATGCAAATAAAAATTAAGATCATCCAAATGTCTATCAGTAGGAAAATGGTTTAAAATACTTAGTCCCATCCACACTCAAAAATAGTCTGAAAAGGTATGGAAAATAAAATACAAATATACCAAGTACTGATGTACATCTTAAGTGAAAATTTTTTTAAATTTTATATGGTCTATATATGTACATACATATATGTAATGTGTACTTCTTTTATATACATGTGCACACACATACATCAATATATAAATATAGATAAAGAGATGTTTATATAAATATATAGGAAAAGACCTGGAAGGATGTCCTCCAAACTGTTTCTAGTAATTCCTACAGGATAGTGGAATCTTACTGCAGGAGGGTGGGGATGATGCCAAGGTTTTATTGTTATTTCTGTTGTTGTTTTTCACTTAATACTATTATTCTTGGGTTCTTTTATTTCTTTCAAAAGAACATGCATTCTTGTATTATTTTTATAATTTAAATTGTATTTGTCACTTACCATTCAAAAATTTTGCCTACTTAAACATGTCCCAATTTTTAGTTTTACTTATAATTCTTAGCTTAGATTTAAAATAAAATTTCTATAAATATCCCCATTGATTACCTAGTACAAAATGGTCTGGATACATTTTAATGGAAGTGAACTGGTTTCCTTTTCTCTATAAAGAAAACACTATAAAGATGGTACAAAATCTAGTATGCACTAACCTGTCCAAAATTTTCTAAACAGACATAATAGAATTTATTTCTTTCATAAAAACTTAGAGAAACTTCTTTCATTTGTTCAGAAATGTTTAAGCATTTGGCAACTCTGTTCAAATTTAAACAAAACTTACAAAACTGATATGGTTTACTCAGAGGGTATAAATTATACCATTAGAAACAGCACTGGCTTTATTTTTCCCTATGAAACACCACATTATACATGGCAACAGAAAATATGTTATTTTCCAACCCCCAAAGTAACGATTATGTGTGTCTACAGTATCATTTAATTTATTCTTAACGATTCGAATCTTTTCTTAGGGTCAAAGTCATCTTTTATATCAACTTGCTTTTACAAATTAATGTTTTGAAGGAAACAGTAAAAGTCAAGTTGCTTGGGAGTACATTAAATTATATGCTAGTTAATAGTGTTAAAGAGATGGCTTAAAAATAAATTGCCCATAATACCTTTTAATAAAGGCACTAAATGCACTTTTTTATTCTGTGTTAAAAGCAGATGCCTATTTGGCACTGTTTGGAATCCCATTTGCCATGTATATTTTGATTAATACTATGCTGGGTAATCTGCTCTATGTGGTCTAGGTTCACTAACCTCACTGTAAAATAATGAGCCTTCAAGAATAAAAAATATGCTCACTATAAAGTTGCATATTCTGAGAAGCAGTGGACGTATTCAAATGAAATGAAAAAATGAGGTTTTCAACCCAGTAAATTTGCTCGAAGTGAAACTTACATTTCTCAATTTGTATTTAGCTGTCAGTCTGTGCACTAAAAACTGGACTAGCTATCAACCTTTTGCATATGTTTTCTATAAATACCTTTTCTTCTCTGATTCGACTGCCATAGGACTCTGCAGAAGTAGTGGTCTTAAGGGACTTACAGCAACTGGGATGCAGCCAATGGCGGTGAGTTCCCACACTAAGTGGCATCTTCAGAAAAGGACCAGCACTCATATTTTATGCAATATGTAACATGATTTACCCAGGATTGTCAGAAGAGATGAATTTCAGCCTATGCAAGGTAATGAATAGTAATACATGCTGCATATATTTGACTTATAACCCTTGGCATTTTGAAACAAAATTCTTTTGAAGAATTCATTTTAAACGTCATAAACTTTTCTATTGTTTTGCCTGTTTGGGCTGTCTTTGTCATCAGACTACTCATGAAAGTATTTTTCAAAACTGTAAATGAAGCAGTATTTTTGAGAATACTCACCTAAGCCTTTCTTTCCAGGCAACACTTGAAATAGGAAAGTTAGTAGGGTAGAAAAATAGTAGGTTTCATTAAGTCAGAACCTAAGGAGGAGAAAAAAAAAAACCCAACGAGTTGTTTGTCCATGATTTTGAGAAATTTTTTTTTTAAAGAAATTTTTTTTTTTAGATTTTATTTATTTATTTGAGAGAGAGAGAATGAGACTTAGAGAGCGCGAGAGGGAAGAGGGTCAGAGGAAGGAGCAGACTTCCCGCTGAGCAGGGAGCCCGATGTGGGACTCGATCCCGGGACTCCAGGATCATGACCTGAACCGAAGGCAGTTGCTTAACCAACTGAGCCACCCAAGCGCCCCGAGAAATTTGTTTTTAAAGTGCTCTTTTCTCTCATGAAACAGTGTCTTCTAGAAACATAGAAAAATAATTTTGCTACATGTATTTTTACATATTTGGAATGAAATTTAAAGGCTCAGCTAGCATACAGATACTTTTTTTTTTAAAGATTTTATTTATTTATTCATGAGAGAGAGAGAGGCAGAGGGAGAAGCAGGCTCCCAAGGAGCAGGGAGCCCGATGCGGGACCCGATCCCAGGACTCCGGAACCATGTCCCGAGCGGAAGGCAGACGCTTAACCATCTGAGCCACCCAGGAGCCCCAGATACATTTTTTTTTTTTATTCAAGGCATAACACTGTCCATTAAATATAAATATAGCTACTTCCCAGATTATCTTCTGTTGATCTAAGAGACACTATGTTTTAATGGTCATAGTTAAAGAACCTAATGAATGACTTACTTGGCTGTTGTCCCTTGGATGATAGTTATGAGATCATTTGGATAGTCACATATAGCTTCGCATTCAGTTTACATTTCCTTCTTTGTTTGTCTCCCCACACACAAACACACAGGTGTTTTTTAGTGGTTCTACATCATATGTTAATTACAAGTATCTAATTAATGTTTAGCATCATATTATAATCATAGATAAAACACATAACTTTAAAATCTGCCATCCACATTTCTGTGCGTAAGATTATATATTTTCAGATAACATCCATAGGGAGATTTCAGTATTTGGTTATGTTTGTAAAACACAAAATAAGTGAAAGAACGCCTCCTACACACACATATGAAACATTACATACATTATTTTGCTAAATACAAATACACTTTCCATGCAGTATGGACACTGCCCCTGAAACTGAGCCTGCTTTCTCCCCAGTGATTCCATTCTGAAGTTTCTCCTGGCATATCCTTTTGAGTTCACAAAGGAAACTTGAAGCTGGCCCCTGTAACAAGGCCCCAGAGACTTTACATTTGCAGTAGCTCCTTACAGCTCAATAATAGAAAACAAGACTTGGGAATAGATATATCTTCTCAATCTTATGAGGACTGTGAAGGCTACTACTTGAATTATTCATTGAACAGGGAATAGGAAGATTATGTGACCACAGCCCACCTTTGCAACTGAACATTTTAACATCATTATAAAAAGACATGTATTACACATCTGTTATGGTGCTGAGCCAAGCACTGTGTATGCTGAATTTATGAGAATTACCCTCCATAAATTTCCAGTTAAGACATAACTGAATATCTGTAAGACAGTTAATGAACATCTACTTATGTAAATTACATAAATATGTCCATAAATATGTTAACCAGAGGTGAAAACGTACATACTGTATATAATTAAACAAGGGTTTTGGTTTTGCATGTTTTTTATATCAGCTTTTCTAGACCAAGAAGTAACAGAATGAAGATTTTAATAGAGGAGTCAGAGCAAATAGTAAACTTCTGTATTCTCCGATCTTAATCAATTTCCAAGCCCACAAATTTTATATATAGTGAGTACCAATTATTTCTAATTCTACCATATGTTACCATGAAAATGTTTAGACATAGGTCACCAAGATAACTTTGTAAGTTTCCCTAACCGAAGATAAATTGAAAATGCAAATTAAGAAAATCACGCCTGTGTTGACACTCAGGTTGGTGAATGATTTTGCTCTTCCTATTTAGCTAAGTCATGAAATGCTGTTCTTGGGCAGACAATAGATGCTCTACAGCAGATGCATTCAAAGATCATTTTCATAATTTAATAAGGCATTTATTTAAAGCCTAGTAATTAAGCCAGAATTTTTTTATTCATTTACTTTATATTTGTCACTATTCTGGACATTGGATAAACTGAGATGACCAAGGCACAGCCTCTGTTTTCAATGGGCTTCTAGTGTAATTATCAGAAAACAGTAATCAGTCAAATAAGTGAATAATTATAATAAAATACTCTGCATGCTATGTTGAGAGAATTCAAAGAATTATCCAGTCCAGAATAAAGATTTCCAGACTGTATCCCACAGGACAACCACAATTTACAGATATAGAGAAAAAAAAAAAGTGGGAACTAGGGGAAATGTGAGCAATGGTGGAGACAAGAGCAGCATTACACGGTGAGAACCTTGTGAAAAGTCTAAGGCACAAGAGAATTTTGTCTCTGAAGAATTGCTTGGAGGGGAGAGTAAGAAAATGGCAAAATATGGTTGGGAAGAAACCTGTCATGACAAGACTTGAATCTAAAGCAAAGAGGTTTAAACTTAATCTCAATAATAAGGGGAATCATTAAAGACTCTTAAGACTATTAGGAAGGAGAGGTTGATCATAGGGCCCTTTTAGAAAATAACGCTGCTAACAGTGTGGAGGACAAACTGGAAAGGACAAAGGATCAGCTAGGAAAACTGAGTTGGCAGAAAACTGTGGCAGGAAAAGTCTGAGGTTTTCATTGTTCTTGTTGATCTTGTTCTCCTTAAGAGGTCTTTCTACAGTGTGGCGGTCCTGTTTTGCATGGTAATCTGCAAAGCGTATACGTACCCGACACAAATATTGGCATTCGTTATTTTGGCTAGAACTGTGGGCAGAGCCTTGGAAAGAGTAAGCCTTTAAAACCAAGAAGACTACCCTGTTTCTCATTCCAAACAAACAAACAAAAAAAAAAAGCAAAACGTTACAGCCAAAGATAATATGAATGTATTGTTATCCAAAATTCTCCATTGATTTAGATGAATCTATTATCTCCACTCCTGAATATTTCCCTCATCTTCCCAAATGGACAGTCAGGCAAGTTGGCAAGAATGACAGCAGTCAACTTTAGACATACACTATTGCCTGAATTACATCACGTATTCTTTGTTTACTAATGATTAGAAATATTAAAATAATTACAAGTAATCAACTGCCTATGCTGAATGATGAGTTAGTGTGTGGGGACAATCTTCACTGGGAGCATTTCAGTACCGGCAAAACGATGAAAAAGGTCTAAAAATGTATTTGGGATGTTCTCAGGGTCAGACTAGAGGTAAACATTAGTATCTAATTACCTTCCTTGACTGCTCTCTTGAATCTAGAAGCCTGCTGGACGACGGCTGTACCAGATCAATATTATAAAATGGCAATAGCAAGGAACATTATCTTTGGCCAACCTGTATAGTATCCTTAGCTAGATTATTTGTACTTTGAGTGATAAATCTTCTCTTGTTTATTTAAAGGTTATTAGAAGTATGATCTTTATTTTCAGAAAACCCATAAAAAGGGTGAAAAAACTAACATTCAGGACTGGAATAGTCAAACAAAAAGACTGAAACCTAAAGCAGAAACCAGCTGAAAAAGAAAATCTTCTGTGGATAGGTAAATATATTATTATGTTACCTTAGGATTGGAACTTCAGTTTTGTTGGTCCCAAGTAAAGTTGAGAGTCAGACCACTTCCCTCTATGTACTGCATTTTTATCCCTTCTTTGCAATACCTTGTTAGAGAGATGATTGATAGATGATAGATGATTAATAGATGATAGATTGATAGATGATAGATAGATAGATGATAGATAGATAGATAGATGATAGATAGATGATAGATATTAAAGGCCATCAAATTCAGGTCAATGGGAAATTAGTCAATTGTAAAATAAATCTGAAGTAATTACGGAGATCACAGTATGGAGAAAATTTAGTTGAGAGAAAGAGAGTTTATGAGACATAGGAAAAAAGAAAGAGAAGGTTCAAAATTCATCAAAGAATTTTAGGAAGAGAGGAATTCTAGAAAAGGACAATATATAGACAGAGAATGTTGGCTAGGCAATAAATTCTCCAGAAAGACAAACTTCAGATACATGAAGGACAATAATCCTCAAGGAGCATAAATAAAAATAAACCAATACCTAGATTCACCACAGTCAAATGTAAAGTGCAAAAAAGAAAGATACTATTTCAAAAGCTAGTAACAACAACAAAAAAAGCATTCCCATCAGAGGTAAACTGAAATCTGACTAACAGCAACGGTGAAAGCCATAGTCAGTGGAACATTATATTTAAGTGATAAAACAAGATGAATCATAAGAGAACTATATGTTCTAAGAAATTATCTTTCAATAATAAGTACAAAGAAGAGAATTTTTAAGTAAACAAAAATTGAGAGAGTTTACTAGAACCAAACCGTCACTAAAGGAAATATTAAAATTAGACTTTCGAAAGAAAGAAAATCAACTTAGAAAAAATACCGAACATACGGGTAAGTCTAAAATAATGATAGCATCTGTAATAATAATGTCTAATTTAAGAGGTGGTGTATATCTCTAAGAGAAAAAAGTCCTAAGAGAAAAAAGAAAGACTATTAATAAGCACAAGTTTTAAGTTAGCGGTAATCCCAGCAGGGAAGGAATAAGTGATCTAGAAGAACACACCAAGCTTCAAAGGTATGGGTACTATTTTATTTCTTAAGCTGGTGGTGGGTACACAGGTATGTGTTTTAGATATGCTATTTGGGAAATATTAAATACCATATATGAAAATTTAAACTAGAGTGTCTTATTCTCTAACTACCCATGCTATAAACTAAGTACATTATAATCTGTAACAATATTATGCACTTATATTTTAACACTGTATTCATTAATTTTATCATGTCCCATTTCCTCAACTAGAGCATAAGACTGCTTTCCTCTACATTGTCATGTTCAATTATTAGACTCTTGGGCATGAAGGTCCTCAATGAGTAAGTGTCATTTGACTTACTTGTCAGATGGTGATATGTACTAATTAAGGATACAGTTGTCTCAGGTAAATCTCTACAGCATTTAACCCAACTTTACATTCTGAAATTTTTAAGTTGTTAATTACCTGCGCTTAGCATTTCTGTTTTGCATATTACTCATTACTTTCTTGCCTAGATTCTGACTTTAATACACCTTTTCATATTAACAACTCCCATCTCCAGAATAATGCTGTCCTGCACAAAACCACAGAAGCCCTACGTAATTAATTTACTATGGGGCTAAGTACTATATCAGGTTAGTCTATTCCCTTCAAAGAGCTGTGGACCCAAGAGCCCCTCGGTTTTACAATTTGTTGAGGCAGAAGAGCTTTTAGCTGAGAAGAAAGGGAGGGAGGGAGGGAGGCTTTACTAAAATAAATGCATATTTAACACCTACCATAGTTTCCACTTACAATGTCATTTAAACCACTATTTAGTGCAAATGTTTCCCTTCCCCTATTTTCTCTTTTAAATGTTTGCAAAATGCTTTCTATTATAACTTCTGAAATGTTTTTAATAACAATGATATAAACTTCATTTACTATTAAGTCCAAAAGAAAAAGACAATATTTATAAATACTTTTTCAAATTTTGCCATATAATAGACCATTATTTCCTCTGGTACACATACAAAATTCAAAAGTTTCTAAGTGATTATCAACCCAAGATTATAACTAGACTGACAAAACTATTAATATATTTTTCCCAAGGGACTTTGACAAAGTCTTTGGATCATCTTTGGATGCTTCATTTATTGTCCTAGAATTTGGGGAATGTTTTATTTTCTCAAAAGATATAGATTATACTGTTTAAAATGATTTCTGAATATGAGAACCTAAATATATTTATGATCCTTACAATGGCTACAGTGTCCCAGTGATTTCCTCGGTAAGTCTTTTGATATTTCTGGGTCTATTTCTTTACGAACACTAAGAGAATTTTTAAAACAATGTGGCTTTTAATAGATAAACCATATTGTACACCTCAAAACAGAATTATTTCAAATGCAATCATGCTAGACTTCCTCGCTAAAATTACTTTGTCTTCTAAACACTGAAAAAGAGTAATCATTGGTTTTTATTATTTGCCTTTTATCAATAATATTTTAATGTGTTTGAGGCATAATAGTAACCCTTTAAGAATTGTATATAATTGTGCTTTCTAGTGTCTGATGCACCATAAGTGATTAAAGCAGTAGGCTTGTTTACCTTCTTACTTAATTTCATCATAACTACCATGCAGATGGCTTTTCCTTTAAAGTTGTACCCCCCTCTCTTCCAATAGCTCAGTTATTGGTGCATCTTACACTTCTATGTGTGCTTTAAATAGGATATATCTGATATACATGATAATCAATAGCCTATCTTTTTCACAGTATGGATTTTAACTGCAAAACTTGATCTTTAAAAATCTAATTTCCATCACATTAAGCAGAAGCATAGCTCTAAGAGGCTCATAATAGAGTTATGCTAAGCATAGTATCATTTTGGTCACTACCCAAATTCTACTGGCCAGTTTTCATTACCAAAATGAGGATGTTAACGACGAAACACACACATGGAGAACGACATGCATGTATGTATACACCTGCAGGTTGAAGGAAGTGCTCAGTAGACAGTTTCATGGATGCTTGCCAACATACAGAGACAGATACTGGGCCTGAGTAACCTGTCACCCTGTGTGGTGGTTTCACTTCCATCAGTGACCCATGTTAAAAACTTGAAGCTAAAGAGAAAAAGGGTCCAGTCATACTATGGACTAATTATTTCCATAATGGTGAGGACCAAAGACTATAGTCCTCAGCCATTGCCAGTCATTTCACAAATGCATGCCATACTATTTTAAAACAAAACAGATAAATGACACAGGGTCTCAATTTAAATGTTCTTTCCTCAAAGAAAATACCTCCTACTCTCCACCCTAGGATAAGATGTCTGTGCTGTATATCCACAGCTTTCTATTCTTCACCCTTCATAGCATATATACCACATGATTGCAATTACTTGTTTAATCATTAACTTAGATTGGATTCTCAACAAGCAGTCTGAGGTGGGATACATGAGACAAATAACTTATTAAGAGTGGGCTCCCAGAAGAAACATGTGTGGGCAGGAGGGAGCAAGGCAAAGAAGAGGAGGAAGTCAAGCAAAGTTGTGGTTGGGGGTTGAAGTTTAGCTTCAGTCTAAATCCCACAGGGGGGCTTTGGAACATAAATTGTCCCACAGAATATATCCAGCCTTGAAGAAAGGTTACTATACTTCTAGACACAGTGTCAGTCAGTCATTGCCTACAGGCTGCCTAAAGGCAGTAGAGAGGCAGAGTTTTAATTCCTAGACATCTACAAGCAAGATGGCTCCAGTATCCTTTCTATTATGAATTCCAGAAAAGGTTACAGACGGGACACATTATAGCAAAATTCTACCATGGCAGTTGGAAGGAAGGCACACCAAATGAAGAAAGTGGTTCACAGGGGATCTAGGCAGGGCACCAACGAGTCTGTGGCAATTGCCTTCCTTCTCTAAAAGTATAATAAGCTCACTAATGACAGCGGCAGTTTCAGTCTTGTTTAAGGACTGAATGATACCAAGCACCTACTAGTGACTTAAGAAATACTTGTAGTAAGAATGGATAAAGAAATGAATGTGTAGAAATATTCGGCAGTTAGCAAATCATGTTTCCACCTATTTTGAATTCCCTATCATCTTAATGAGAACTGGCACTGTAGCTGGATTAAATGTATGGATATTCAGGTATCACATGTGAGTGTGGAGAAAAGCCCACCAGAATAAAATATACATGATACCTACTGTGATGTCCAGAATTGTTATTACAATTTTCTACATAATCACTTTTTTTTCAAAATCTATTGATTCATTTTTTTGGTCAGTACATTACGTTTGTACATAAGTCAGAACATATACGATAGCTGTTTACCTAGCACATAGTTAAACAGAAAGGCAAGGAAATCTGAGAGTCACGGAATTTTATTAGCTTGTTATCTTAACACATTAGCAAGCCAGTGAGTTATGTTGGTTAGTCTATGTGATTAATCTATTACTATCCACTATTAACGATGTATGGCACATATGTTTATATATTTGCAATATTAATGTAAAACATTTTATACTGTTTTTTGCCTAGCTTATATCATAAACATTTTAGTTTTTCTGTATGTCCTTCATATTTATAGTAATAGAGATATGTGGACACAAGTACATTCACATATGAATGCATGCATATTCTAGCAGATTATATTATATATATGTTGGTAAAATATTTTAGTATGGCATACTTCTTTCTTGAATTGCTACCATTATTAAAGCTACAATGAAAATATCTGAGGATATTTTTCCTTCTGCTTGATTGTTTAATTGAGATAAAATTAGGAATGAAAGTATAATATTTAAGTCTAAGCAATTTAATTTCTCTACCATATTGCTTTTCAGAAAGGCTGCACTTAATTACTAAATTAGCAGTAATGAATGAACATGGTAATTTCTTTTCAGTATAGCCAGCATTGGATGTTTTGGTTTTTGTTCCTTTGCTAATTTTACTATGTAAAATAATATCTTAGGAAGGCTTTATTTTACCTTGTTTTGATAAGTAGAGAGGCTAATATTTATCTTATTTGTCAATTTTATTGCCCCTTTTTTAATCTTACTGCTTTTCCATTAATTTATTTAGAATTTCAAATTTTTCTTACAAATTTGAATATATATTACCATAATTGTATTGAGGAAAATATCTATAACCTATATAATAAACAGTATTATTATCTTATTTAGGTTTCATCTTTTTCCCAGAAGGTTATTATGCACACATACTTTCATAACTTTAACTAATTCATAGAAAAATGTTATTCTACCACAGAGCTTTATTCTATTTCATTACTTTCTACTTTTTCTTTTGTTTAATGCTTGTTTTTAACAATTTAATGCACCTGCCATTTATTTTAAAATAAAGTAAGATGGAAACATTTTTCCACAATTGTTCCAAACACATTTATATAATTCTGTTTTAATGTTTTTTATTATGTTATCATACAATAAAAATTGGTATATAGTTAATGATATTTCTGGTCTCTACCTCCTATTTCACTCAATGTCTAAAATGTTGCACAAACTGTAGTATTTTGTGTATTGATACTAAATAATATGTTTTAATGTTTGATGGAGCAGGTAAATTTTTTATTATTTAACAATCCTACATATTTTCTTCTAATAAACATTTTTCCAGTTTACTTTTTATGGAAAATTATATTACCATGTCCAAATTTTGATGTAATTATTTCAATTGGAATGTTTTATATACATTAGTTAAAATTTGCATTTTTGAAAATATAAAATAGTCCCTTGCAAGAATATAGGCTCTATATCTCTAATTATTCAAATTTTCATTTAAATCTTCCAATGATAGCATTATGCAGTTTCTATATAAAGTCTCACCATATATTAAAATTATTCCTAAATATTTCCTATACTTGTTATTCTGATGAATCTCTCCATCTTTAAAATTATATTTTCTTGCTTTGTTAATTACTGGATTCTAGAAATATAAGAAAATTTATATATTTACATTATGATTATATATGTATTAGTTTATAATGGATTTACATAGATGTTCTAAGTGTATAATTTCATATATGTATAAACATACATACATATATATAAATGCACTCCTGATCAATACTTATTTCTCATTTATTTGTCTTTATATTTGCATTCTCAAGAAATCTAAATGTTTTATTAAGAATACAGGAGTATTATTCCTGACTTTAAAGTTAATCCATTCCCTTTAAGACTCTGAAAACAGCTATTTCCCTATTCTATTAAAAATACATACACATGACTCTGAAAACTATAAAACATTGATGAAAGACAATGAAGATGATACAAACAAATGGGAAGTCTATTCCATGCTCATGAAATGAAAAAATTAACATTATTAAAATATCCATACTACCAAAAGTGATCCTCAGATTCAGTGCAATGCCTATCAAAATACCAGTGACAATTTTCAAAGAACTAGAAAAAAATAATACCAAAATTTGTATGGGACCAAATAACCCAAGCAGTCTTGAAAAAGAAGAATGAAGCTGGAGGTAACACAATCCCAGATTTCAAGATATACTCAAAGCTGTGGTAATCAAAACAGCATGGTACTGGCACAAAAATAGACACAGCGATCAACAGAACAGAAGAGAGAGCTCAGAAACCCACACTTACGTGGTCAATTAATATACAACAAAGGAGGCAAGAATATGCACTGGGAAAAAGACAGCTCTTCAAAAAATGGTGCTGGGAATACTGGATAGCAAAAAATGAAGCTGAATCATTTTCTTACACCATATAAAAAGAAAAAAAAAACACAACCTCAAAATGGATTAAAGACCTAATGGTGAAACCTAAAACCATAAAACTCCTGGAAGAAAACATAGGCAATAATTTCTTTGGCATGAACTCTAGAACCATTATTCTAGATATATCTCCTCAGGCAAGGGAAACATAAACAAAAATAAGCTATTAGGATTACAGCAAAATAAAAAGCTTTCACACGGAGAAGAAAACCAAATCAACAAAACAAAAAGGCAACCTACTGAATGGGAGAAGATATTTGCAAATGATATATCCAATAAGAAGTTAATATCCAGGGATTACAGGCAAGATGGCTGAGGAGTAGGAGACCTGGGCTTCGTTTGGTCTCAGGAATTCAGCTGAATAGGGATCAAACCATTCTGAACACCTACGAACTCAACAGGAGATCGAAGAAAAGAATAGCAACAACTCTCTGAACAGAGAAGCGACCACTTACTGGAAGGTAGGACATGCGGAGAAACGAATCCGAGGCGATATTCAGGAGAGACGGCGGGGGAGGGGGCCTCCGTCCACCGCTTCTGGCAAGTGATAGAGCCGTGGAGCAAAAATCGGCACTTTTAGAACTCGGCTGCGCTGAGGGACGTCACTCCAGTGGCTAAGCAAGAGGTGGAACCCTCGCAAGACAGTGTGGTCTCAGGACCCTCGGGGTCACAGAAAGACGGGGGTGCCTGAGTGCAGCAGAGCCCCCAGGTATCGGGGCTGGGAAGCCAGCTGCGGAGATGGAGCCGAGGTGCGGGCTCTCAGCTTGGGGTTGCCATAAATTGTGATCCGCGGCCCAGTCGGGCCACTGCTCCTCCAGCAGGGACCCAACAAGCGGCAGAGCCGGGGAGAACTCCCCTTCCTCCCCCAGGAGGAGCGGCGTGGGAGCGCACCGCAGAGATCTGATGGGTTTGGAGACTCCACACGGGGTCGCGTGCCAGACATAGAAACGCAGTCACAGGCCGGGTGAGCACAGAGTGCGGCCGGAGACCAGGGAGACGGGAGTGACTGCTTTTCTCTGGGGGCGCACTGAGGAGTGGGGCCCCGAGTTCTCGGCTACTCCAGGTGGAGATTGGGAGGCCACCATTTTCACTCTGGTCCTCCAAAGCTGTACCGAGAGCTTGGAGGGAATAAAAGCACCAGAGAGCAAACCTGAGCAGATTGCTTAGCCCGGACAGATAAGGGCGGGGCAATTCCGCCTCCTCCGGCAAAGACATTTGGAAACCACGGCAACAGGCTCCTCCCCCAGAAGATCAGCACAAATAGCCAGCAAGCCAAGACCAAGTTTACCGATCAAGGAGAACGGGAGAACTCCAGCGTTAGGGGAATACTGCACATAGAATTCATGGCTTTATTACCATGATTCATTAGTTTTTCAAAGTTGATTTTTTTAACTATTTTTTTCTTTTTTTGAATTTTTCTTTTTCCCTTTTGCAACCAACATCTTATCAATCCCTTTTTTTAAAAAAAATATATTTTTCATCTTTTAGAGTCATATTTTATCCCTTCATAGTAGTTACCCTTATTTTTGGCATATATATATATATATATATATATAAGTTGTTCTCTCTTTAAAATTTTGAGATACAGTTTCTTCTAACAGATCAAAATATACCCTAAATCACTAGTGTATGGCTTTGTTCTAGTCTCCTGCCTGATCACATTCTCTCCCTTTTCTTTTTTCTTTTCTTCTTTGTTTTTTAATCTTCTTCTTTCTTTTTTCAAACAACTTCTTATTTTATCAATTCCTTTTAAAAATCTTTTATAATTTTCATCTTTACAGTCATCTTCCATTCCTTCATTGTATCAACCCTTATTTTGTACATATATAAGACTTTCTTCCTTTAAAATATTAGGAGGCACTTTCTTCTAACAGGCCAAAATACGCCCAAAATCTAGTGTGTGGCACTGATCTATACACTAGTCTGATCATATTTGATCATATTCTGTTTTTTTTGTTTTGATCTCTTTTTGTTTGTTTTTATCTTTATCTTTTTCTTTTTTCTCTCTTTCTTTTTTCTTTATTTCCCTTTCTTTTCCCCTGGTTTCAGGTCTTTTCTGATTTGTATAGAGTATATTTGCTGAGGACCTTGTTAACCTGTTAGCATTTTGTTCTCTCATTCATCTATTCTCCTCTGGACAAAATGACAAGACGAAAAAAATCACCTCAGCAAAAAGAACAAGAGGTAGTACCGTCTGCCAGGGACCTACTCAATATGGACATTAGTACGATGTCAGACCTAGACTGAGAATCATGACTTTAAAGATACTAGCTGGGCTTGAAAAAAGCGTGGAAGTTATTAGAGACACCCTGTCTGGAGAAATAAAAGAACTAAGATCTAACCAAGTCGAAATCAAAAAGGCTATTGATGAGGTGCAATCAAAAATGGGGGCACTAACTGCTAGGATAAATGAGGCAAAGGAGAGAATCAGCGATATAGAAGACCAAATGATGGAAAATAGAGAGGCTAAGAAAAAGAGAGAAAAACAACTACAGGATCACGAGGGCAGAATTTGAGAGATAAGCGATACAATAAGACGAAACAACATTAGAATAATTGGGATCCCAGAAGAAGAAGAAAGAGAGAGAGGGGCAGAAGGTATATTGGAGCAAATTATAGCAGAGAACTTCCCTAATGTGGAGAAGGAAACAGGCATCAAATTCCAGGAGGCACAGAGAACCCCTCTCAAAACCAATAAAAATAGGTCAACACCCCGACATCTATTAGTAAAACTTACGAGTCTCAGAGACAAAGAGAAAATCCTGAAAGCAGCTCAGGAGAAGAGATATGTAACCTACAATGGTAGAAACATTAGATTGGCAACAGACCTATCCACAGAGACCTGGCAGGCCAGAAAGGACTGGCATGATATCTTCAGAGCACTAAACGAGAAAAATATGCAGCCAAGAATACTATATCCAGCTAGGCTGTCATTGAAAATAGAAGGAGAGATAAAAAGCTTCCAGCACAAACAAAAACTAAAGGAATTTGCAAACACAAAACCAGCCCTCCAAGAAATATTGAAAGGGGTCCTCTAAGCAAAGAGAGAGCCTAAAAGCATAGACCAGAAAGGAACATAGACAATATACAGTAACAGTCACCTTACAGGCAATACAATGGCACTAAATTCATATCTTTCAATAGTTACCCTGAACATAAATGGGCTAAATGCCCCAATCAAAAGACACAGGCTATCAGATTGGATTAAAAAACAAGACGCATCAATATGCTGTCTGCAAGAGACTCATTTTAGACCCAAAGACACCCCCACATTGAAAGTTAGGGGGTGGAAAACCATTTACCATGCTAATGGACACCAAAAGAAAGCTGGGGTGGCAATCCTTATATCAGACAAATTAGATTTTAAAACAAAGACTGTAATAAGAGATGAAGAAGGACACTATATCCTACTTAAAGGGTCTATCCAACAAGAAGATCTAACAACTGTAAATATCTATGCCCTTAACATGGGAGTAGCCAATTATATACGGCAATTAATAACAAAAGCAAAGAACACATTGACAATAATACAATAATAGTGGGGGACTTTAACACCCCCCTCACTGAAATGGACAGATCATCTAAGCAAAAAATCAACAAGGAAATAAAGACTTTAAATGAAACACTGGACCAAATGGACTTCACAGACATATTCAGAACATTCCATCCCAAAGCAACAGAATACACATTCTTCTCTAGTGCCCATGGAACATTCTCCAGAATTGATCACATCCTAGGTCACAAATCAGGTCTCAACCAGTACCAAAAGATTGGGATTATTCCCTGCATATTTTCAGACCACACTGCTTTGAAACTAGAACTCAATCACAAGAGGAAAGTCAGAAAGAACTCAAATATATGGAGGCTAAAGAGCATCCTACTAAAGAATGAATGGGTGAACCAGGAAATTAATGAAGAATTAAAAAAATTCATGGAAAGCAATGAAAATGAAAACACAACTGTTCAAAATCTTTGGGATACAGCAAAGGCAGTCCTAAGAGGAAAGTATATAGCAATACAAGCCTTTCTCAAGAAACAAGAAAGGTCTCAAATACACAACCTAACCCTACACCTACAGTACTGGAGAAAAAACAGCAAATAAAGCCTAAATCCAGCAGGAGAAGAGAAATAATAAAGATCAGAGCAGAAATCAATGAACTAGAAACCAAAAGAACAGTAGAACAGATCAACGAAACTAGGAGCTGGTTCTTTGAAAGAATTAACAAGATTGATAAACCCCTGGACAGACTTATCAAAAAGAAAAGAGAAATGACCCATATCAACAAAATATGAATGAAAGAGGAGAGATCACAACCAACACCAAAGAAATGCAAACAATTATAAGAACATATTATGAGCAACTCTATGCCAGCAAATTAGATAACCTGGAAGAAATGGGTGCATTCCTAGAGATGTATCAACTACCAAAATTGAACAAGGAAGAAATAGAAAACCTGAACAGACCTATAACCACTAAGGAAATTGAAGCAGTCATCAAAAATCTCCCAAGAAACAAAAGCCCAGGGCCAGATGGCTTCCCAGGGGAATTCTACCAAACATTTAAAGAAGAATTAATACCTATTCTCCTGAAACTGTTCCAAAAAATAGAAATGGAAGGAAATCTTCCAAACTCTTTTTATGAGGCCAGCATTACCTTGATCCCAAAACCAGACAAAGACCCCATCAAAAAGGAGAATTACAGACCGATATCCTTGATGAACATGGATGCAAAAATTCTCACCAAAATACTAGCCAATAGGATCCAACAGTACATTAAAAGGATTATTCACCACGACCAAGTGGGATTTATCCCTGGGCTGCAAGGCTGGTTCAACATCCACAAATCAATCAACGTGATACAATACATTAACAAAAGAAAGAACAAGAATCATAGGATCCTCTCAATAGATGCAGAAAAAGCATTTGACAAAGTACAGCATCCTTTCTTGATCAAAACTCTTCAGAGTATAGGGATAGAGGGTACATACCTCAATATCATAAAAGCCATCTATGAAAAACCTACAGCGAATATCATTCTCAATGGGGAAAAGCTGAGAGGTTTTCCCCTAAGGTCACGAACGCGGCAGGGATGTCCACTATCACCACTGCTATTCAACATAGTATTAGAAGTCCTAACCACAGCAATCAGACAACAAAAAGAAATAAAAGGCATCCAAATCAGCAAAGAGGAAGTCAAACTCTCACTCTGCAGATGATATGATACTGTATGTGGAAAACCCAAAAGACTCCACCCCAAAAGTGCTAGAACTCATACAGGAATTCAGTAAAGTAGCAGGATATAAAATCAATGCACAGAAATCAGTGGCATTCCTATACACCAACAAGACAGAAGAGAGACAAATCAAGGAGTCGATCCCATTTACAATTGCACCCAAAACCATAAGATACCTAGGAATAAATTTAACCAAAGAGGCAAAGGATCTGTACTCAGAAAACTATAAAATACTCATGAAAGAAATTGAAGAAGACACAAAGAAATGGAAAAACGTTCCATGCTCATGGATTGGAAGAACAAACATTGTGAAGATGTCAATGCTACCTAGAGCAATCTACACATTCAATGCAATCCCCATCAAAATACCATCCACTTTTTTCATAGAAATGGAACAAATAATCCTAAAATTTGTATGGAACCAGAAAAGACCCCAAATAGCCAGAGGAATATTGAAAAAGAAAAGCAAAGCTGACGGCATCACAATTCCGGACTTCCAGCTCTATTACAAAGCTGTCATCATCAAGACAGTATAGTACTGGCACAAACACAGACACATAGATCCGTGGAACAGAATAGAGAGGCCAGAAATGGGCCCTCAACTCTATGGTCAACTGATCTTTGACAAAGCAGGAAAGAATGCCCAATGGCAAAAAGACAGTCTCTTCAACAAATGGTGTTGGGAAAATTGGACAGCCACATGCAGCAGAATGAAACTGGACCATTTCCTTACACCACATACAAAAATAGATTCCAAATGGTTGAAAGACCTAAACGTGAGACAGGAGTCCATCAAAATCCTAAAGGAGAACACAGGTAGCAAACTCTTCGACCTCAGCCGCAGCAACTTCTTCCTAGAAACATCGCCAAAGGCAAGGGAAGCAAGGGCAAAAATGAACTATTGGGATTTCATCAAGATAAAAAGCTTTTGCATAGCAAAAGAAACAGTCCACAAAACCAAAAGACAACCGACAGAATGGGAGAAGATATTTGCAAATGACATATCAGATAAAGGGCTAGTATCCAAAATCTATAAAGAACTTATCAAACTCAACACCCAAAAAACAAATGATCCAATCAAGAAATGGGCAGAAGACATGACCAGACATTTTTCCAAAGAAGACATCCAAATGGCAACAGACACATGAAAAAGTGCTCAACATCACTTGGCATCAGGGAAATCCAAATCAAAACCTCAATGAGATACCACCTCACACCCGTCAGAATAGCTAAAATTAACAAGTCAGGGAACGACAGATGCTGGGGGGATGCGGAGAAAGGGGAACCCTCCTACACTGTTGGTGGGAATGCAAGCTGGTGCAACCACTCTGGAAAACAGTATGGAGGTTCCTCAAACAGTTGAAAATAGAGCTACCATACAATCCAGCAATTGCACTACTGGGTATTTACCCCAAAGATACAAATGTAGGGATCCGAAGGGGTACGTGCACCCCAATGTTTATAGCAGCAATGTCCACAATAGCCAAACTGTGGAAAGAGCCAAGATGTCCTTCAACAGAAGAATGGATAAAGAAGATGTGGTATATATACACAATGGGATACTTTGCAGCCATCAAAAGGAATGAGATCTTGCCATTTGCAAGGACGTGGATGGAACTGGAGGGTGTTATGCTGAGTGAAATAAGTCAATCAGAGAAAGACATGTATCATATGACCTCACTGATATGAGGAATTCTTAATCTCAGGAAACAAACTGAGGGTTGCTGGAGTGGTGGGGAGTGGGAGGGATGGGGTGGCTGGGTGATAGACATTGGGGAGGGTATGTGCTATGGTGAGCGCCGTGAGTTGTGCAAGACTGTTGAATCACAGATCTGTACTTCTGAAACAAATAATACAATATATGTTAAGAAAAAAAAAAAGAAGAAGATAGCAGGAGGGGAAGAATGAAGGAGAGTAAATCGGAGGGGGAGACGAACCACGAGAGACAATGGTCTCTGAAAAAGAAACTGAGGGTTCTAGAGGGGAGGAGGGTGGGGAGATGGGTTAGCCTGGTGATGGGTATTAAAGAGGGCACATTCTGCGTGGAGCACTGGGGGTTATGCACAAACAATGAATCATGGAACACTACATCAAAAACTAATGATGTAATGTATGGTGATTAACATAACAATAAAAAATGAAAAAAAAAAGAAGTTAATATCCAAAACATATAAAGAACTTATATAACTCAACATCCAATAATAATAACAACAACAATAATAATAATCTGATTAAAAATGGGCAGAGGACATGAAGAGACATTTTTCCAAAAAGACATAAACATGGCAAACAGGAATATGAAAAGATGCTCAATATCACTCATCATCAGGGAAATACAAATCAAAACCACAATGAGATATTACCTTACACCTGTCAGAATGGCTAGAATAAAAAGACAAGTAACAAGTGCAGGTGAAATGTAGAGAAAAGAAAACCCTCATGCACTGCTGGTTGGAATGTAAATTGATGCAGCCATTGTGGAAAACAGTATGGAGATTTCTCAAAAACAAAAAATTTTAAATAGAAATATCATATGATCTAGTAATTGGACCACTGGGTGTTTACCCAAAGAAAACAAAAACACTAATTTGAAAAGATATATGCATCCCTATGTTCACTGCAACATTATTTACAATAGCCAAGATATGGAAACAACCCAAGTGTCCATCAAAAGATGAATGGACAGGGGCACCTGGGTGGCTTAGTTACTTAAATGTCTGACTTGATTTTGGCTCAGCTCATGATCTCAGAGTCATGAGATCAAGCCCTGGGTCAGGCTCCATGCTGGGTATGGAGCCTGCTTGAGATTCTCTCTCTCCCTCTCCTTCTGACCCTCCATCCCCACTTGAGCTCTCTCTCTCTCTAAAAAAAAAAAAAAAAAAAAGTATGGACAAAGAAAGATATGGTAGATATATAGATATACATACATATACACACACTAGAATGTTAATCACCCATAAAAAAGAATAAGATCTTTCCATTTGCACGATAGACCTAGAGTATATTATGCTAAGTGAAATAAGTCAGAGAAATAAATACCATGTGATTTCACTTATATGTGTAATATAAAAAACAAAGCAAATGAATAAACAAACAAAAAGCAGAAACAGACCTATAGATACAGAAACAAGATGATGGTTGCCAAAGAAGGGAATGTAGGGATGGGCAAAAATGGGCAAAGTAGAGTAGAAAATATTGCCTTCCTGTTACATAATGGTTGCATCATGGCGATAAAAGGTACAGGATAGGGAATACAGTCGATGGTATTGTAACAGCATCGTACGGTGACAGATGTGGTACGTCTAGCATAATGAATAGACTTGTGGAATTACTATGTTGTATATCTGAAATGAATGTAACATTGTGTGAACTATACTTCAGTTTTTAAAAATGCACACACCTGTACACTCGGACATATATATGCACATAGAGTGTACAGAAGTGTCACTATTGATTGTAATACTGGTTTTCTATTTAGCAAGGGAGAAATCTTTTATTTTATATTGTAAAATGCATCCATTAGGGTCTGATTTCAAATTGTAGTAAATACTATTTAGACATCTATTAAATCATTACATATCTTATTTACCTTGTTGACGTGGTATTATGTAAAATTTTCTTAGATTTCAAAGAGGAAAGTATCTCCCACTTGTTAATGGAGTAGTATTCTTTGGTAGAGCAATAGAATTCAAATTCTTAGTACTTTATATAATTGTCTATCTTTATCAGTGAGATGAGTGAGTTGTTAATTTTGTCATTAAATGGTATACGGAAGTATTGATGCAGGGTGAGAAACTAGACACTTCAAAAATGTTATTTTAAAGAAAGACTAGAAATTATCCCTAAAGGCAAACATCACACATAGGCATTTTTCCTAGGGCAAATCCAATGAAAAAATGGTCACATTATAGTTGTGTTAAATTTTAACAAAGGATAAATACATCAGGGGTATTTTCAAGTAACCATCTCTTAACTGCCGACAATGAACAACAGACAGTGAGTCCTTTAAAAGCAGAGTGCTCTTTCACATGTTGTTGTAAATAAACAGAAGAATTTTTTGCAGTCTGGTATTTTATTTATGATTTTATTTTATTTTAATTATTTTCCTACTTGGGGAACTACTTGAAGTAGCGCATTCTTTATATAATAAATTATTGGTTCTTATCTGCATAAAAAATTGAATTATGGATTTACTCTCTAACTATTCTAAGACATAGAAAGAAAACTATTCTGGATTTCCCTAAAATGTGTGACATGCCTCTGAACCTTGCAAGGAAAGCACTCCTCATTTTGTCAATGTCTTAAACTCCTCTTTCACCCTTGAAACGTTTTTAATATATAATCTTTCTTGATTCTACCTGCAATCTTGCGGGGAAGGAGTGTTCACCTCCCCACTCAACTATATCTTCGTCTCTGGTAGATGTAATGGAAATACACAGGTTTTCAAATCCTAAATTCAAATCCTAAATCTGTTACTTACTAACCATGAGAGACTGAATGATTCACTGAAGGATTTCATTTTCTCTTTTGCTAACTGGATACTGCCCCTTCCCTCCCAGGATTGGTTTGAGTCTTTTGTGAAAGAATATGTGTTAAATCTCAACAAATCTAGTTTATCTTCACTGTATTCTAACACTTTTAATGTTTGTATTTATATTCATCATAAAATTCTTCTCCTGTTACAATGTTTCATCAGTCTACTTGAGGTCAAGGACTATGTTTTATTCATCCTTGTACCTCATGTTTGACTCAGTGAGTCTGGGAAATCAATTACTGTGCTCCAACCACTGGGAATCAGAAAGACCAGAAAGTGCTTGCCCAGTTAATTCTTAAAACTCGTTTATATATTTGTCGAGAGGGCCTCCTGTGGTTCTGGTACCTACTGTGTATTACTTCAAATACACAGGCATTCGTCCCTCCCTAAGTGCTTGTTGAGAATGTCTGCAAGAAAATAAATTGATTTTGTTGCCTCATTCTACTTTGTAAAATATATAATGGGTATTTTCTATGACCTAATTATACAAAGTTTTTATTCCTGTGTGTCTGATGTCTAGTTAGTGTCACCATCGGTCTGGACAGTGCAGCTCTCAACACTGTGACTTTTGAGAAAGCCGCAGGAGCCACCATCATCGGCAAATCCGCATGGAGCTGTGATACAGAGGTGAAAAGTTATAAATTGAGTCATTTCCTCTGTAGAAAAGGGGGCACTTGGAGTATACTCTGGGGGCATAGATCCATAGCAGGGGGATCACCTGCACAATCCGGGCTGCAGCTGCTCAGGAAGGTTTCCGCTCTGGGACAGTCCCAAGATTTCCAGGAAGCAACATTTCCGTCTTGGTCCCTCTGCTACTTCCAGTCTTTTGTTATGTATCACAGACACAAACAAAATGGCTCGAAGACTTTGAAATGCCTAATAAGAGCTAAGCCAGGTTAAAAGTATTTTCCCTGAATATTTACATGGACAGGGGAGTTACCGTGATCAGGAAAGTGGTTTTCCCAGGGCGAGGCTCATCCATTGCACTCTGAATGTGTTGACCTCTGTGATTTCCCCAAACGTAAGAAACTTGACCAAGTGATTTGTGGTAGCAGGAGACTGCAATCACACTTCCCCCTGAAAACAACAACAAAAAGCATTTCCTTGAGGCAGATACAGACAAACATTTCTTGGGCCCTATTTCAAAGCTGACAAGATTGGGTTGAAAGGAAAGCAATAATTGGGTACTGTAGGTAAGAATTCATGCCAAGTCATTAGGAGAAATGAACAATTTCCACAGAGCACTAAACAATCCCTTGTTGGATTAAGATGGCAATACTACAGAGAAGGGAAAGAGTAAGTAGTGACTCACATAAGGCTTATACTATTTGACTTGTCCCAGCTGTTACTACTAGTGTTTCTAGTGGATAATCAAAGCATCAAGACATGAAAACACATTCATAATTGTATAGAAAATGGAGCTCTGCCTATGTAATTTTCTGCCCACCTTAGAGTCAATCTGTTGTTAGCCACGTCACTTAAACTATTTCTGTTTTTTTTTTTGTCCGTAGCCTGTAGCAACCATACCATGGTTTTATCCCACAAATAACAATCCTTCTAAATGCCCAGAAGCTATATGGCATTAAGACCATACAAGTCCACTATAAAAGGGCCAGTATATCCTCTGTCTCTCTTGTCTCTGTTTCTCTCTCTCTCTCTCTCTCTCTCTCTCTCTCTCTCTTTCTCACACACACACACACACACACACACACACACACACACACACACTCACCTTTACATATACGCATGTTTTTCCTTTTTTCTTCTTAGGAAAAAAGTGATAGGTATTAAACAAGGATTAACTTACTTTTTTTAAAAAAAAGGGCAATGGAATCTATTTGCAAGTCTGAAATGCATTTTGATTATACCTAGAATTGTTTACACTATTTCCAAGAGGATATTGTCCCAAGAGTACATTCTGTAAGAGCATGGAATTTTTATTATTCTTTTTTAAAAATTCTATCAAATAATTTCCTGTCAAATTATGTTAAACGTTTTATTTATAAATATTACTTTGTAACATAATTGTTTAGTAAGTACACCATTTAATATTCCACTATGTAAAGGAAATAATGATTTTACTTACCAAAATTAACGCTAACCAAATTAATTATGTAGTCCCTAATTATGCTTTAAAATATTGGTATCAATCCCTGCTAGAAAATACAAAGACATTTTCTGCTTTTCATAAATTCGTCAATTAATGTTAAGTAATTGTCAGTAATATATTTCTTTGGATTTCAAATAAGCATTTATCTACTCAGTGCACTAGCTCAGGAAAAGTCAGTTAAAAGACAGTCCTGTGAGGCTAAAGTGGAAAACTGTATAAATCAATATATATCATCTTGAAACGGAAAATATGAATTAAATGTTACAAAGTAGGGACTCACAAACTGGCAAGAATGTCTATGATAAGAAGTAATCTATTACAAACTAATCTGGACCAACCAGATGCTATCTCTAATAGTACAGAATAATCAGAAGAATTTAATCATTTTCCTATGAACAATTATACAATTAATTGCCTCTCCTGACCTTTCAGTTAAGGTTAGACTCTCATTGATGAAATCTTCATAAAACAATGCCAGTAAAATTCATATTTACACAGGGAGCTCTGAAAGAGATCCCAATAGTCACAGCTGAAACCATTTGAGTAAAAATAAATAAATAACAATAATATTGGGTTTAACAAAGAATGAGATAATTATCCTTGAGTCTGTATTGATTTTATTTTTTTATTTTCATACTTAAAATTTTTATGCAATAGTATTGACTTTTTCTCTTGATATACAGTTCAGTAAATTTTAACATATGTATGGATTTGTGTAACTACCGCCACAACCAAGATACAGAACAGTTCCATCACACCACAGAACTCTCTTGTGCTAGCCTTTTATGGTCATTTCCTCCCCTGACCCTACATCCATCAATCACTCACCTGTTCTATATTCTATGGTTTGTGGTTTGTTTTCTTTTCAAATGTCATACAAATGGAATCACACAGTATATAACCTTCTAAAACTGGCTTTTCTCACTCTGCCTAATACCTTGTATATATCAACAGTTTGCTCTTTTTTGTTGCTGATTAGTATCCCATTGTATAGATATGTACGGTTTATTTATCCATTCATGCACTGAAGGACATTTGGGTTCATTCCACCTGTTTTTGTTTTGTTTTGGTTTGCAAATATGAATAGAGCTGCTATAAACATTTTTGTAGACTTGTGTAAACATTGGTTTTCAAATCTCAAGGCCAAATACCCAGGAGTGGGACTGCTGAGTCATATGGTAAGTTTATGTGTAACTTTATAAAAAACTGCCAAAATGTTTTCAGAGTGGCTGGCTATACCATTTTGCATTCCCACCAACAATTTATGATCACTTTGTCTGCATGCTTGCCAGCCCTTAATATAGTATTTTTTTTAATTTAGTCATTCTAATATATGTGTGTAGTGACATGTTATGATTTTAACTTGCATTTTCCTAAAGGCTAATAACAAGGTCGCACATATTCTCATGTACCTTTTGGCCAACTGTATCTCTTTTTGTCTGTTCAAATCATGTGACAAATTTTAAATGTACTGTTTGTTTTCTGATTGTGGAATTTTAAGAGTTCTTCATATATTTTAAATACATTTCATTTGTGGGATATATAATTTGCAAATATTTTTACCCAGGTCTATAGTTTGTTTTCATTTTCTTAAAGTCTCTTTAATAGAGCAAGTTTTTAAATTTTGATAAATGGTAATTTATCTTTTCTTGTTCTTTAATGGATCATGCTTTCAGTGCTATATTTAAGACTTCTCCGTCTACCACCTGACCACATAGATTTCCTCTTACATTTTCCTCTAAAAGTTTTATAGTTTTATGTTTTACATGTAGAGCTATGATCCACTTTGAGTGAATTTTAGTATGTAAGGTGTGAGGTTTACGCTGAAGTTCATTTTTTTTTTCTGTTCCTTTCATCCAATGTCATGCTGTCTTGATCACTGTAGCTTTATATTAAGTCTTAAATCAAGGAATATAATTCCTTCAAATCTACTTTTCTTTATCAGACTGATGTAATAAATATTTGAATAAATATATGCAGAAGTATATTTTTCTTACAGTAGTACTGGAAATAATATAAAAGGAGTAAGAAAAATCATAAAATCACCACTAGATCACCACAGTGATAACTGCTATAGGCAATATCCACTGATGAATACTAAAATTTTCAGTCGGCAAAACATTAAGGAGGACCAGGAAAGTTGCACCGCCTCTAGGTATCTTCCCAAAATATTTATGTTACTATAATGGTTTTAATACATATTTCCAAATTATTTGTTACTCCTCCCTCAAGGAGGTGGAGCTTAATTCTCCTTCTCTGGAGTATGAGCTAGATTTAGCAACTGACTTATAACAAATAGAATATGCAAAGGTAAAAATCATAATTTATGCTAGAGAAACCTGGCAGACAGCACTTTAACCAAGTGATCGTGGTTAACATCACCAGTAATAAATCATGCTGATATTGGGTGCTTTGATATGCTGCAGTGAAAAGGACACATCACATCTGTGGTACACTTTCCAATAATGCATAACCTCAATCTAATCATGAGAAAACATCAGACAAACCCAAATGGCTATAAAATACTGACCAGTACTCTTCAAAAGTGTCAAGGTCATGGAAGACAAGAAAAGACTGAGGAACTGTCACAAACTGGACAGGACTATAGAGACATGAAGACTAAATGCAACATGATATTCTGCATTAAATGCAGGGAATATAAAACCAGTGAAAGAAACTGGTAAAACACACACACACATAAACTCTATAGTTTGGTTAATATCATTGTATCAATGTTAATTTCTTAGTTTTGCTAAATATACCATGGTTATGTAAGTTGTTAAGATTTGGGGATGATTTGCAAAGGGTATAGTGAATTCTCAAGGCTTCTTTGCAACTCTTCTATAAATCTAAATTATTTCAAGACAAAAAGTCAATAAAAAGAGTTTCCCTTTGCAGTTATAAATACCAAAGCATTAACAACCAAAATATTAACACTAATTTTGTTTATATCCTCTATTAAAGGAATTGATCATAATCATAAAAGAATCTTTCACTCACAGAAAACTTTAATGTTTTCATTAAGTTAGTAACAACCAGTAGTGAATAAGAAGTCCATACTGAGTATATGTTCTGCTGTTAGAAATTGTATTGTACATTCTTGAAAGGTATGTCTATTGCTTTTGCCAATATTTTTTCAGTGTTTCCTTCCTTTGATAAAGATACTTTCAGGGAACCTCTCTTCCCTGCTCTCAGTTCATTTGGTTTTGGATGGGGCTGTTTTAGGGTAGGTGTAGAGTTCAAGACTGGACCTTTAAGTATTCTGTACGCCTGGCGCTAGTGACAGATTCCAGGATGAGCATTTTGCTTTTGGTGGTTCAGTCAGGGCTAATCCTGGGAGAGCTTTTCAGTGCCTGGAAAACAACTATTTCTCATTGCACTGAACTGTTTTGGTTGATATAATCTTAATTATGAAGCTTTTGGAACCCCCAAGACGGAGATGAAATCAACACAAAGGAAAACAGAGTCAATGAGAAAGAAAGAGAAATACCTGATCTTGATGACATTATTTAGGCTAATTTAGTTATGTCTAACAACTGTTATTCTGGAAAACTGAACCCAGATTCTTCATTTTTATGAGACAATAAGTTCCTTAATTCATATTGTGTAATTTGGGAGGGGGTATTAGAATTAGGTCATTTGCATTTTGCATCAGAAAAAGTCCTTCAAAATTATTGATGTATATGTTATATAAGATAAAGCTGAGGTACTTATTTGTGATCTAAGATGAAGCAATAGTGATTTCTTTTGAACCTTATTGATTAATCCCATACCCATTCCACTTAAAGGTAAAGTATAAAACGGCAACCCATCCATCTTTTCAGTTGCACGCAATACAGTAGATATTAGGAGAGAGCCCAAGACACATATCCTGGTAAAGAACAATGCTACCAATCAATGCCATAAAATTATCGGATAACTATGTGTGTAATATTCAATAACTACAAAGAATATATTGAAGAGCATCTAGAAATAAGCCCCCAAAGACAGGGAGTTCAAAGTCAAGAATCTTAACAATCGCTATAGGATATAAATAAACTGTGTTTATATTTCTAGACCCCAATTAAAGAAGAAGCTATAAAAATAGAGGATTGTATAGAAGTAAGACTTTAAGCAAATAAAACCATGCCTCTGCACTTGTACCTGTACCTAGCTACTCAGTAGAAACTTCATGGATTAAGAAAAGGGTGTATATCCCATCTACCTTCCTGTACAACCTATGCCTTCAGTTCCATACAATTCCCCCAATTAATCTACAATATTATGCTGAGTATATAGCTCACAATTTAAAGCATAAAAAGAATGGATTGATTCCATTCTGATTCCCATTTTATGACATACTCAAAAGGAAAACCATCCTTTTGAGAAAAGATCTCCAAATGAGGGATATAGTATTACCAGGCCTTTGAAAACCATTATCAGGTATAAGATGACATCCATAGCATGCAGGTGACCTGATTTTAAAATCGAGAACCATGGGATCTCTTTTCAAAGAAATCATTTTAGCACACCTTAAATTGCCTACTCTTGACAAAACCCTCCCCCCACCCACCCTTATTTACCCAAACAGTTCACAAATTAAGTTGCATAAAACTCTGCTTGGAAGATTTACAAGGGCACAATAAGAGAACTGGTAGATGTTCTTCCATTCACTCTTTGAGCAGGAAGGGCATGTGGAAATGGCACTGGTTTGAATGACATTTGAAGTAATGGCCTGCCATTCTGCTGGCACTTTTAGTGTTAAGCGAGTGATCTGCAAAGTAAAGTGGATTCACAGTTAGAGTCAGCACCAGTGCACAGGTCGCCCGTAAAAATAGAAGATTCCATTATTCTTCAGGCTCCCTAGAGGGAGCAAGGTCTCTAGCATCATTACCAGGACTAAATCTGACTTTTCTACCTCCCCTAATTTCCTCCTAGTAATTATAGGTCAAGCACTCTTTTGTAAATTATAAAACCTTTGTTCTTATCAAAAATGAATAGCTGAGGAAAAAATTATAAAAAGAGTCCAAGAAAAAAAATTTCAATTAGAAAACCAAGCTAATTTGGTATGACCAAAGACTGTCAGGCATACTGACAGTGCTCTATTATGCAGTCATTTGGGCTCTTTCAAATTAGTTATGTTAATGTCCTGTGAGTGAATGTAACACTTGGATGGGACAAGATTTCTGCAATTAATTTCTGCAGTCAGTGGAGAGACAAGCAAATTTATTTTCCCCCTCTCTGGGAATTGGTAGTGGAGGGTGTGAGGTAGCAAAAGTGCATTTAGGAACAGAGTACAAGCTAAACACAAGCCCTAAATAAAGCAGAAACAATGGGAGCCAATGCCTCCTCATTCATTCAATTGACAATGTTTTGCAGCTTAAACCTGTTTTATTAATTATGTTTGACATTTCCTTAATTAGTTTCATTTACACCAAATCAATCCCTACTGCTGTATGGCATCATTTATCATTTTGAAAAATTTGCATACTGAGTGCTGACTTTTCCTACTTAATTATACATTAAAAGTGTCAAGCACACTTGCTGCCTGGCATTATCTGCAGCAGAAAGGTTTGTGGCTGGACGGTGATGGTATTAATCATTAAGAGCCCCCAAGTGCTGCTGGGTAATATCTGGGGAGTAGAGTGACTCTCATTTTAACGCTAGAGAGCAGAAGTGCTTTTGTAAAATGACCCAGAGCAAAAACAAAATAAATGACCTAAAACATCCGGTATACTGTAATGTTTTGCTCTTTCAATAAAAATATGCTTTGGTGGGAAGGTTTATTATTAACTCTTCATTTTCTCTAAATGTAGACATTATAAATCCAATAGTAGTAAATTTGTGACCTCTGCTTTGACATGAAAATGAGATATTTTGGTTGAATATATGATGGTGGCTTGGTAGCATACATTCCAATATATGCCAACTCAAACATGTTACTTTACAAATGAAAGCTAGAAAATATAGTATACCATTAATACAGTGATTGATGTTGCTCATTTCTTTCCTACTTATAACTTCCCATGAATAAGCAACTATTTTTCATTGGACAAGGAGCACAACTGAACATAGGATATGGCTAAAAATCTAATACTCTAACAGAACTTCATTTGTATAGTCTAATAGTTAGATTTCAGTATTAGGGAATTTTCAGTGGTGAAAAAATTATAAGACTGAACAATTTTTAAATACAAAGCATGATTGTGAGCCCAAGCAATGAAAGAGTTAACAAGAACCTGTTTGTAAATTGTGTATCAACTATGCCTTCCTTCATGTCAGAACCCAAACTTAGTGCATTTAATATTCAAATTCATTTTCAAATGCTTGCCCATTAACATAATATATGCCACTTTGCAAGCCTGGTCAGAGAAATCTGTAACTAAATAATTTTCAAGTTTCCTTCATATCAGATGCATTATATGCAGTGTGAAATTATTTCCCCACTCTATCCCTTTGCTGAACAGCAGAAAACCAACACACAATATAGTAGATATTACTGCAAGTGCATTACATTCTTTAGGAGCTACTATATATGCAGGAAAGTTTATAATTGCTAATTTTAAGTGAGCATTTAATTGCATAGCTTGTGTATAATTGTAAGGTTAATATGCAATTGCAATACAGCATTACTTAAAACTTAAAAAGAAGAATGTATATGGCACAAATATATTTATGCAAATATTATAAATAACTCATGTTTTCAATTAAATATGCTGTGTTTTTAATGATGCTATCATGAAATACACTTGCTTTGTCTCACATGAAAAAAACTCAAGAATGGAAACTCTACATCTAATTTAAATATTTACGTTAACACCAAAATGATCCACGTATGTAGTGACAATCCAGTTAAATTTTTAAAATAATGTTGAAACCAGCAACACAGCTTTTATATACCTTGCATCTCTCCCCCAAATTTTATATCTCTAAATCTATACTTAAATTCTTTCTTGCCCTTTCAAGCCATGGTCCTTCATTCTAGTTTCAAATTGTAAAAGGGCAAATAGCTTTTCTCATCATGAAAGAATAATAAAATATCATAAATAATAATAGCGATCATGATAATAAGAGATAGCATATTTTAATGCTTATTATGTCCCAGGTGCTGTGCTAAATGTTTTATATTTATAATCCTTATATTCAAAATAATCTGATTAAGCAGATATATGATTACTCCACTAAGGCTAACAATTTTAAGTAGCCAGTCTAAGGTCACAGATCTAAGTGGCAAAGTTCAATGTCTCAGAAAGATTGCCCCTCCAAAGCCCATGTTCCCAGTGGTTTTGCTTACATGTGTTCATACTATTCCACAAATTTCTAGAGGAATGTGTGCTGTGGTGAAAAGGAAATCAGCTTTTTGAATCTGACTGGTATGCTTAAATCCAAGTCTATCACTTACTAATGTTATGTCTTTGAACAATTACTTACATTTTCCAGGCACTTTTCTCATTGATAAATTGGGATCAGTGTACCTTTTTCATGTGGTTGTTGGAAGAAGTAAGAATTTGTCACACCACAGTACTTAAGCGTTAAAGGTGACCTGTCTTGTTCCTCGTAGATGTAAAACACCTGTTCACATTTCACTCTTCAAAGAGACTTAAGTCTTTCTTTTGTCAACTTTGGTCACCATACTTCCCCAAAAACCTATAACAAAGTTGGGCACATTGTAAAAACTCACAATTGTCCAAAAAGTAGTCTGTGTGAGAGAATTATTTTATATTGTTGAGTACTTCAACTGATCCCCTATCATTGTCAGATCCTCTTCCTCCCCTCTAGTCCTCACTACCTACCTAGACTCTGTTTGTTTGGGAAAAATATTCTCTGCCTTTTCTCCTCCACTGCCTCCCCATAGCATTCTTAATTCTATACCCAGGGCCAGGGCATTTCCAATGCTTATTCACCTGTCAACTTGCTTAGTGGAAACTGGGGTGACGACAGAGGCTAATTTTATTTATAATGTAATCAGGGCTAACAAAGAGTTAAACCCAGAGAAAAAAATCAAGACTTGACTGTAATTCTTTACAAATAGCATATTCTATATGATGTAGCTATATAATAGCTTTAGCATAACAGTTGATAGCCTAATTCAAAGTCAAAGACAAAATTTACCCAGAGTATTTAATATTTTCCGACATTTTAGAGGATATTTGATATTGTAAACCTTAAGAATGTAGAAGTAGATTTTTCTTGGCATTGGATCTTATTACATATTTTTAAAAGAAAAGATCTTCAATGTGTGAATTGAAATTCAAATAATCACAGTTTGAAATAAACCTATGCATGCATGAATCACATAAACATATAGTTAGTTTATACATACACCCCACAACACTTACTTGCTTCATTATGTGGAGTAGTCCCAAACACACGTGGCCTTTCAAGAATACACACACACACACACACACACACACACACACACACACACACACACACACACACTATATCTATGTTCTACAGTTCAGAAACTCTCTACTTGTTAAAAAATTAGCAAAACTCATTTACTTGGCTCTTACAGGATTCATTAACCTTTGTCTTCTTTTAAGAAACCAGGAACTATTCTAAAACTGACATTGTCATTAAAAACCAATAGGAAGTTACCATTTTTAAATTAAAGTCATTAGATAAGTTTTCAAGAGTTAAAAAAAAGATTAGAAAAAAATTCAAATGAGCAAAATAATTTTGCTTTGGGTGTAAAAAGGCCCCAAGAGGAATTCCTTAAGTTTTGTTGGAATGTACTCTTTTGTGATCAGAATAGCTATGATATTTCGACCCAGAGTGTTTTTAAGGATTTAACTCTTTCATGCTTCAAAATGAAACAACTCTTTCATAACAATTATATGATTATCATGTTACACAATCAATAAAAAATAAATATCACATAATAGGCTAAAAGTATTTTCCTATGACAGAGTTCTAAGAACTACATTAATATTTCATGATTCATTAATATTTCATTAATTTATAATTATATATCAGTATAATTGTACTTCCACTATCATCAAGGAAATAGTAAATTCCTCTAATCTGTTTTTCTCAGAATATCATTCTTTAGTAAAATAAATCCATTATATAATTCTTCATATGTGAACCAACTTATATATTTTTCTATCATCCAAATGGTTTCATATTTATTGTAGCACTTTAATCTAGACCCATCTATACCGTAACTTCCCACTGAAAAAAATGGCCTATGTAGACGAGGGACACCTAAACCTAAGAGTATAGTTGGTAGTTGTGGAAATTTTAAAGAACATGAAGTTATAACCACCGTTCTCTAACACACCAACCTTGGTAATATTGGACATGACTTTGGAAAGTAATTTCCACTACTTCTCTTTCATATTTAGTTAACCAAAAAAAAAAAAAAAAAATCACATAAACTCTAGCACCATAATAACTCTACCATTAATTCCCTGTATTCCTTTCACACTACCCTCTTTTACTTCCTGTTATCTTCCCTTAATACTCCCATAATAATTCTTTCAAAGAAAACATCCTCTCTCTAGGCAATTCCTCTCTATTCCTATTTATGTATCTACCACCAGAATAATTTTTGATTAATTTTCTACAACATCCCATCTCAGAAACACCCCAATTTTACATTCTAGTTGCCAGTTGTTTTTCTTTTAAAGATTTTATTTGTTTGAGAGAGAGAGAGAGAGAGAGAGAGCGCATGCGCACGAGCAGGAGGGAGGGGAAGAAGGAGAGGGAGTATAAGACTCCCCGCTGAGCAGGGAGCCCAATGCAGGACTCAATCCCAGGACTCTGAGATCATGACCTGAGCCGAAGGCAGATGCTTAACCAACTGAGCCACCCAGGCACCCCAGCTGCCAGTTGTTTTATGTACCAGTCAAGTAAAACTACTCTCCCTTAAATATCTTCTGTGTTTCCCTTATCTCTGAGGTTTTTAATAAACCTTTGCCCCATCTTGGAATACTCTGCCATTTGCTACCTGCATATCCAAATTTTACTAATTGTATTCTCCTCATTGAAAGTGAGTATCTCCTTTCTCTGGTTTCCTGTAGTATTGCCAACACTGTAGAACAATATTGCTAAGTTACCTTAGGTACTGTTTTTATCATTTATTGTTTGTATGTATTCTTTCCCAAACTACATTTTAAGTTTCTTGGAAGCAGATACTATATATTTTTTCTTGGTATATCCAGAAATGTCATGGCCACTGTCATTGATATTATTTCTCTGTATCTTTATCTACACTATGAGTTCCTTAGGAGATAGTATAATGCTTGGAAATTTTCCTGGTTCACAATCAACATTTAAGAAATTCTGTTTGAATATTAAGTAAAACAAAACTTCTCTTTTGATCTATTATTTTTCACAAGAACAGATAAAATTATTATGTGTATATAGAGAAAAATAAATAAATCAGACTATTATAAAATATTTAATCCTTCAAAGAACTTGCCATTTCAGTAAATCCTTAAGGAATTTCATTTGGATTTCAAGCAATACATTATAAATTAATTTTTATGTAATTAAATATGTAATTTTAATATCCTAAAAGTGGAATACACCTGCATTCAATCTTTTAAAGATTAAATATCTTTAGTCACAAGGGAAAACATGGAATGACTTTTTTTGGGGGGGTGACTTGGAATGTTTATAACTATTTACTGTTTTAACAGCAAGAGACAAAATCAGACACTTCTGAATAAAATATTTTCAACAGATACAACAGAAATCAAGAGCACAACATCACCATTGGGAAGCTTTTAAAACACTTAAATGTCAAATTGTGGACTTGAATAGTTTAAATGTTAATAATTGCAGACTATTTGGTACAGTTCAATCTATTTCTGAATTCCTGAGTCTGCAAAGGCAGATGTAAGTAGTTGGCAGTGAACTTTGTCTCAAGAGGTAAGAGTAACCTGAGACTTGCTGCTATCATTACAGGGCTTTGGAAAAATGATGCTTTATTGGACAAATAAACAGCATTCCCACATTACCAAATAAATTAAAATTAAAAATGAGAATAATGTAAGCAATATTTTACCAGAGTTATTTTTTTCTTTTTGTCTGAGGATATAGCTTGTTAAAAATCTGTCATAAAAATGAAGACTATAAGATAGCCTTTTTTATTCAAGAGAATGTTTTTTATTCTCTAAATTTGATGTATGAAAAGAGTGAGAAAGAGAAAAGAAAGAAGAAAGAGTATCAATGAACATTTAATTACATTTAATTAAAAAGTTATCATTGGCATGAGAAATACCAAGGCAAAAGTTACAGATAAAAAATTAAGGTGAAACATTAAATTTAACTTTGCAGTTGGGAATTCAAGCTTTTTTTAAGGGTTCATTAATAAGTTTATTTAAAATTCCAAAACCATTCCTCCTTAGTCAGGATTCTTTTGTTTGCAGATAAAAGAATATCCAACTCAATTGGCTTGAACAAAAAAGGGAAGGTATCAATTTACCAATTTACATAACTAAAAAGTCCTGGGGCACCTGGGTGGCTCAGTGGGCTAAGCTTCAAGCGTAACACTCTTGATTTTGGCTCAGGTCATGATTTCAGGGTTGTGAGATCGAGCCGGGCAGGGGGCTCTGCACTCAGCCTGGAGTCTGCTTGAGACTCTCTTTCTCTCCTCTTCCTCTGCCCCTCCCCTCTTTCTCAAATAAATAAATAAATCTTAAAAAAAAAAAAAGTACCATAACTAAGAGTCAGTGTCCTCAAGACTTACTCCTCTCCATCCCTCTCTGGCTTTATTCTCTTTGGCTTCAAACAGGTTCCTCCTATGTGATGACAAAGATGGTCAACAGTGACTCTATTAGACTTAATAGTACTCTAAAGAGCTCAAGCAAAAGTTCTAGAGTCTTTAATGTCACACTTTGGGTCACAGACCCAGTCCTAAACCAATCAAGGTGGTAGCCAGAAGAACGCAGTGTTCGTTCAGTCTGAAGGCAGGGGCAGAGTCAGACCATCCGAACCACATGGAATCAGTTCCATCTACCCAAGGAAAGAGAGGAGTCCCTTCTGCCAGAAGAAGGGCTACTGAAAACAAAAACCTATTGTCCATTCTACCCTCAGTAAGAAAAGTTTACACCGATGATATGAAAATAAAAGTTGCAGGAAAACTTTGTGACATAAGAGAGAAAAATTAAAATTAATTGCGGGAGATTGACTATATATGTTGACTATATATATATACATGTACCCATATATATACCTATCACACATATATATATATTTGATGATTATAAATACACACACCTAATTGTTGAAAAACACATATTATAACGTGTCCTAAAATATCTAAGACTAGAGCCACTTTTCTAAGTACATTAAATATAGTAATAGTAATAGCTACATTTTTACGTTATATTTTGGCTTGTGTGTCAGTATCATAAATTTACTGAGCTCTGAATCTAGTTTAGGAGTATTGATCAAAACTTAGTCTAGTGTTATTCAGCATGGTCAAGAAATAAAGCATTTTAAGGCAACATCACCATGAAGTCCTCATATGTGTGGGATGGAGTTCTCAACTTGAGTCATTGCCTTCTATCAGCAACTTCTCCTCTGTCCCCCTGACAGCAGAAACCAAACCTCCCATGTGAAACTTACCCTCCCTGTAGCAGGAGGTAAAGAGACATCCTTATCACCAGAGACAGGAAATTTAGAGCCAAGCAGGCTGTATAAACAACCCCTGTTACTTATTACTCATTTACTACCACGGCCCAAATTCTGTCTGGAATTCCTTACAAACTGAAGCTCTCAAAGTTAACTTTTCTTTGTCCTGTCAATTCCTCACAGATTTATTCTTTACCTAAAAAATATAAAAAATGCCAGGCTTGGTCATTTCTTTAGGTTTCAATTTTAGTATTGGGCCCCGGGGAACATACAGGAACACTTTGGGGTTTTTTTCTCCTCTAATCAGTCTCCTATAAATTTAAATGTTTATGTGGAAAGCCTTGCAGAGTAGAGAAAGAATTTTGCCTTCCCTAAAGTCCCCACAACTAGTAAGTGACAGAAGCAAGATCTGAATGCAGCTTCTGACTGAAAAGTAAACAGCCTTCAACACCATACAACACCACCTCTAAATATTTGGGAAATTGTACATGTTCTGTAAGTGGCAACTGTTAGTATTGTCTGAGTTCTCACAAATATTGATTATTGTTACCCTAGAGATGTTCAGAAATACTGATGAATAAAATATTGTTCATGATACAATTTACTTCATATGTGTTTAGAGTCATGATAATAGTTGACATTTTTAAAATATTTAATAGGGCACCTGCATTTTTCTTCATTTTTTTGGTAAAACTTTACTTCAACAGTACAGTTTAGGATCACATTTTTTTCATGGTTAGTAGTTTTTTGAGTTTTTCTTCAAGAAAATTTCAGATTTAGGGCGCCTGCGTGGCTCAGATGGTTAAGCGTCTGCCTTCGGCTCAGGTCATGATCCCAGAGTCCCGGGATCGAGTCCCGCATCAGGGTCCCTGCTCCTTGGGAGCCTGCTTCTCCCTCTGCCTCTCTCTCTCTCTCATGAATAAATAAATAAAATCTTTAAAAAAAAATTTCAGATTTATTCCAAAATTCACTGAGACCTAACAAATTCAGAGACCAAAGCACTTACCCTTCCTCTAATGGTTCATTTATTTTAAATGGATTAAATAAGTTGGTAGCACACCTTGTAATGGAAAGAAAAAAAAAGACCTCCTTTCACATTTCTAGATTTTTGTCATTTTTTAATCTTAATGAAGAGATCAGTTTAACATTATAACAGCAGTTTTCTGCAGTAGTCATCTATACTCTGTTTACCCAATCATGGTTTTAGAGGGCTTGCGGGGGAGTTTTTTGCTAGTCCAATTCTGTAGCTAGGTTTTTATTTTATTTTTTTATTCCAGAGTCAAGTTTTACTTTTTCCCAGCTTTATTGCGGTACAACTGACAGATAAAACTGTAAGATAATTAAAGTGTACATATTGGTGAACGGATATACATAATACATTGTGCAAAAATACCCCATCTAGTTAATGAACACATCCACCACCTCACACGTTTATTTGTGTGTTTGTGAGACCATTTAAGTTCTTCTAACAAATTTCAGTTATATAATACAGTGTCACCAACAATAGTTACCACGTTTTATATAAGATCCTCAGAACGTATTGACCTCTAGCTAAAAGTTCATACCCTTTTACTACATTTTAATAAAGGAAAAAATAACATTTCTCCCCTGCATGCATTTCTGTCTAAAATGATCTTGATTCTGCAAAACTCAGATCTCACAGAATCAGTGACTTTGAGATATCAAAGCAATCAGTGGATAAAGTTGGTCTTGGGTGTTTAACTAAAGATTCTAATCAATTACCGTTTTATAATCATATATTATTATGGGTTGTTTTCTTTTAGAAGTCATAAAAAAGTTGTGCTAGTCATCCACAGGTTTTCTAGTTTTAAAATCGAGCGTTATAGAAAGGTTTACATGCTAAGTTCAACTGTAATAATAATTTTAGACTCCTGACCTTTAATTTGATTTTAGTAATTGCAAATTTTATAAAGTATATTCTAGTTGTTCAGTTAACTCTTTGGAAAATGACGTATGAACAAAGAGTTTAATTAGACTACCATTGTCTCATATATATATGTTCACTAAAATACTAAATTTAGATTTTAGATGTTAAATTATTTTGATAATGTAAGTTTTAGGTAAAAATGTCAGTTGAACAAATATCCCCCCCAAGTGGAAAATATTGCTGGAAACATAATTCAGTATATTAAATTTTGTATTATTCATATTATTAGAGTTCAGAATCTACCTAAGGTAATCATATGATGGTTTAAAGAGTCCCTAAACTAATTTTAACCTTTGTGAACTTTAACTTTTCCCTGCTTATTTGAGCAACATTTATTACAACAAAATTCTCCTGAGGAGATAGGAGACAACAAACTTCTTAATATTTTTTCTCCTCCAAATGGAACCCTCTCTCTCTCTCACCATTTGGGCACATACTCGCAAACACTTGAGACATTCTTCCTGCCTTAATTTTTGTCCTGGAGAATGACTTCTTATTAATACTTTAATCATAAAACAGATAACATTAAACTTTGTATTTATAAGATTTTTTTGTTGTTGTTAACTGCTTTGTTGGCACTAAAGTTGAAGAAGCTAATGCCAAATTCTCCATGTCACAGCAGCTTGTGCAGATTGCCATTTTTCCTATTTGAATGTAATTTTTATACTGAGAGGAATATGCTGTTAAGAGTCAGAACTGATTATTATTAGAAGCTTTCAATACAATTATGATTGGGGGAGTGCCCCCTCTCCTCGCCCCACCCTAAGGTGACTCCCCTTAGAGGACGGTGGAAGGCATAAGCAGGCTCCTGCACAAAGGCATTCTGTGGCAATCATTCTTTGCAGAGCACAATTTGTGGGTCTCTGTGAAATGCAGCTATTGGTGGTTCTGCTTGTACTCAAATGAAGTGATATTGAATTTCTATTATGCATGTGCCTTGGAAACCTCACAGCTCTCCATAAAGATTTTATTCACACAGCAGATTTGTTGTGACTTAGATAGTTTCAGACAATTTTAGATTTGAATGGACATGGCAGGATCTGACAGTATAAAAGAAATATCAGGAGAAAGAAACATGTAGAACCAAATGATATATTAAGCAACCTACAGAACAAAGCGAAGAGAATGCCTGTGATTGTAGTAAACAAAACCAGAAAGTACGTCTTTGAAGGACCTCTCATGGGGGCTCAGCTTCTTATATTGCAGATATGCGTTGGTGATAGAACTTGTCAACTCCTTTCATCCTACAAATTAAGTTTTGATAAAGCCTTGTTCCTTATATAACCTTCATATTTTTGAAATAAATTGCTCATAATAAGACACATTCTAGTTTTCAGATATTTTTCCAACAATCTAGGTCACAAATACAAATGGAAAATAAACACAATTGCAAACAAACATTTATTCCTCAACTAGAATTTAAAAGATTTAATTGGAAAAAGAAGAAGAGCCATTTTTTAGTGCAAATACAAAATATGGAATTCAAATCATGGCAAAACAGGGGAGAGATGAGTTAATATACTTAGGGCAAAAAAATGATTTTAATATGAAGTTTCTTTCATTATTGAGAGTATACTGCACATCAGGCATAATTTAGGAACCGCAAAAATAACACTGAACAATGCAGACAACATCCATTATTTCATGGAGCTTATTTACTAAAGGGGAAACAGTTAATAAAGAAGTAAATAAATTAAAGAAATAATTTAAATGCTATGAAGAATATAAAATAGACCAAGAGATCAGACTCTACCTGGAACAGTCGGCAGGGTGTAAGGAGGTAGCTACTTTACCTTTGGTGACGAGGGAAGACCTCACAAAAGAGGTGATGTGAGTTGAGACATGAATGACAAGAAGAAGGTAGCCATATGAAGGCCTGCGGGCAGAGCATTCTAGATTGACATACAGCAAATGCAAAATCCCTTCTTAGGTTAATGTTCCTATCAGATGGTGTTTCTTCAGATTCCACATATTTACATTACTCTAAAAATAATCCACTTCTGGACAGTATGGAAATTCCTCAAAAAATTAAAAATAGAACTACCATATGATCCCTCAATCCTACTTCTGGGTATATATCCAAAGGAAAGGAAATGATTATCTCAAAAAGATGTCTGTTACTCCCATGTTCACTGTAACATTATTCGCAATAGCCAAGATATGGAAGCAACCTAAGTGTCCATCAATGGATGAATGGATAAAGAAACTGTGATATAGATAGACAGATGATAGATAGATAGATAGATAGATAGATAGATAGATAGATAGATAGATGATAGATCTATGCAATCACACACAATGTGATACAAAATGTGATGCATATATGCACATAATGGAACACACACACACAATGGAATATTATTCAGCCTTACAAAAAAGGGAAATACTGCTATTTCTGGCAACATGGATGAACTTGGGCAAATCAGCCAGACAAAAACAAATACTCCATAGACTATAGTTACACAGAGAACTTTAATAAGCAAATAGGTAAATAAAGTTGAACTCACAGAAACAGAGAGAATAGCAGATGCCAGGGCCTAGGGGATGGGGGAGATGGGCAAAGGTTGATAAAAGGGTACAAACATTCAGTTACAACATGAATGAAGTCTGAGGATCTAATGTATAATATAGCGACTATAGTTTATAAAATAAATTGCTGAGAGACTAGAACTTTACGTTCTCACCCAAAGAAGAAAAAAAGGTAACTAAGTGAGATGAATGGCTGTATGAATTTAGTAAGTTATAGGAGTCTTTTCCAAATGTGTACATATATATCAAATCATCGTGCTGTACTCTTTAAATACAGTTTGTCAGTTACACCTCAGTAAAGTTGGAAAAACGACAAATATACGTATGAACACACACAAACATACACAAAATTTCACTTTGGAAGAAAAGTTGGATAGAGATCATGGGAGAAAGAGGGGAGGATATTGGTTCACAACCTTGTCCAGAGCTTCCCTGGTGTAATTTGAACGTACCTGGCTTCTGTATTCACAGGGCAGGAGAGACTGAAGAAAAAGGCAGGCCACTCCAGACTGGTAGATGGCAGTTTTATGAGCAGCAGAAGGAACTTCCATACAAGGCTTGTCTTAGGTGGAAGCAACACAAACAGATACCCACACCCACCTGCCAAATCTTAAAAGTTTATAAACCCCTTGCTAGGGTCCAGTCATGTATACAGTGTAGGTGTTCTCTACACCACATCTCTATCTTGAGGTGATGTCCTTGGAGCAGCCCCTGGGAACAGAAAAGGTGAGCAGAATCCACATTCCCAGGATAGGGAGTGGGAGTGAGGAGCCTTGGAGTGCTCAGGTCCTGCTCATGAGTCAATCAGTGGTCTTGTCTTTTGGACAAAGTTCCCCAACAAAGGAAGAGAGAAAAATACCTAGTAGGCTACATTAGAAAGAGCCAAAACACATTTGTTCCCATAGACGTTAAGAACAAGATGTACCTAAGCAAAAATCAAGAAAAGTAGCACATTTAATCATGTACTTTTGGAAACTTTAGTTCTGACCCCAAATCAGTTAACATGTTTTTTTACCATAGGCATTCTCTATTTCTACAAATGATGTTAATGCATTTGATTTCTATGAGCACCTGTTTTATTTGAATTATATGACCTCAACAGCACTTTAATGGTTCTACAGAAATCTTCCAAGAGCCACAGTCTTGGGATTCTCCTCCCTCTACTCCTCTCCATCCGGCTTCCCAAAGTTCCCTTGATACCTGGGGTCTCTCGTGTTCCAAGGGAGAACTGTTTTATGTATTATTCCATACTAAGATGTTAGCAACTTATTTATCATATTTGAAAAGAAAATGAGAGGACAGGTAATGATCAATACAAAGCAGCATGTCTACATATGGTATTTCAATCATCTAGTAATCCTGCTGAAGTTATATCTAAGAGAAATACCATTGTATCACCCATCCAATAACCCCTCTATTCTGCCTCCATGTAAACCTGACTTGGAGTTGTAAACTTGGGATGGGCTCAGTTCCAGAAACTTTCAGATCAGCAGCATCATTCTATAGGACCTCTGGAAGGCTCAATTTGTAGATAAACTCAAATGTGAATCATATGGATCTACAATGTGTACTTGAAGTCGCCTTTACAATCAAAAGTATTCTTATAACTTTAACAGTCTGTAAGCTCTTTGAGGGCAAGAACACCTATCCCAATCATGATTTACATTTCCTGCTAACATAGGATTTAGGACTGTCAAAGAAAAACTGCACTGGAAGGGAAGGGAGATTTAAAAACAACAACAACAACAACAAAAAAAAAAAACTATTGCAACAGGGGAAAGGGATTGAACTCAATTCTGCTGACACAAAGGTGTGAGAGACTTTAAGTCCTGGACTAGCTAGTGGAAAAGTACTGGAAGATGTTACAGAGGAGGGTGGTTAATGTGATTAGGTCATTGCATCTGTAAACCAGCTGTTATCAAAGTTAGGTTCCTACCCACCTACAGAGGTTGGAAGATAGGGATGTTATCTTTCTTGATGATTTTATGTGGAAGAGATGACTGCCAGGTTCTCAAGAAAGATATTTCTGGCTTGAAAACTGGCAAGAGGCTGAGAAGATTGAAATATCAAGGGAGCAGAGATAGAATTTACAACTGAAAGTTTCCTAGAGTAAAGGCTCTAAGGAAGAGGAGGCCAGCGTTCTATAGTCTGGAAGAAACGTGTCTGAGGTTTAATCAAGCTGAGGGGGAATCTTAAGGCCATCTCAGTCAGAATGTGGTGTTTGTTCAAGAAATATTTGCTAAACAAATGGATGAATGTGGCTTCCATTTTAAGAATATTTTAAGAGTCCAGTAGATTTTGAACTCTTTCGACCACAACATACCTGAATACAAATTTATAAAAGAAATGTCCCCTTAGATGATCAATTTCAGAAAATCTAAAACTTTCACAAAATTTTATTTCTGCATTTTATAATACTCAGCACATAGTATATACTGATGGTAATTAATAGTGTAAATACATACACAGTCTCAGAAGCTCAAACTTTTTGGGTTTCTGTTAAATGCTTGCATGATATTTAGGCCTCATCTTTTTGTCTTACTGTATTAATTTTTTTTTGGTTGGGTGTTCAATTATGATGTTTTAGGACTAGAATGATTTCAACCCTCATTTGAAATGAATTATTTTCAATGAAATTTAATGGAGAGGAAGAAATTCACTTTATTAAAGTGATCACTCAAGCCAAGAGTATTTTATTTGCCCTTCTTCACTGAGAACTATGCCCAATTACTTAATTAAATCTAAAATTATCAAATAGAGTACACTCTCCAGAGTTCTGAAAGTCGAAAAAAGGAAATAATTTGCATTTTCTGTTCAAAATTGAAAGATGTTTATTTTGCTATGTTAAGACCCCCTTACAATTTCAATTCATCATTTCTTCGATGAGAGTAAACCTGACAGCAGGGCAAGGGAAAAGCCCTAATGGCAATTTCCAATCACCTTCCTACCTGATTTCCGAGGAACAGAACCCTGTGTGCCAGGACCTTCAAGCTCTACCCTCCTGGTAGTACATCTGAGAAGAAATTATGGTAATCTCAAAATCCTATTGAGACTCAAAGACATTTCATCAAGTGAAAAAAAAATTGAGTAAAATGCAGAAGTGATTTTTTTTTTCTATTTAGAAGAACTCAGGTTTATGTGAATAGGTCTCATGGGGGAGTCTTTTGAAGCTAGGGACTTCAAAGCAGATCACGGACTTCCAGTGGGTTAATCACTTAATGCAAGAGTGGGGAGATAGAATTACCACCATTCAGTCAAGCTAAACTTATCCTTTTTTTTTTTTGAGAGACAGCGAGCAAAATACCCATCTTTTAGTTCCCAACAATACTCTAGTTGAACATGTGTTTGTGAGCCTGCTTTGCTCGCCAACTATTTTATGTAAATCACAATGGAAAAGAAGTTCCAAATGGCTACTAGTGGCATTTGATGCACCACTTCATTCAGGGGACATCATCTTTCCCTTTACTGCAAATCAATGTTTTAAACATTAAAACGTGCCTATTCGATGCAGAACAACTTACTAAAAAAGAGTAGCAAGATTATATAAAGTTAGGGCAGGAAAAGCTGGACTTTCTGACTACAAAAGCAAAAAGTAAAGAGCCTTATATACTGATTAAAGGGCTTTAAAGTTAGTAGAAGTCATCCAGAATGTCTGGCAACTCATAGGTGATAGAAAGGGTGGGTATTATTCTCACCAAACTTACATATTATGGTCATATATACACATATCACACAGCATAATTAGAAATGAACATGTAGGAAATTTAGAAGCCTGTAAAAACTAAGTCCACATAGAACACACCCATGTTCTAGGCTGTGAGAAGAGAAAAGAGATAATCCAGCATATTCTACCTTGTCTTTTAAGGAAATGACCTAGAAAATGCAAACATCACCTCTGCTTATTCCCCAGTAACCCAAACTCAATTCCACGGTCTCTCCTACTGTGTTAGTTTGCTGGGGCTGCTATAACCAAGTATCACAGATTGGGTGCTGAAACAACAGGAATTTTCTTCCTCACCATTATGGAAGGTAGATGTCTGAGATCAAGGTATTAGCTGCATTGGTTGCTTCCGAGGCCTCTCTCCATGGTTTTCAGATGGCGCCCTTCCTCTGTGTATGTCTGTATCCTAATCTCCTTTTCTTATGAGGATAACGGGGATATTGGCTTAGGGCCCACACTAATGACTTCATTGAACCTTAATTACTTCTATAAAAATCCAGTCTCCAAATACAGTCACTTTCTGAGATACTGGGGTGTAGAACTTTGCCCTACAAATTTTGAGAAGATATGATTCAGCCCACAATACTTAGCTTCAAGGGAGACTGAGAAAAATGTAGTTTGTTGTTGGGTGGCTATTTAGCTAGATAAAACTTCAGCCCTACTACTAAATGGAAAGAATGGAAAATAGATATTAAAGAAGTTATCAGCATCTGTGACATTATTCTAGAATCAGTAGGTACAAGGCCAAGTATATATGAGGTAAAAACTCACCAAGAAAAAGAACGAAAAGGACATGTAACTGATAATGAAACGCAAAAGCAGTTGAGCCCCAAGAGAGAAATTCTGTTTCAATACACAGGCCTGGTTAAAATTAACTCAATTTTAGGAATAGTGAGGCCATTTCAAGTGGGAAGAATATAATTTAAGATAAATATAATGTCTGAATAGGATTCTTAAGCACTAGGAGAAACAGATTTCTCAGGATGTATAACCAGTCTCCTTTGCCAAAAAAATTGGCTGTAACTGGTCAACCCATCAGTAGAATTTTGTCAATACTATTGCTCTCCTTTTTTGTGTTTAAATGTTAGATCCTGCACACAGATTTTCTCTTAATCTAGGAATAAAGAAAATAAAAAGCCTTTACTAAATGAAATTAAAGCCCTATAGTTCATGTAAACTTGCTATATGAGCAAACTATAGGAATTTGTTCTTCACAAAAATTATTGAATGTACACAAGAGGATGGAAGATGATAAATGAGACTGTTGAATTATTAAGCAGAATAGTTTCTGGCTAAATTGTGATGTTTTCTTTTTGTTTTGTTTTGTTTTAATATTTTATTTATTTATTTGACAGAGAGAGACACAGCGAGAGAGGGAACACAAGCAGGGGGAGTGGGCGAGGGAGAAGCAGGCTTCCTGCGGAGCAGGGAGCCCGATGCGGGGCTCAATCCCTGGACCCTGGGAGCATGACCCGAGCTGAAGGCAGACGCTTAATGACTGAGCCACCCAGGCGCCCCTTCTTTTTGTTTCTTAATAAATGCTCAAATGTGCTCAATGATTTTTTTTAAATTCCTCTACAAGGATAAGTCTCAAGTATAATTCAGAAACCTACATATAACCTTCAATTCTTGTTCTCAATTCCCATGGCAGTTCTATACTGTGAAACCATAAACATGTGAGCACAGTTACAAATTGTTAATTTATGAAATTTATTTGAGTAGATATTTTCCAGTTTCTTTCTGCAGTGACTCATGTTTGGGTACATGCCAGGAGCACCCCTTTCCTCTTACTTTACACATACAAGAAGAAAATGGGAGCATAAGGCACTTTTACTAAGAAATATTGTGATTAAAAAATAGTTATACAGCAAAAAACAGTTGCAAACACATAGTATCATTCATTGCTAATGAGTTAAAAGGATACCACAGTGCACATATAAATCACTATACTGTATCTTGCAGTTTATTTAAATTCATTGTGCCTCATTATAACTGAGCTATGCACCTTTAGGTCTGAGTTGATTAGGAATGCGATAGCTCAGAATAGCTTTTAATTCAGAGAAACATGGCCTGACCTTTACCATAATCCTGTGTGAAACACACTATAGTTTAGACATTAATAATGATGCTACCTCTTTTTCATACTGGTGAGATGCTACTTAAAATTTGGTATTATTAGTTAACAGGCTCAGGCCAATATATCAAAACCAAATTACCCTTCTGTGTATAACTACAGTACTTAATTCTGAGTTCTTCATCTCTCGTAACTATTACTTCCTCTTTAAAAATGCTAAAAACCAAAATGTAATAGTGTCATGTCATAGCAATAAGTCTCAGATACAAACTAAAGACACTCCTCCTCCTCTTCACTCCCCACGGACTGCCATTGTATGCTGTTGAGGATTTGTGCTTCATGATATACGTTTTTTAACAGCTAAGGCATTGCTTGTCTTTGACCTTTGTCTCTCAATTTAAGAATGCCATTCCTTTAAATCACCTTCTGGTAAGTCAACTAGTACAAACAATAGAACTTTCTTACCATTCTCATTCAGACACAGTAGAAAATGCAAATCACAGGGTTGAATACCCATTGTCTTTTTAAAAAAATCTTTTAAAGTGTTTATCACTAAAAATACAGTAAATAATAAAGTAATATTTACAGAGTTGAAATGATCTAATTGTTCACCACACCTCATAATGGAAAACGACATTCATCTGTGCCACTCCTTTTTCTCCCTTTCCACATATTTGCTTCCCATTCCCCAGGGGCAACTTGTTTGGGCTCTCTTACACCGTTTCCCTAGTTTCAACTCCTATCCCTAAAAAACCTACTTATAGAGGCGCCTGGGTGGCTCAGTCGTTAAGTGTCCGCCTTCGGCTCGGGTCATGATCCCCGGGTCCTGGGATCGAGCCCCGCATCGGGCTCCCTGCTCGGCGGGAAGTCTGCTGCTCCCTCGCCCACTCCCGCTGCTTGTGTTGCCTCTCTCGCTGTGTCTCTCTCTCTCTCTGTCAAATAAATAAATAAAATCTTTAAAAAAAATAAAAAACCTGCTTATATTGCAAAATCTCAATGTTTCCATTTTAGATATTACATCTTGACCTGCTATAATAAAGAATAAGATATAGCCCTTATAGAACATCATCCCCTCAAAACCTAAGATTTCCCTTCATTGTCAGTCCTGAAGATTTCCTCTGTCACTCTGGTATTCAATCCCCTTTCACAGAATCCTCTTTTTTCTTTTCTTTCTTTTTTTTTTTTTTTTTTTTTTGAGTTAGGATTTTCCTTGTCTCTGAAAAACAAGAACTCAAAACAAGGCATCAAATGAAGTAAGATTCTACTTAGCATAGGCAAAAGAATGTTCCGGGGGGTAAGAGTGACCCTCAGATCTCATCATTTTGCCATGCCTGAATTTCTCAGGATGCATGGTTAGAATAAAAGATGGCTACTGGCGCTTCAGTCCTTCCGTGTGCACTACAGAAAAGAAAGAGGAAGGACAAGCCCATTCCCCTTCAAAACACTTCCTGGAGATTGTGCACACTACCCCTACTTAAATCCCAGAAGCAGAACTGAATCACATGGCCACACCTAAGTGCAAAAAAAAACAGGAAACTAAGTCTTTATTGTAGCAGTTCTGTTCCTAAGAAAGAAGGAGGGACAGTATTACAGGATATTCAGCCATATTATGTCATCTTCCTAGATTATTTTAGTGAAACAAATATTAAAGGAGTTTTCTGAGAAAAGATAGGCTAGAGATCTATTTTTTTGAGGTCTTGCTTCTCTTACAATGTCTTTATTTTTATACTCTCATACTAGACTGAAAGATTGGCTGGGATATAATACCAAATTATAAAAATTTTTAATAGAATTTTTAAGGTGTTTAATTGTCTTCTAGCTTCCAGAGTTGATACTGAGAAGTTCAAGTCTGTTCTGATGCCTAATTCTTTGTCCGTGATCCTTTTGTATTCCACACTGGGAGCTTTTAGCATGGTCTCTGTACTCCAGAATTCTTAAAATGTTACAATAGCATGCATTGTGTGAGTTTCATTCATTCGTTGTGCTCAGCAATAAGAGGGGCTTTCAGTCTGGAAATTAAAGTCCACTCATTCTGGGAAATGCTTTGCCTTATTTCTATAAAAACGGTGTCACTTCTTTTTTCTCATTTCTCCTCTGGAAGTTGTACTCTAGCATCAATCAAAACGAACTATGTTGTGTTGCAGTAAAAAGCAAACCCAAACATCAGTGGTTTAGCACAGCAGAGGTTTATTTCTCACTGACACCATGGGTCCAACAGGAACCAGCCTGTTGAGGGTTCAGCTCCACAGGGTTGTTCTTACAGAGGCCAGGCTGACAACAGTCTCCACCCTCCCCAGGATCTGAGGACGGCCGGTAGGGGAAAGGCAGCATGGCGAGTCACACACTGATGGTTAAACAAATCCACCCAGAAGTAACTTGCATCATTTCTATTCACATTTAAACTGTCACAGAAAGTCACCTGTCCACCCTTAACTGCAAAAGTGCTAAGGTGTAGTCTCACAACGTCCCTAAAAGAAAAACAAGTAGAATATTGACTAACAGCCCTTAGGCCTATAACAAAGTCTCCCAGAAGGATATTCTAATTTGCTTGTCATTTTCTCTCTTTTTTATTTTTATTGCTGAGATTCGGTTTATATGAAGTAAAGTGCACACAGTTTAAGTATGTGTGTGTGTGTATATATATATATATAAGAATTTTTACACATCCAAATCCAGACATGAAATATTCCCAAAACCCCCAGACTTCCTCCTGTGCTATCACCACTCCCAAAGGTAACCTATAATCTGCCTTCTATCATCACCGGCTAATTTTGCATGTTTTTAAACAACATATGAATAGAATCATGTAGTATGTACTCTTTAGTATCTGAATTCTTTCACTCAGCCATATGTTGGTAAGATTCATCAATAATACTGCATGTAATAAAACGGTTTTCTTTATTTCAGTATTGTATTTGATTATAATGAATATAGCACCCTTTATTTATCCATTCAACTGGACATTTACGTTGTTTCTAGTCTTGGACTATTCAGAATAAAACTGCTGTACACTTCACTGTACCTGTCTTTTGGTGAAAAATATTGAAAATTGAACAGAAGTTATTAATTTTAATAAATTTCAATTTTCAATTTTTTCATAGTTTAATGGTTAATGCTCTTTGTGCCCTGGTTAAGAAATTGCTGACTATCCAAGTTATGAAGGTATTCTCCTAAATTTTTCCCCAAAATTCTTATATTTTACTGCTCACATTTAAGTTCATGATCCATCTCAAATTAATTTTGGTATATAGTGTACAGTAGAGGTCAAGATTTTTTTTCATTTGCATAGCCAATGGAAAGGCATCATTTACTACGACCATTCTTTACAAGTGGATTTGCACTGATGCCCTCTTTTGTATATCAAATAGCTATGTATGCTCCAATTTTCTATCTCTTTAGCCTTTATTTTCTTTCCAGGATGATTTATTTAATTTTATGTTCTAACCCTTATATACCTACATTTTAAATTTCTGTTATCACATTTTCATTTCCAAAAGCTCTTTCCTGTTCTCTGATATTCCTTTTACATTGTAAAGTGTTTTTAAATCAGAGATAGATTATATTCTCTTATCTATGGACCTTCTATTTGTGAGTATTGATTATATTTTTTCAACCTCCTGAACTGGCCTAGCCTCCTCTGAGTTCTTGTTTTGTTGTCTTTCATGTAAAAGATTTTCTCAAACATCTGGTGGTCACCGGCTACCCTATTCAGTACACATAAAGTCACTTTAGGTGAGAAGAGCTCACCTCCTAGCTGAAGGGCCTCAGTGTATGGGATTGCTGAATAGAGACTAATAGCTTTCTAGTTTTTTCTTTGGTTCTGCCAGTTTCCACAGAGGAATCTTCTGCTAGGAAATATAAACCTGTGACTTGACTATGGTACCACCATGCTCAACAGTATCTGCTGTTCCTAAATCTAGAGACCCCCTGGTTAGTCCTTTCAGGAGAAGAAACATCCAGACCTCCCCTGGAGTTGAAGAGGAAGTATTCTGTCAGTTGTTCAGAGTGGGGAGATAGAGCAAGTCACCTAATTACTTTGTATTACCAACTTTCAACATTCTTTTGTTCCTACCCCACCACCACTGTATCCCATATTCCAATATGCCCATTATTGTCAATCCCTAGATTTTGTGGGACAAACAGGATCATTTCTTGATTGATGTCCACAACAAAATGTGAACTAAATTTTCAGATGTTTCTAGCTTGCTTAGAGAGTTGCCACTTGTGTTTTTTACCTATATTTTAAAATATCATCCTTTATCCATCCATCCTTCATAAAATGACTTCCATTATCTGCTCCACCTATCCTCTTTTGCCTTATAGGTTTATGATTTTTTTTTTCGTGTATGCTTGCCATCATTTTAATGGTATTTGGGTAGAAAACCATGTTACCTACATTCTTTGATTTGGATTCCCCATTGGCTCTCTTTAGCGCAAGATAAATTACATTGTGAAAGCAAAACAAAACAACAAATGAGTTGTTTCTATTAAATTGAAAGAGAAAAATACTTAATCTCTCTGCCTAAAGTTCAACAAACTTGAGTTTATCTATGTTTTTTCTTTCACATTTAAAAAGCATCTATATAGGTTTGAGAACACCTATCCCAAATGCTCACACTGACTATATTCAAAATATATGACTTTATTTTGAAGTAAAAGGTTATAAAATATTAAATTATATTGAAAAAATCATTACTTTTCTAACATTCCAAAAGAACCTCCTTTTAAAGTTTTCTTGAATTTGACAGTGCCCTCTACAATTTCTTCTTAAAAAATAGATTGTGTGTTTTTATTGCCATTAGAATTACATAAGCCAGTCTAGCTAGCTAGGCAATTTTCTCCTTTCATCACTATTCCATGTTTTATCCCTCCTGGGAATGTGTCCCTGAATGCAAATTTGCCTCTACAAATAAACAAGAAAATGTCTTAAGACTAATGTCAAAGAATAGCTGACTTCTCTAACTAGCACCACCATTTCAAATCCATTTTTATTAAGATACAAATATCAAACAGTAAGGGTAACATAAAGATAGTAGATATGCTATTTATTAAGTCCTGGTTTTCAAATGGGGTAAGAGGGAAGAAGTAGAAGAATCTTGGCTACTTACTTATAAGAAACAACTTTGTTGTTTCGGAAATGTACCCCACCACACCTTTCTCTCCTAATCACCTTAGTATATAAATGAGAAATCAGCTCTGAAGAAATACGTAACTTTGCCTTAATTAGATAACCACTTGCACCAGAATAAAACTAATCTGTCCTAGAATCCCAGTCCAGTGTGTCAGTTTGTTGATTTCCATTTGTGAGCTGCAGACATTTAACATTTATCTTTTTCTCTTTTCCAATAATACTAAATAAAAGTAGTAATTTGAATAACTGTGTGGTTCTTGCATCCAGTAGAAATGTTCCTTGTATGACCATATTAGTCATGATTCTGGCTTTGGGGTTGAGATGCACATGATTTACATGTTAACATACTATATTTATTGAGAATTATTTTAAACAACTGATGATAAATTTTCAGCACCTTTGAAGAAAATATGATTCTTCTCTCACATGTAAATTATAATAGAATTTTTATATTAAACCATCTTTGCATTCCTGCCATAGATTGTTGATTGTGTTTAACAACGTTGCTGAATTCTATTTGCTAATGCTTTAAGGATATTTTATTGACATTTTTTAGTCTATTATATTCCTTTTGAGCTACTTTTGCCAGTATTTATTATCAGTGTTTTTCTGGCTTTATTAAAGTGTGTTGAAGGCTCATTTACGTAATGCTGGAAGATTTTAACTTTGAGTTTTTGTAGAATTCATCTGTAAAAATATCTTGGTGTGCTATTTTGGAAGGTGGAGGTAGCTCTTCTACAGTGTTCTCTCTGTCCTTACATAAGTTGCCTCTGTAGGTTTTAAGTCTCATGATATGAGTTTTGAAAATTTCAGTTTTCTCATAAAATCATCCTGGTAGAGAAATGTATTAATACAGAGTAAAACAAAATAGTTTCTTATGATTCTCCTAATTTTCTTTGTATCTCGGATCACTTTCTCATCATTATCCGTATTTTCTTTTGTGATGTTTCTTTTATCATATATTCAATTCTTGTGTGTATTCATTTAAACAATAAAGACTTAACCTAGCTTGAACCAATGCTATTTTAAGTGGCTACAATACACTGATGAATAAAAAAAGGGAGGAAGAGAGAAAGAGACTCTATTCTCCTGTGTGTGTATGTGGTGGGGGGATAAATAATACATGTTCATATATAGCCTCTAAATTTTCTAAAATAAATTTAAACTTTTTCAAAAGCTATTATACTGTTTGGGGGGAAGGTGTAGAAGAGAGGAGAGGTGTAAAGCTAACACAATTTTTTTTTCTGGCTAAAAAAAAATGTCTCTTTCAGTGTTAAATAGTTGTTATTGAGTAAATGTCTAATCTTTTCGGAATTACCTTACTAACCTGTCTCTAGTGTTTTTCCCTAGAATATACCTAACAGGTGGCTCCTTTCTCAAAAAAGATATTAAAGTTGTCTCATGACATGACTTCTGATCCTTCTGTAGTTTTCTAGAGTTTTGCAGGTTAATCTAGTCCCTGAGTACAGATGCTGGCACCTGTGAAAATACTCCTGATCCCACTGACTGTGAGGATCCATGCTGTCACCTTCTGCTGAAGTCTGCTGATCGAACTGCAAGAGTTGGGCCTTCTCAGCATAATAAGTGTGTAGGCTTTGGAGTAGGAGATCGAAGTTGTAATCTCAATGATCTTTCTTCCTGCTCACTTGATTCTATATCACTTCTCTCTGGTGCTCACAACCCCTCAGAGCCTTATCCATGCCACCTATCAGACAGACCCTTAGTCTATACCTTCTACTCAGTGCTTCTACAACATGGTTCACCTTTATCTTTCAAAAACCTATAGACACTTTGAAGCATCTGTGATAAGCCTGTAACACTCAAAATCTCATTGCTAAGTTCCCCAATTTATTGAAGACTTCAGTACTCAGTAAACCATCTAGATCTTTAGCCCTAGTTCCATCAGGCAAACACAACATCTGCAAAGGCAATCCACCCATTACTGTAAGTCCACTGGGTTAGAGATCCTGATCCATGAAATGTCATTTTCCCCATGATAACAAATATTTTATACCACTGAAAGCTCAGATTAATTAAACCTACACATTTTTTTCCTTCTAGGATATAACACCCTTTCTTCTATTGTCTCTCTCACCATCTGTCCTCTTCATCTGGCAGAACGCCAGAGTAGTTAAACCCAGTATTAGGCACTCTGTGAACAGCTGAATATGGATGGAGAAAATCACAGCAATATGGCACTCAGTGCTACCTGTCAATTCTCTAGTTTCATAGAAAATGTACCTTCCCACTGTCCAAGGCAGACATTTGACAATTTCTCTTTCCTCATACTCCCAATACCCTTACAATTTACTTTATTTGATACATTTTTCTCCTTTAGTCTTGAGGAAATAAAGCAATCGAATAAGAATTACCTAAGCCCATAACAAAGTCTACAATTCATTTGCCACACGTTGCACTAAGTCTTCCTAATTCTGCCTTATATATTTTGCCTAGACAAAGATTTATTTCTGAAAGTGTCATTATTATAATCCATATTTATATAGTCTCCATTCATTTTTACTATTTTACAGAATTTCATCATACAAATATACAACATTGTATTTGTTCCTTTCTGTGGTGATGTACATCAGAGGACTGAAAAGAAATTAATTTCAAGGGCACCTGGGTGGCTCAGTTGGTTAAGCGACTGCCTTCGGCTCAGGTCATGATCCTGGAGTCCCGGGATCGAGTCCCACATCGGACTCCCTGCTCAGCAGCGAGTCTGCTTCTCCCTCTGACCCTCTTCCCTCTCGTGCTCTCTCTCACTCTCTCTCAAATAAATAAATAAAATCTTTAAAAAATAAAAAATAAAAAAAATTAATTTCAAATGTTTCAGAACTCACTATTAATCAGATGTTTTCCTTGATTATAAGTAAGTGTCATGTATTTTCCTCTTGTTTTCTATTTCTTTTGAGTAATAAGATGTTTAGATTTTTTAAGTCTTTATGCATTTATAATTTACAGGAATTTTCTCTTGATATGCATTCATGCTCACCAAACAACGTTATAATTTTATCTAACATTTATCTGCCTTCGAGAAGAAAATTTACTTAGAAGCTTATAAAAGTATCCAAAATATTTTTCTCACTGGAAAGTAAGAGGCATTCTGGAGACTTCTGTTTCCGGTAAAGATGATATAGCAGGCACGGGATTTACTCTCTCATGTGAAACAATGAAAATTATGGACAAAATATATGAAGCAACAGCACTTAAGACATTGGCATTCAGGCCAAAAAGGACAGTGAATGTGAAAAGATGGGGGAAAAGGGAAATGAGCCCTGCTATTTCTCTAACTTACTGCCTGGAGGAAGGCTCTAGGCTGAAACTTCAAGCAGATAAATTACATGTAATTGGAATCCCTGAAAGGTGTGTAGGGTGTTTGGGGGTGAAAAGATGTAAGTAATATAGTAATAATGGCTGAATTTTTTCCAAATGTGATGAAAATTGTATCACTAGGCTAAAATGTTCAGCCAGTCCCAAACACATTAAAGATGAAGAAAACTACACAAGACTCATCATAATCAAATGGCTTAAAACCAGGAATAAAGAGAAAATTTTATAAGTAGCCAGAGCAAAATACACCTAACATACAGAGGAACAAAGGTAAGGATGGCAACATAAGTCTTGTCAGAAACAACGAAGCCAAAAGACGGGGAAGCAACATCTTTAAGTAGTTGGGGTGAGGGAGGGGGAAGGGAAAATTTGGCCTATAATTTTTTAACCAGTCAAAATTTCTTCCAAATATGAAGGTGAAACCATGACTTTTTTCAGATATGGATCATTTGAAAGAGCTCTTCATCACCAGATCAGCACTGTTACAAACATTAAAGGAAGTCCTTCGAGCAGAAGCAAAATAATACCGGATTAAAAACTAGGTAAACACACACAAGAAATAAGGCCATAAGAAATTGTAACTGTGTAGCCCAATTTACATAATCTCAATTTAAATAATTTTTATTATTTAAATCTTTTTCAAAGATAGTTGACTGTTTAAATCAAAAATAAGGACAATGCACTTGGGGTCTAACAGCATATATGGATATAAAATGCATGGCAGCAGGGGCGCCTGGGTGGTTCAGTAGTTAAGTGTCTGCCTTTGGCTCAGGTCATGATCCCAGGGTCCTGGGATCGAGCCCCACATCGGGCTCCCTGCTCAGCGGGAAGCCTGCCTCTCCCTCTCCCAATCTCCCCTGCTTGTGTTCCCTCTCTCGCTGTCTCTCCCTCTGTCAAATAAATAAAATCTTTAAAAAAATAAAATAAAATAAAATGCATGACAGCAGCAACACAAAGATCAGGAAAGTATAAATAAATTATTTTAAAATCCTTTTACTACACATGAAATAGTATATTACCTGAAAGTAGAATGTGATGAGTTAAAGATATGTACTATTAATACTAAAGCAATCACTCAAATAACACAACAAACAGTGCTATAACTATTCTGTTTCTTGAGTGACTGTGTTAGCACACATAAACACTAAAATATTGGTTCACTAAAATGAGCCAAAAGAAGATCAAATAAATCATAAAAGATAATTAATGCAAAAGAAGACAGAAAACAAGGGAATAACAAAGAACAGATGGGACAAAAAGAAATACAAGATAGATTAAAATCCAACCATATCACTAATCACATTAAATATAAACATTAAAAGCCCACTTAAAAGGCAGACACTGTGAGATTGGTGAAAAAGACAAAACCTAAGTACATGATACCTACAATAAATGCACATCACTGTCTTTTCTGTCTCTGCTAACAGTATTTTTCCTTGTCTTTGCCTTTAAGTGGGTTTTAGTATGATGTGCTTAAGAACTGATTTTTGTGTGTGTATTTATCCTGCTTGCTATTTATAGAGCTCTTTGTATCTTTCGTTTAGTGATTTTAGTCAGTTGTGTGTATGTGTGTGACATATTTGTGTCTTTATAATACAGAATTTTATAAACTATATGTACATTTATAAAACTGTATATATCTAACATTTATGAAAAAGATTAATATTAAGAAAAGTGAGCTAAACTTGATTATTTTGTTTCTAAAGATTGGCTAAAAAATTATTTTTATTTTAAATAAGATGAAAAACCATTCTTGTGCCTACAATAGACCACATACCATATCTTATTAGGGATGACATACCTTGTATGACCTTCTTGGAGAAGGTAAAAATTATGTAGTTTTTTTTTTTTAGCAAAGTGAAAACTAAAGTTATTTCTAACTACACTACTGACTTGTATTCACTTTATATATTTTATAGGAAAGAGAAATAACACAAAAAGAGAAGGGTAACATAATGGCCTAAAAAAAAACAAAGAAAAATATCATTCTCTATTAAAATGATCATTGCAAATTAGTATCGGATCGTTATATCTGCAACTTACTGATCATACTAATGTACCATGAACTATAGAAATAATTGTTATGCAGACTTTCCCTGAGACCTGAAATTTATTATTTCAAGGTTTCTGCTAGGATAAAAATCCTGAAAAAGTCTGTTGTACATACTACAATATTCATATTTAATTCATTACCTTCTAATGTTAGTTATGTCTTTTATCACCTCCCAGAAATTTCTATGACTCTGGAAGACTTTTACTCCATGTACCTATCCCACATTTTGTGTTACTGTAGTGTTGTATTTTTACATAATATTTAGACTCCATAAGAAGCTTTTGACATTTTTTGCATAGTGAATATTCATTCATATGGACTCGCATGTTTTCCCTTGCAAGGGCTCTCCATTTCTTCATGCGTATTTGTATTTCCATCTCCCAGCATTTTCCTTAACCAAAAAAAAAAAAAAAAAAGGCTCTTAGTATTTTTCAATGTCTAAAATTGAATTTGTGTTTTAAAAGTTCACCCTTTTTTATCGGGAAAGATTTCATTGCATCTTCACTTATGTAGGATAGTTTTACTAGTTTGTAAAATTCCAAGTAGACAGTTGTCTTCTTGAAACACTTTTTGAATGAAAAACATTCCACTGTTTTCTGGTTTCTTCCATTTCTGTTGAAAAGGTAATCCTAAGTTTTATTTTTACTCCCAGGAAATTTATGCTATTTATTCTCTCTGCTAATAATATATTTTCCTTGTTTCTGTCTGACTCAAGGTTAGGTTGCAGGTTTTATAAGGCTGATTTTCTTCCTCTAATTCATGTTTGTGACTAGAACATAGCCCTTCAGGTCCAAGAGCCTAGGTCATTCTGCAGTGCCCTTCCTCCTTGGTAATTCTTTATTATTTGTCTCCTTGGAATTTTGAAATTGCCAAAAATTGCCTCCTCTCTGCTTTTTAGGTGCTTTCTGCTTTCTTCCTACCCTGTGGAGCTCAGAAATTCCACAAATACCTCAAGAGAGAAGACTGATGAACATTGGACACTTGGCTCTATCTGCCAGTTACCCAGGACCTTGCTCCCTCAAGTCTGATTGCTTTGGCAGCCCTGAACCCCCAGTGTTTTGTCTTTCCACATCTATGAGATTGTCCAAAACTCTTTTGGATTCTCTTCTTCAAATGGCTCTCACTCCTTTGCTTGACTCCAATCTTTCATTCTTCTTTGGAAAGCTTATTCACAAGAAATAGAATAACATGATCATTATTCAGTTCTCTCAATCTTTCTTTTCCTCTGGTTTAACTTAACCATGCAGCAATGTGTTCTTCCTTAGCCACAGTTGAATATATACAGTTTTTCTTTATTATTTGTACACAGACTAAATACCTTTTTAAAACTCATAGCACTTGCCACAATACTCCCTTTAGAGACCCCAGTTGTTCCAATTCTTCATAAGCATTTGCAAATATATATATGCACACACTTATATAAACACAGGCACACACACATATCTGAATCACAGTTTTAGTTTGTTTTTATCCATCAACTTCATCCATTTATATTAAAGCCAACTGAATGTAAACTATGGTTGTTCTCTCCATTTCTCTCTCTGATATTCTTGCAATTGACTTAGGGCCTTACTGATCTCCTGAAATTGCCCTCACAAAAGTAATGAATGACCTTTTCATCACTAGATAAATGAGAATCTACTTTTTTCATATTTTTAGTATCTTTTCAATACCCACATGGTTAATCTTTATTTCCTTATGAATTCCCTAACATTTCTGGGTTTCTGAGGCTCTATTGAATCTTGGTTCTTTTAAAGCAAAGTCTGATGCAGTTTTTCTCTTGATAATTCCTACTTCAGCTCGTAGACTATATAAAGTTAAAATAAATGCTATATAGATTTAAAATCTATTGAAGATCTTAACCTATCTTAACCTATTTATTTCTATATCTCAATAGCATTTTGTATGTTGCAGGTATTTAATTAGTAAATTTCATTAAATGAAAACAATGAATCGTTAAAAATTTGAGTGTCCTCTATGTACAAAATAGTTACAGAATAAAAAATTTCTACTTAGCAACAATTTCTCTCAAATGTTGAGGATATTGAACTTGTGAGTAGCATAATCAGAAATGTGTTTTTGAAAAATCATTGGAAGCCTCGCATGTGGTTAGATGAACTTAGAAAGTTAAGACATGTTGAATGTATTCTTACCCAGGCTGAACTTTTTCTTAAAAAATAAGTTGTTACTAGATGTTGGTAGCCAGCACTGCTCTGCCAAGAACTAATGATACACCTAACTTGATGTCTTTCAGGTTCTTCAAACTTGACCTATTCAGTACTAAAACTATTGTTTACCTCTTCTCACAACCCTACTCTTCTCTTTCCTGTGTTTCTATATTGGTGAATGATACAATTCAGAGGGTTGCTTTAAATCAAAATCCAGTCATACTGGACTGTTTCGTCTTCTTTATTGCCTACGACCAGCAAGTTCTATAGATTTTACTTCCAAAATACTTGACTCCAAATACTTCTTTTTAGTCTAGTTGCCAACTTCCTTTATAAACTCCAATAACATTGCATCTTGCAGAATTATTGCAATACTCTCAAAACTCGTCTTGCTTTCTTCCAATTTTTACCACACTGTACAGAATGAATGCTCTTTATAAAAGGTAAATCCAATCATATCATGCCCTTGATTAAGATGCTGTAACTGCTCCACATTGCTCCTTATATAAACGCTAGCATGTCTTATAGGCTCCTACCTCATCTGCTTCTCCTTCCTCTCCAGCCATATCCGTTGCTACTTCAGACTTAATCAACTTGCTCAAGTTCCCTGAACAAGTCATGGTCTCTCTAATCTCAGGGACTTTACACATGCAGTTCCTCTACCTACAGTTCTTTTCCCCACCTCTTCCTCTGATTAACTCCTTCTCATCCTTCAAGTCTCAGCTTACATGAACTATCTTTCAGAAAGCTTTCCCAGACTCCCAAAATGGAGATGGTTGCTTCTCATGAGCTCCCATAATCAAACTGCCCTTTCACATAACTTATCATCATGTGTTGTCATTTTCCATTCACTTATCAGTTTCCCTCAGTGGTATTATTAGAAAAAAATCACTTTTTGTAATATCTTTCACTATCATTTTCTTAAAACCTAAAAGAAAAAACATGTGGTAGGCAATATATATAGATAGATAGATACACACACACACACACACACACACACACACACACACACACACATATGTGATACAAATAGAGAGATTTCATTATATAATTGACTGGATCATTTTGAGACTTTCCAATCCATATTTATTATTTTTAAAATAATGCAATAATCTGAGACACACATTTTGGAGAGTAAAAGGAAAAAGAGAAGGAAGAAAGGTCTTTATTTCATAAGGCTTATTAAAATCTAGTTGGAGAACCAAAAATAAATACTATGCAGAAAAATATAGTTTTGAACCAGAAGTATCATAAAACTTCCATGCTATTAAATAAATATGTTGTGTTATTTAGAATGAGCCACCTGATGTTTGAGGCAGAGCAGAAGTAAAGTACAGATTTTAACTACACAGCATTAAGACTAATGAGTTCAAAAGAGAATTATGGCTTTTAAGTAACTATCACTTATTTTTGAAGCAGTTGTGCTTTCTTTTCAGATTAAATAATTCTATAATTTCGGGGCACTTGGGTGGCTCAGGCATTAAGCGTCTGCTTTTGGCTCAGGTCATGACCTGGGGTCCTGGGATCGAGCCCCGCATCAGGCTCCCTGTTCAGCCAGGAGCCTGCTTCTCCCTCTCCTACTCCCCCTGCTTGTGTTCCCTCTCTCACTGTGTATCTCTCTGTCAAATAAATAAAATCTTTAAAAAAATAATAATAATTTTATAATTTCTATAACTTCAATATTTTCTGTGAATGAATTCTCAAAAAAAGATAACATGGAGTAAGTAACAAATTAATACTGTAGACAATAAATCTTTTTCTCTAGTAGGAAAGTCTCTTTCCAAGGAGTAGAATCAGAATTTATGAAGTAGATGGGATTTGGGTTACATCTTAAATTATTTTTACAGGCAAAGATATGTGAAAACCAAAATTCGCATATAAGAAAGCTCAAATATTGCCATGTCTAGAGAGTGCTTCCTTCTGATTGGATTTCAAGATTTATGAGTTAGTGTCAGATTGAAGAGAACCTTGGAAGCTACATTCAGGAGTTTACGATAACATAAGAAAACTTTAAAATCTTGAAGGTGGGGAGGGATGGCACGTGATAACATCAAATTGGAGACAATAGTCAACAAATGATATAAACAAAATAAATTAGGTTTCTAAAATAATCCTATCTAAAATTCTTTTTGATACATTATTACACAATTATGCTTCTTTTCTAGCCCAAACTTCTACCCAGTAGCCAAGAGCTGGGCACAAGGCACTTCCCTGGAAAGCTTTCACCAACTAGCTCTACTTCCAAGCTGGAAGAGCTTCAGTGCCCCTACCATGTGCTCTGATCACCTTGCACTTCCCCTGCCATGTGCCAATTCACTGTGAGATATTATTAAGACTTACTGAACTGCCTGCTTCCCTCACTAAACCAAAAGCTCTATGAAGACCATCAGGTTCTTTATTCCATTCCCTGCATGACTCATGCTGGGTAGGTGTGTATTATTCTTTTAAGTTAGAGATCTTGCCATTGGGTAAGGTCAAAAAGCTCTGAGGGTAATCTGGTGTGTGGCTATGGATAGGCCCATTATCCCTCATGGAGGAGTTGAACAAGAAAGTCACTATCCCTCACCACAGCTAGAATAACTGCCTAGAGCTCCAACATAGTGGCGCTGTGCCCAGTTTCTTTCCTGCAACTTTTCCTCCCCTAGCATACTTGATTTATGTTTTAAAATGAGCTGTTCTGTTAATTATTGAGCATTTGCAGAATATTATGCACTTACAGAGTACTTACCCTGTAAATTATTTTCATTCACACAAAGAAAGATGATATTCATGATATAGCCATATTTAGGTTTGGGAAAACTAAGTAAAAAGATTGCAATCCTATCATACAGCTAGACAGAAAATCAGCCATTTATTTGTATTTATTTGTATCTTCCTGTGAAACAGAATATTATTCTGGAAGTCATAGTTATTAATTCCATTCTATTGCTTCTGTACAGCCTCAGAAAGGCCTTTCTTAGTCTATGAAAATAGGCAAGGGATAAAGGTGTGCCTTTCCTGAAACACAGGCTAATAGAAAGATCAAAACTTCCCCATTCAGGTAGGTAAGCAGAGTCTTGAACTAATCATAAATATTGAAACAATATAAATACAATACAAATAATTACACAATACAAATACAAGTGGGAAATATATGCTCTAATATTATAAACTTCACTTGAATTTTTTAAAAAGACTTTTGTTCACATTTTATATTTACCATGACACTTTCTGGTAGATTGTATTTATAAAATAAACCCACCAAAAAACTTTAAGCTGTCCTGAACCTTGAGTTTATACCCGCTTGATCAAAAACGTTATTTCTAAGCTATTATGTAATATGTTCCAGGAAAATAAGTCTACTGTCCTCTATTCCCAAATATATATATAATGTATATTATTTATACTTACTATAAATGTATTACATATTGTATAATACTATATATTATATATTTATACTATAATATGCTCATTATAATATATATTATATTATTAATATGAGATTATATATTAAAATTTATATAACTTTACTGTATATTTTTATATTATATATATTTTATACACACACATACATGTATAAAACATTGGAACTTACAAAATAAGAACTTTTATTAATCCATAAAATCAGATCTCCAGGACTGTTTTTCATGCATAAATTATTGTTTTTTAATCTGTATATTTTTATATGTGTTCAAAAATTTAATGACGTATATGTCTGTCAGTGTAAGCATTGTTTGTCTCATTATTTCAAGTTACTTAACTTTCATTGTACAAATTTCCCCTTACAAATGATTTGAATAATGAGGTTAACTCTTAACAAAATCAATTCAGTTTGTTATGTATTTAAGAAATAAACCAATCACCAAAAAATAAATAATCACTTACTTTAAAACAAAATAAAAACATGTCTCCCTGGTGACTATCAAAATCTATTATATTCTTTATTACTAGGCGACCAAAAAGAATAAAATCTTGCCATTTGCAAAGACGTGGGTGGAACTAGAGGGTATTATGCTAAGCAAAATAAGTCAGAGAAAGACAAATACCATCTGATTTCACTCATATGTGGAATTTAAGAAAAAAAACAGATGAACATAGGGGAAAGAGAAGAAAAATAAATAACATAAAAACAGAATGGGAGGCAAACGATGGGGTAATGGGGTGATGAGCATTAAGGAGAGCATTGAATGTAATGAGCACTAGGTGTTCTCTGCAACTGATGAGTCACTGAATTCTACCCCTGAAACTAATAGTACACTCTATGTTAACTAAATTGAAAAAAAAATCTATTATATTCTTAAAACATACTGCACTTTTCTGAATTCAGTTCTTTTGAAAGGTGAAATTAAGGTCTGTCAACAATATTCCATATGCGGATTCCTGCTACATTGAAGACTTCAAAGCATCTACCCTTAAGCAAGAAAATGCAAAATGAAGTTCAATATTGATACATCATCAAAACTTTTTCTCCCAATAAACAGTCTAGTAATCTGCAGATTATCCATAACCACTCTCCGACCGAAATCTGAAGATTTCCTCCAGTTACATCCTTTTTCCCTTTGGCCACTTCACATTAAAAATTAGAATGACTAGCAGGAAAACCATACCTAAATAATTGCAAAGTTAGAATTGTTAAAAATTGAGATTTTGGAGAATTATCTATTTTTGCAAATTTCTAATCCTAGCCTATAGCCCACCTTGCCTTATTCCTGAAGTGACATTATTTCAATTCAAAAATAGAATTCATTAGTCTTTCATTTGAGGTCATGAAAATTATTTTAAGAGTTTTGATAATGGTCCATGTTTTAGCAGAAAAATATCCAATGTATATGGCATATTTTTTGCCTACAAAATATTCTGTTATTACCAAAACAGAAGAGAGAATCATGTCACTCCCTCGTGTGAGCAAAGAAGGTAACTTCAGCTTCAATAGTCCAGGAAATTGCTGGTGTGGTCTACCAACAACTGGCTAGATAAGGAGTTCAGAGGTGATGGACCCTGGCAAGGCATCCATATAATTACCAAAATAGAGAAGACTATTGCTAAACTCTTATGATTTTATTTTATTTTTTATGATTTTATTTAATATGACAAAATATGCACTATTTAAAGGAATTTGATAGCAAATGTTGCTGTATCTTATATTGTTCATATCTATACATATCTCTATAGATATAATACTCTTTCTCTTACTAATACCCTTGAAATCCTGTTTGTTGACTTAGACTTTCTCCAGGTTCTTAGAATCCTAATAAACAAAAAAGTGTAATCTTATATCTAAACCCTTGATGTTTAAAAGAATTAAAAATATGCTGCATATTAAAGAGTTCTAAAATTATAAGATCAAATGCAGAAATAGAATCCAGAGAATGATGTCAAACTGTTTTTTATGTTTCTTCCTAAGTAGACAATGCAAGACACATTGATCAGAGACATTAGGATATATAGTCTTTCTTCTTCCCCCTTTTTTTTTTCCTTTCCCTTCTTTCTCCTCTGCCCTTCCCCACTCGGGTGTCCCCCAATCTCCATTCAGCCTCTGATTCAGGTTCTTGAAAATTATGTTATTTTCTGTTTTTCATTCCTTACAGTTACAATAAGGCATTGGCCTCCAAATCCAGCCTTTAGAAGAAAGGGATGAAGGAACAATCCTTCCCAAGCACATCCTCTGATGAAACATATGGGACAAATAAAGCTGTCAACTGCTACACTGAACCACTTCTTATAACTGAACTCCTTTGCCATTTCACTGATAGAGGAATACCCTATTTTTTCTTCCTTCCTAAAGATCTCCAAGTTCTGGAACTTTACTCTGCTTACAGTGTTTTATTAATTTTTTCATTCTTTTCAAAACTTAATTTATATTATTCCAGGAATCAGGAAGGGGAAGGGAGGGGAGGGAGCAGAATCCTCCACAAATATTAGACTTGCATAAAACTAATAACCATTATGTCATTAGTGTCGATATGATTCATGAATTCTTGATTCAGTTCTTAATCACATTCCTCAGTGCAATTTAAGAAATATATATATTTATATATATAAATATATATATTTTCCAAACAGAAAAAAAGAGATAGAATAAGTTATATAGCTGTACCTTCAATTGACAATTAGCTGATAAATTTCAATAAATCCAAGTCTAATTCTAACCAAAATAATATATTTTCTCCCATTAGCAAATGAATGATAATTTCCCAATGATAATCAATTGTGATAAAGAAGGAAACATTTTTTTCTCTGTCACAGTATCACATGGCCATTTTATGCCCTATTTGATGGCCTGCTCTGTCCCGAACTACACCTAACTCTTGAAAGTAAGAGCAAGATGTTGGGAAAGAAGTCTACTTAGATGGGATCTTTTTAGGTTGACTAATCCATTGAGCATTGACAATAGATTTTCATTTGATTTTTAGTAAAAATATTTTCCAAATATATTATATCCACTTTCCTGCCCTCAGAATATTTATCCAATGAGGAGTGTGCTATTTTTTATTACTATGTAACAAATTACCACACACTTAACAACTTAAAATAACACCCATTTATTATCTCACTGTTTCTGTAGGTCAGAGGTCTGAATTCTGCTCAGCTAGGTCCTCTGCCCAGGATGTTACCAGGGAGCAAACAAGGTACCAGCCAGGACAATGGCCTCATCTGAGCCTTAGAATCCAAGCTCCTGTGTCCATTAGCAAAAGTCATGTGTTTTCAGCTGAAACATTCACGGTGACTTGCTTCTTCAAAGCCAATAGCAGATTAACATTTCTGACTTCAAGATACTTTCTTAAAGGGCGTGTCTGATTAATTCAGGGTCAACCAGAAAAACCTCCCTTCTGATTGACTAAAAGTCAACTGATTAAAGGAATTATAATCACATCAGCAAAAATCCCTTCACTTTTGCCATGTAATTTAATTTATTCACAGGAGAAACATCATCATATTCACAGGTTCCATCCACCCTCAAAGAGAACGGATTATACAGGGTATGCCCTTCATGGGGTAGGAATCTTAGGGGACATTCAAGAGTCCTGCCTACCATATGGAGAAAAGTCAAATTCCTTTAATAATTCAGCAGCAGAATTTTAGAGTAATCATTTAGCATTTAAGTACACCATACAGACAGTCCTTGACTTAAGATGGTTCAACTTACAATTTTTTTTAACTTTACAATAATGCAAAAGTGATACACACTTAATAGAAATCATACTTCAGATTTTGATTTTTCATCTTTTTGGGGGCTAACAGTGTGCAGTAGATACTGTCTCATGAGGCTGGGCAGCAGCAGTGAACCGTGGCCCCCCGCTGGCCACATGACCACAACCACTCTGTACCCACACAAATGTTCTGTTTTTCACTTTTAGTAGAGTCCTTGAGAAATTACATGAGATATCTAATACTCTGTTATCAAATAGGCATTGTGTTAGATGATTTTGCCCAACCTAGGCTAAACTAAATGTTCTGAACACATTTAAGGGAGGCTGGGCTAAGCATGATGTTCACTAAGTTAGGCATATTAAATTATTTTGATTTATAATATTTTCAACTTATGATGAGTTTATTGAGACATAACCTTGTGGTAAGCTGAGGAAGATATGTATCTCTAAAGCTGTTATGAGTTTTAATTTTACACCTATTTATTCCATACTTTAATTTCAACAAAATCTCTCTTTCCTACTTTCCTCCATCACTCTCCCCAGTCACCCAAATCCTTGGTGTCACTTGTTTTCTCTCACTATGATCTTGAGCTGCTGAGAGATCTCCTGAGAGGGCAGAACAATTGTGCTTTCACAATCTGGCACCATGCCTCTACGCTCATTAGTGAATGCAGTTGTGCATATTAAAGAAATAAGTCATTCTAGGGACTACACTATGTTAGAAGTATCTTCATTTAAATGAAATCAGAACATTAATTTGGAATTCCTGAAAAAAAAAGCTTTATTCCAATTAGATTTCTTCCTCACACAAGCCTGCATATATAATTTGGCATTTTTCCTTTTCTTCTTCTTTTAAGAAATGTCCTTCTCAGAACTGAATAAAATAAAATTGGGAAGGCTGACACTGAGGTTATACGGGCCAATTCTTGTCCACTCTTTCTTTTTCACATTGCCTTTGAATTATTATTCCTAAATCCTACCGCATAGCTCCTCTGACCACAAATATCAAACAGTCCACCTAATCTACCCCACTCCTAACGTCTATCACATCTGCAAAATCTACAATGTGAACTTCCTGAGGGGTGAAACCACATTGCCCTGGTGTTTTTTTCATATTCACAGATTTAGCACAACAGAGTAAAGAGCTTGATATATATTAAAGGAATAGAACTGAAGGATTCTACTCTTCAACCTGGCATTCAAGGTTGTCCATACATAAGCTCACACATAAATTCCACATATCAGTGAGATCATATGATAATTTTCTTTCTCTGATTGACTTATTTCGCTTAGCATAATGCCCTCTAGTTCCATCCACATTGTTGCAAATAGCAAGATTTCATTTTTTTTTTTTTTTTGGTGGCTAAGTAGTATTCCATTTTGTGTACGTGTGTGTGTGTGTGTGTGTGTGTGTGTGTGTGTGTATATCACATCTTCTTTATCCATTCCTCTTTCCATGCACACCTGGCCTCTTTCCATAGTTTGGCTACTGTGGACATTGCTGCTATAAACATTGGGGTACAGGTGCCCCTCCAGATCACTACATTTGTATATTTGGGGTAAATACCCAGTAGTGCAATTGCTGGGTCATAGAGTAGCTCTATTTTCAACTTTTTGAGGAACCTCCATACTGTTTTCCAGAGTGGCTGTACCAGCTTACATTCCCACCAAAAATGTATGAGAGTTCCCCTTTCTCCACCTCCTCACCAACATCTGTAGTTTCCTGACTTGCTAATTTTAGCCATTCTGACTGGTGTGAGGTGGTATTGCATTGTGGTTTTGATTTGGATTTCCCTGATGCCAACTGATGTGGAGCATTTTTTCATGTGTCTGTTGGCCATTTGGATGTCTTCTTTGCAGAAATGTCTGTCCATGTCTTCTGCCCTTTTCCTGACTAGATTATTCGTTCTTTGGGTGTTGAGTTTGATAAGTTCTTCATAGATTATGGATACTAGCCCTTTATCTGATATGTCATTTGCAAATATTTTCTCCCATTCTGTTGGTTGTTTTTGGCTTTGCTGACTGTATCCTTTGCCATGTAAAAGCTTTTTATCTTGATGAAATCCCAATAGTTCATTTTTGCCTTTGTTTCCCATATGATCTCACTCATATGTGGAATTTAAGAAAGAAAACAGAGGATCATAGGGAAAGAGAGGAAAAAATAAAACAAGATGAAATCAGAGAGGGAGACAAACCATAAGAGACTCTTAATCACGGGAAACAAACTGAGGGTTGCTGGGGGCAGGGGGCAGGGTAACTGGGTGATAGACATTAAGGAGGGCATGTGATGTAATGAGCACTGTGTATTATATAAGACTGATGAATCACAGACCTGTACCTCTGAAACCAGTAATACATTATATGTTAATTTAAAAAAAAAAAAAAAACAGCTCACACATATTTTCCAAAACTTTTTAGCTCCTATTCTTCATCAATTCTCCTGTGCCTCAGTCGGGCAGAATGTTCACTAAGCCGTTTATTCCTACAGGGTGGCGTCTCTGTTTGCCTTATATCATCCCTACGGGGTCCTCCTCATCACAATGCTGCTTGATCTGTGGAATCTTTGGTGATTCAACTTACTCCCCATTCCATCAGCTGGGAGCAACACTCCCACAATTCAATATTCATATTACTCCTTCTGTACCTCAGCTGTGGGCCTTTTATGTTCTACAGACTTTTGCAACTACTTATATTGACAATTTAATTCTTCAACTAGATTTTAAGATTCTTGGGGAGATATTTTTATCTCCCACAAAGTTTGACACCCACAGTAGACACTAAGTAAATAAATACTTCTTTAAAGAATCAAAAAATTCTTATAAGCATTACAAAAGTTACCATAATGCTTAAAAACTAATCGATAATTTTCTATGTTGATATTTTCTGTAACTTTAGGTAATTACTAAGAAAAATAAGTAATGGACTGGTATTTCTCTCTTATTACCAAAACACTTTTTTGGGCAAATATTTGGTAACCAATGATATTTTGAGTTTAATCAATGTAATTTTTTATTTCTGCTTATGCTTATCCTAATATTCTACCTAATTAATAGCATAAAATATAAATTATTAGGGAAAAATATTCTTAGAACTGAAATATTCTAAAATAAAGTATCATTTTTCACTTGGACATGATATACCATATATTCTACATCCATTCTTATGACGTATTATCCAACTATACTTTAAAATAAAAATAAGCCTATTTTAAAGGTGCCTTTGTTATTTTATTTTTATTGAAATATAATTGACATACAATATATTAGTTTCAGCTGTACAACATCAAATGTTTCAACATTTGCACATACTATGAAATGATTACCAGAGTAAGTATAGCTACCATCTATCACCATGCAAAGTTAACACTTGCTTTACATATTTTGGTGCTCCCCTGTTAGGTTCACATGTATTTATAAATGTTTTATCTTCTTGCTGGATTGACCCTTTTATCATTATATATTTACCCTTTCTGCATTTTATTTCAGTCTTTGTTTTAAAGTCTACTTTGTAGTATAGCTATACCAGCTCTCTTTTTTCCATTTGTGTAGAATACTTTTTTACAATCCTTTATTTTCAATCTGTGTCCTTACATCTAAAGTGAATCTCTTGTAGGCAGTATATAGATGTATCTTGTTTGGTTTTTGTGTGTCTTGTCTGCTGTTTAATTGGAGACTTTAGTCCATTTACATTTAAAGTAATTATACATAGATATACATACTTATTATTTTGCTCATTGTTCCTGGTTGTTTCTGTGGTTGCTCTGGGTCCCTTTATTCTTCTCTTTCTCTCTTCCCTTGTGGTTTGATGACTTTCTTTAGTGTTAGGATTAGAGTCCTTTTTCATTTATTTTGTCTTTACTACAAGTTTTTCCTTTGCGATTATCATGAGGTTCACAAATAACCAACTAAATATATAAACAATCTATTTTAAGTTGATAGCAACTTAAATTTGAATATATCCCCAAACTCTACATTTTTACTCCCCCTCCATGTTTTTGATGCCACATTTTACATCTTTTTACTTTATGTATCCCTTAACTAATTATTGTAATTGTAATTAATTTTAGCACTTTTGTCTTTTAATCTTCAAAGTAGGTTTATAAGTGATTAATCCACTACCTTTTCTCTCTAGTTACCTTTTGCAATGAGATTCTTACATTCATATGTTCTCTTATTTTTAATTAGGGCCATTTCTTTTCAGCTTAAAGAAGTCACTTTACATTTCTTGTAAGATTTAGTAGTAATGAATTCCTTTAGCTTCTGCTTATCTAGAAAATTATTTATCTCGCTTTTAATTTTGAATAATAGCCTTGCCAGGTAGAGTATTCTTGGTTGGAAGTTTTTTTTCCTTTCAGCACTTTGAAGATGCCATGCCTCTCTCTTGTGACCTGCAAAGTTTCTACTCAGAAATCTGCTGATAGCCTTCTGGGGTTTCCCCTGTATGTAATAATTTGCTTTTCTCTTATTGCTTTTAAGATTCTCTCTTTAGACTGTAATAAGAGATGAGGAAGGACACTATATCCTACTTAAAGGGTCTATCCAACAAGAACATCTAACAATTGTAAATATCTATGCCCCTAACATGGGAGCAGCCAATTATATAAGGTAATTAACAACAAAAGTAAAGAAACACATTGACAACAATACAATAATAGTGGGGGACTTTAACACCCCCCTCACTGAAATGGACAGATCATCTAAGCAAAAGATCAACAAGGAAATAAAGACTTTAAATGACACACTGGACAAAATGGACTTCACAGACATATTCAGAACATTCCATCCCAAAACAACGGAATACACATTCTTCTCTAGTGCCCATGGAATATTCTCCAGAATAGATCACATCCTAGGTAATAAATCTGGTCTCAACTGGTACCAAAAGATTGGGATCATTCCCTGCATATTTTCAGACCACACTGCTTTGAAACTAGAACTCAATCACAAAAGGAAAGTCAGAAAGAACTCAAATACATGGAGGCTAAAGAGCATCCTACAAAAGAATGAATGGGGCAACCAGGAAATTAAAGAATTAAAAAAAAATTCATGGAAACCAATGAAAATGAAAACAAAACTGTTCAAAATCTTTAGGATGCAGCAAAGGCAGTCCTGAGAGGAAAGTATATAGCAATACAAGCCTTTCCCAAGAAACAAGAAAGGTCTCAAATACACAACATAACCCACCTAACCCTACACCTAAAGGAGGTAGAGAAAAAACAGCAAATAAAGCCTAAACCCAGCAGTAGAAGAGAAATAATAAAGATCAGAGCAGAAATCAATGAACTAGAAACCAAAAGAACAGTAGAACAGATCAACGAAACTAGGAGCTGGTTCTTTGAAAGAATTAACAAGATTGATAAACCCCTGGCCAGACATATCAAAAAGAAAGGAGAAATGACCCATATCAACAAAATATGAATGAAAGAGGAGAGATCACAACCAACACCAAAGAAATACAATTATAAGAACATATTTTAAGCAACTCTATGCCAGCAAATTAGATAATCTGGAAGAAATGGATGCATTCCTAGGGATGTATCAACTACCAATATTGAACCAGGAAGAAATAGAAAACCTGAACAGACCTATAACCACTAAGGAAATTGAAGCAGTCATCAAAAATCTTCCAAGAAACAAATCCCAGGGCCAGATGGCTTCCCAGGGGAATTCTACCAAACATTTAAAGAAGAATTAATACCTATTCTTCTGAAACTGTTCCAAAAAATAGAAATGGAAGGAAAACTTCCAAACTCATTTTATGAGGCCACCATTACCTTGATCCCAAAACCAGACAAAGACCCCATTAAAAAGGAGAATTACAGACCAAAATCCTTGATGAACATGGATGCAAAAATTCTCACCAAAATACTAGCCAATAGAATACAACAGTACATTAAAACGATTATTCACCACGACCAAGTGGGATTTATCCCTGGGCTACAAGGTTGGTTCAACATCCACAAATCAATGTGATACAATACATTAACAAAAGAAAGAACAAGAATCATATGATCCTCTCAGTAGACGCAGAAAAAGCATTTGACAAAGCACAGCATCCTTTCTTGATCAAAACTCTTCAGACTATAGGGATAGAGGGTACATACCTCGATATCACAAAAGCCATCTATGAAAAACCTACAGCGAATATCATTCTCAATGGGGAAAAACTGAGAGCTTTCCTCCTAAGGTCAGGAATGCGGCAGGGATGTCCGCTATCACCACTGCTATTCAACATAGTATTAGAAGTCCTAACCACAGCAATCAGACAATAAAAAGAAATAAAAGGCATCCAAATCAGCAAAGAGGAAGTCAAACTCTCACTCTTTGCAGATAATATGATATTTACATGGAAAACCCAAAAGACTCCACCCCAAAACTGCTAGAACTCATACAGGAATTCACTAAAGTGGCAGGATATAAAATCACAGAAATCCGTGGCATTCCTATACAACAACAACAAGACAGAAGAGGGAGAAATTAAGGAGTCGATGCCATTTACAATTGCACCCAAAACCGTAAGATACCTAGGAATAAATCTAACCAAAGAGGCAAAGGATCTGTACTCAGAAAACTATAAAATACTCATGAAAGAAATTAAGGAAGACACAAAGAAATGGAAAAATGTTCTGTGCTCATGGATTGGAAGAACAAATATTGTGAAGATGTCAAAGCTACCTAGAGCAATCTACACATTCAATGCAATCCCCATCAAAATACCATCCACTTTTTTCAAAGAAATGGAATAAATAGTCCTAAAATTTGTATGGAACCAGAAAAGACCCCAAATAGCCAGAGGAATATTGAAAAAGAAAAGCAAAGCTGACGGCATCACAATTCCGGACTTCCAGCTCTATTACAAAGCTGTCATCATCAAGACGTATGGTACTGGCACAAACACAGACACATAGATCCATGGAACAGAATAGAGAGGCCAGAAATGGGCCCTCAACTCTATGGTCAACTTATCTTTGACAAAGCAGGAAAGAATGTGCAATGGCGAAAAGACAGTCTCTTCAACAAATGGTGTTGGGAAAATTGGACAGCCACGTGCAGAAGAATGAAACTGGACCATTTCCTTACACCACATACAAAAATAGACTCCAAATGGTTGAAAGACCTAAACGTGAGACAGGAGTCCATCAAAATCCTAAAGCAGAACACAGGTAGCAACCTCTTCGACCTCAGCCGCAGCAACTTCTTCCTAGAAACATCGCCAAAGGCAAGGGAAGCAAGGGCAAAAATGAACTATTGGGATTTCATCAAGATAAAAAGCTTTTGCACAGCAAAAGAAACAGTCCACAAAACCAAAAGACAACCGACAGAATGGGAGAAAATATTTGCAAATGACATATCAGATAAAGAGCTAGTATCCAAAATCTATAAAGAACTTATCAAACTCAACACCCCAAAAACAAATGATCCAATCAAGAAATGGGCAGAAGACATGACCAGACATTTTTCCAAAGAAGACATCCAAATGGCAACAGACACATGAAAAAGTGCTCAACATCGCTCGGCATCAGGAAATCCAAATCAAAACCTCAATGAGATACTACCTCACACTAGTCAGAAAGGCTAAAATCAACAAGTCAGGGAACGACAGATGCTGGGGGGATGCGGAGAAAGGGGAACCCTCCTACACTGCTGGTGGGAATGCAAGCTGGTGCAACCACTCTGGAAAACAGTATGGAGGTTCCTCAAACAGTTGAAAATAGAGCTGCCATATGATCCAGCCATTGCACTACTGGGTATTTACCCCAAAGATACAAATGTAGGGATCCGAAGGGGTATGTGCACCCCGATGTTTATAGCAACAATGTCTACAATAGCCAAACTGTGGAAAGAGCCAAGATGTCCATCGACAGATGAATGGATAAAGAAGATGTGGTATACATATACAATGGAATATTATGCAGCCATCAAAAGGAATGAGATCTTGCCATTTGCAAAGACATGGATGGAACTGGAGGGTGTTATTCTGAGTGAAATAAGTCAATCAGAGAAAGACATGTATCATATGACCTCACTGATATGAGGAATTCTTAATCTCAGGAAACAAACTGAGGGTTGCTGGAGTGGTGGGGGGGGTGGGAGGGATGGGGTGGCTGGGTGATAGACATTGGGGAGGGTATATGTCATGGTGAGTGCTGTGAATTGTGCAAGACTGTTGAATCACAGATCTGTACCTTGGAAACAAACAATGCAATATATGTTAAAAAAAAAAAAAAGAAGAAGATAGCAGGAGGGGAAGAATGAAGGGGGAGAAATCGGAGAGGGAGACGAACCATGGGAGACGATGGACTCTGAAAAACAAAATGAGGGTTCTAGAGTGGAGGGGGATGGGGGGATGGGTTAGCCTGGTGATGGGTATTAAAGAGGGCACGTTCTGCATGGAGCACTGTGTGTTATGCACAAACAATGAATCATGGAACACTACATCAAAAACTAATGATATAATGTATGGTGATTAACATAACAATAAAAATATTTTTAAAAAAAAGATTCTCTCTTTAGGTTTTCTTTTGACATTTTAATACCAATATGTCTTGATGTGGATCACTTTGGGCCTCTCTTTTGGAACTCTCTGGGGTTCCTGGACCTGGATGTCTGTTTTCTTCCCTAGGTTAGGGAAGTTTGCAGCCATTATTTCTTCAAATAAATTTTCTACTCCTGTGTCTTTCTCTTCTTCTGGGACCCCTATAATGTGAATATTATTCCACTTTGTCCTACGTGACCCTTAAGTTATCTTCATTTTTTTAATTCTTTTTTTTCTCCCTGCTGCTGTTCTGTCTGGGTGAGTTCCATTGCTTTGTTTTCCAGCTTGCTGATCTGCTCTCCTGCATCATCCTACGTGCTGTTGAACCACTGTAGTGTATTTTTCAGTTCAGTTATTGTATTCTTCAGCTGTGATTTCTGTTTGGTACTCTTTTATATTTTCTATCTCTGTTAAAGTTCTACTGTGTTCATCAATTCTTTTCCTGAGTTTGGTAAGCATCTTTATGACCATTATCTTGAATTTTCTATCAGATACATTACTCATCTCCATACTGTTAATGTCTTTTTCTGAGGTTTTGTTTTGTTCTTTTGTTTGAAATATATTTCTTTGTTTCCTCATTTTGCTTGGCTCTCTGTGTTTGTTTCTATGTATTAGGCAAAGCAACCACCTCTTGGTCTTGAAAGAGTGGCCTTCAATAGATGTTAATAATCCTCACTCAACCTTGTCCTAGTTCTTGGTTGTCTCTCAAACCTTAGTGAATATCTAAATACCCTGATTTATTCTTGATATGCCCCCATGGTTGAGGGTATGCTAAGACCTGTCAGTGTCCCAAGTGGAGAAATCTTATTTAGCATCTAGTTTCAGGCTGACTGGAAGCCAGATCCAGAGGCAGCAGCTTTTAAAGTATGCAAATATATACAGTCCTGTGGGGCCACAGTCCCTGATGGACTCCAAACCAGGAGATCTGGAGGTTTCTCCTGGGTGATAGTCACAAAAATTGGGGGTCCTTTAGGGGAGGTCTCATCAAGCTATTGTGAGACCAAGGGGTTGCACAAGGATGGTGTCTCCCTGTTTACATTCTCCAGGAGCACCTCCATGCATTCTAGATGTGTGGGAAACCTGAAGCTTGTCCCTTAGACTAAAGCTCCAGGCTAAGTAAAGAGGCCTTTTTTCCAAGAATACTAGATTTGTGTTTCAGTCTGCTGTTTATGCAGTGCCCTGGGGGTGATGGCCTGGCAAAATGTGACTTTCCAGTTGTTAAATTTCTGTGGAGCTAAGGCACACCAGCTCCTTGGCCACCAGGGCCAGATGCCTAATCAAGGGGTATTCCCTGTGTGAACTACACATGCCGGCTAGCATTAGCGGAAGAACATAAGGGGCACGACATGCTCACTGGCTTCAGAAAGGCGGGAGGAAAATGTCATGACTATGTGCACCCTCCATTTCAGGAATATAGCAAGAAAGTGCCTTGTCTGTGTGCATGTGCTGGCTTTAGGCTGGGAGCAGAATGTTGTGACTACTTATGCTTGCCAGCCCCAGCCAGGGAGCAGGGAAATGCAGCAACCACCTGTGCGCTCCAGCTTTAGCAAGGCAATGGGATTGTCATGATAACTCACTCCCACCTGTTTGAGCAAGGTGGCAGGAAGGTGCCACAACCAAGCTCACCGCCTTGTGCTAGCAGGGTGGGTAGAGAGTGCAAAATTTGCCATTTGCCAGCACCTCCATCTCTAGGGGGAGTTTCATCTGTCCCCTGCCCTTCCAGCAGTTGCTTCCAAATTAGCAAATGAATTTCCTTCCTATATAATCTAGATGCTTTTCAAAGTGCTATTTTTCCCTGGATCTCAGGGTGAGTGAGACCACATGCAAGCCCCTTAAAGGGGGAATCTCAGTTTCCTCTAGCATTTTGGACATTAGCATCATTGGTTTTCAAAGCCAGACATGCTGGGGGCTTGTCTCTCCAATGTAGATTCCAAGGGTTAGGGTGCCAGATATGGGGCACCAATCCCTCACTCCTCCAAGAGAACTGCTAGACTGGTAAGATCCCTCACTACCATGTGATGCTGCACCAAGAGATGGGGTTTTGGCAATATCATGTCTCTGACTCTCCTACCCTCTCCATGTGGTCTTTTTATCCTTTTAGTAGAGAAGCAGTTCATTTAGTTTTCAGAAATTTTTCAGAAGGAAATTATCCATTTTTAGCTGTAGATCTGGTGTGTTCATGGGATGAGGTGAGCTCTGAATCTTCTTACACTGTCATCTTGCAGATGTCTCCCCAGTGCCATTGTTACTGATAATACTGTATGTCAAAGGAATCCCAAATGGCCTAAGTTCTATAAATTATAATTTCTGGTTAGAATTAAAATGTTCATTTTAAAAGGAAATATTTTACAAAATTTCATTAATTCAGTTATAATTGATGAGGAGGAGGAAAAGATGAAGTAGAAAATTAATGGAAGCTTCTTCTATTCAGACTACTGATGATGACTTTCCTTGTTTTGACCTTCCTATGGCAGATATTTAAATTTTGTTTGCTTTCTTTACAGAGAACACTTAAACATTTAGCTTATCTAAGGTGCAATGACCTGAATAATAGAAGCAGAGAAAACTGCTAATTTAGAGATTTTAAATGGGTAAACCTTGTAAATGGATTATGGAAATTTAAACATAACAAATCAGCTTTAATCATGTAGTTAATGAACTTCCACAATTTAACTGTGAACTTTTCAATGTTGGGTTATGTTTATAGTCAAAGTCAAGTATGCATAAGCCAAGGGTACATAAGAAACAATTTAAAGGTCTTTATAACTTTTAGAGACTTCTGATGCCTCCTCTGAGTTTATATTTTCTGCACACAAGTCTAGTAACCAAGTTAGTCTTAAACTATTCCATTTAAATTTTGATTAGAATTGGCATCCTCCCCTGAAACTAATGCTACACTATATGTTAACTAACTTGAATTTAAATAAAATCCTGAGAGGAAAAAAATAAGTACTTGACATCCTACTACAGACTAAGTTTATTAGAGGCAGATAGTTGTGCTCTGATATTTATTTCTCTTTCTACTCTTATGAGTTACATATAGAGTAGTCAATAAATGTCCAGTGAATCAAAATCTGTAGTGCTTCCGAACCAAACTACTATTTTTCAACATGATTACTACAGAGAACATATGGAGCATGAACCCTGGCCTAAAAATTCTCATCATCTCTCTCATCATTACCTGTGAAAGCATTTCATCATAGTTTGAATCCTTTATGTTAGAGGTTGGCTGAGGCCCTGAGTAAAGAATGAAAATGTGACAAATGGCCACTTATTGGTCATTAACTATCATGATTAGAGCAGCCTGCCTCTCAGAGTGAGGGTCAGCATTAAGAAATGAAACCATCCTTTAGAATATCCTCTTGATAGAAATGAAGCTGTTCATTATCTGATCATTAGGGTTCATGCCAAATAAAACACATCTCTCACACAACCCAAGTCCTAATTGTTCATTTAGTTATTGGCCTAAATGGGAAGCAATGAAAAAAAGCAAGTAACTAAGCAACTGTATGATCTTCAGACCCTTATCTAAGTGCAGGATGATGTTTAATGCTAACAAAATAGCTCAGGGCAAACAACTACTGAGAGCAACTCAGAGATTATATGTGGCACTCAGCCACATAAGGAACTACAGTTATTGGTTTAGCTTAAAATTGTAGTAATTGCTATCTTGCCTCAATATTGAAGTAACAAGTCTCAAAAAACTAAATTCAAATACTTGAAAAAAAATTTTTTAAGTTACACAGATATAAACTAAAGAATTATCATGCTTAGGAATGATAAGTAAAAGAAAAGAAGATAACAAATAAAGTTAGAGAGACCCACATGATAGTGAATATAGAAATAACAGAAATGTACATAGACAGTGTCAACAGTGACAAACATCTTGATGCTAGCAGCAATATAAGACAAGATTCTTTATTGGGTATTTGAGAATTTCAGTTCTCATCAAATATTTACAAATTAATTTTATAGCACTTGGAAATATCAGCTAAGTCACATGAGTCTCGGTTCCCACATTAATAATAAGTGATTGCTACCTACCTTAACTTATTGGGTTATTGGAAGGAATTAAGAAGCTGCTTTAGAAATTTTGAAGTATCCTGGGATACATAAAGGCTAGGAGGAAATATGGCTGACCTGACCTCCCTTTGGCTCAAAGCCTTGAGCTATTGTCAAGGAGAGAAGATATATCCATTAGGCAGAATAATATTGAAAAAAGTGCTCTGGGGCGCCTGGGTGGCTCAGTTGGTTAAGCGACTGCCTTCGGCTCAGGTCATGATCCCGGAGTCCTAGGATCGAGTCCCACATGAGGTTCCCGGCTCAGCACAGAGCCTGCTTCTCCCTCTGATCCTTTCCCCTCTCATACTGTTTCTCTCTCTCTCTATCAAATAAATAAATAAATCTTTAAAAAAAAAAAAAAAAGAAAAAAGTGCTCTGTTCTTTAGTTTTTGGCTTTACTTGTTTGGGTTGTATACCTAAGGAGCTGAACTAATTTGATCTCATGATTACCTTTAGTTTCGAGTGTACTCTTTTAAAGCATCTTTTTGTCCTCTTTCTTCCGTTGAGCTATTCTCCTCCTTATCTTTTGATCTACAGAGCTAAAATGTCTTGGTAGGGAGGGAAAGAGAAAAAAGGAAGGCAAAAGCTTAGGGTTTTCTTAAGAGTTTCCAATGATGAGGAACGGGAACCTCAGACTCCAAGCTATTGTCGAGTCCAGTTCACAGGGGTAGAAATGAGGTCATAAATTCAGAGCTAAATGGTTGTGGGTCCAGAAATAAAAAATGTGTATTTGGTTCCTAGATCTCTCCAAAATATGAACGTAGAGGAAGAGGAACATGATCGTAATGATATCTTAGTGCTGCTATCTAGTCCTTCTATCAAGTCTTAGAACATGTGAGCCATCCCACATTTAAAAATCCCGGGGCAATGAGACTATTTCATTAAAGACAAAGAACAGATGTTGGAACCAGATCACACAGGCAGAGTAGGAGGAAAGCCTCTTTCAAAAGGGAGAAGGAAAATCAAAGAGGTGGTTAAATTGAAAAGTGTTCTAGAATTGGTTGTCAAAAACAGTACTGTTGGGCAGTTTAGAGGCAGCACATGAATCAAAAATTGAAAGGCAAAAATAAGGATTCCAACTATTGAAAGGAGAGGAAAGGCAGCTGTTCAAAGTCTACAACAAATGAGAGAACAGACATACCTCAGTAACTTAAAGAAAAGAGAAAGATTAAGAGGCTCCCAGGACAAGGAGCCAAGACAGACTTCATGGGCAATAACCTATGTAAGGCAAAAAAAGGCCCCCACATGGTTTAATGCTCTACTGTCACCATATTGAAATTTTAAATAATATTTAAACAAGAAATTCTGTATTTTCATTTTGCAGTGTGCCTGCAAAGGCAATAACCTATGTAGGCAAAAAAGGCCCCCACATGGTTTAACGCTCTACTGTCACCATATTGAAATTTTAAATAATATTTAAACAAGAAATTCTGTATTTTCATTTTGCAATGTGCCTGCAAATTATGCAGCCAATCTTTCTAAGAGTCTTTGAAAGTATCCTTCTACCCCACATGTAAAACCCCTTCTAAGATTCTTTTTGCTGTGTTATAATAACCAACTCACCACAGGCAGACTCTAGAGTGAATCTGTTCCCCAAGGCTGGCATACTCAATGAAAAGGACATACAGGAATTGGCAGCAAGGATGGGGTAGAGGATGGAGAAATAATATCAAGAAAAAAATTGTTGTAAAAGTATCTTGATTTTTTAAAGAAAAATTCCCCTTTTCAACTATCAACACACTTATTTTCACAAACAGCCAACAGTACAATCAACAGATAAGAGAACTTCCCAAATACTTTTTCTAACTAAAACAAAAAGTTTCCAGGGGTGCCTGGGTGGCTCAGTCATTAAGTGTCTACCTTCAGCTCAAGCCATGATCCCAGGGTCTTGGGATTGAGTCCCACATCAGGCTCTCTGCTCAACAGGAAGCCTGCTTCTCCCTCTCCCACTCCCCCTGCTTATGTTCCCTCTGTCACTGTCTCTCTCTCTCTGTCAAATAAATAAGTAAAATCTTTAAAAAAAAAAAAAACTTTCCAGATACAATAAGCATGCCACATTTGCACTGACCGCCATTTAAGTAGCTTTTATCAATAAAACAATGTAAAGGCTATGAAGAGGTACAATTTGTTATGATTTATAAACTATTTGTCAGGGAATAGAATCTTATGGATTTATTTTTACTCCCCTTTTACTATTTATAGCAGTTGTAAAAAACTAAATGATTATGAAAGAAAATGTATCTCTACTTTAAGAATGAAGACTAGAGCATATGATTTACAGAAAAGTCTGCCTGTCTTGCCCAGCAATATAACACAAATACATTTTATTATAAATTAGCCTAAGTAGATTTTTTCCTAGCTAACAGCATTTCTCCATTGATCAACAATTTTGCCTCTGATGGCATGAAGAGCAAATCATTTTCTATCACAGTAAGATTTCAGAGTCAAACCGCTAATTTCTTTTAAAATGAATGATCAGTGATATTTATTCCATCCAAACTGATTTATTTCAGGAATCTACCTAATTGTATAATTTAAATAACCTACAAAAATTTCAGCATAGTCATAAAAACACCAATCCAGTGAAGAGCCCAAATTTCAATGTGGTTTGTTAAAGTTCAATGACTTTTGTTGGACTACTCTGCAAGCTTCAAGAAGCAGATCTCATGTAGAGTTGACGGGTGTCACTGTCATGCTTCTAGTAGAGCATGACCTTCAGTCAAGGGGGCAGCAAAATCTCGGTGATGAAACATGCATGCAAAAAGACCTATTGACTTGCGAGAATCTTCTTGGACATTAACCTCACATGTTGGAGTAAAGAATCAAATGCTGAATGAAATTTTAGTAAGTGCTGCTTTTAGAAGAGAAATAGAAAACAGTTTATTTTCTGATTTCTCTATATTTCTAAATCCTAGAATAAAGACAAATAAACTAGGCACATTTTCCGAGGCCATAGGAATAGAATAAGGATGGCTACAAAAAGAAATCTCAATTTGGATGCTCCTGGAACATTCTTGAAAATAAAATATATTAACTTTAAGGAGACAGTTTCTAGATAGTTAAATGATGATAGATAGATAGATAGATAGATAGATAGATAGATAGATAGATAGATGATAGGTAGGTAGGTAGATAGATTCTCTCGCTCGCTTTATTTATGTGTGTGTGTGTGTGTGTGTGTGTGTGTGTACATACCAGTCTTCTGATTGCTAATAGGAGCCACTGGGCTCTAAAGAAAAAAAATATACAGTGTACCTGGTATGGTGAGTTTTCCTAACATCTTTTACTGAAGTATAGTTGACATGCAATATTATATTAGTTTCAGTGTGCAACATGGTGATTCAACATTTATATACATTACAAAATGATCACCATAGTAAATCTAGTCACTATCTATCACCATACAGATTACAGTATTATTGACTATATCCCCTATGTTGTACCTACATCCCTGTAACTTACTTATTTTATAACCAGAAATTTCTACCTCTTAATCCCCTTCACCTATATCACCCATCTCCCTACCTCTCCCCAGCAACCACCAGATTATATTTGTCTCTGTCTGACTTATTTCACTTAACATAACACTAGCTAGATCCATCCATGTTGTTGCAAATGGCAAGATTACAGTCGTTTTTATAGCTAATATTCCATTATACAATAGAATATACAATATACTACATCTTCTCTATTCATTCGTCTATCGATGGACACTAGCATTGCTTCCATAACTTGGCTACTGTAAATAATGTTGCAATGACCATAAAGGTGAATATACCTTTCTGAACTAGTGTTTAGATTTTCTTTGGATAAGTACCCAGAAGTGGAATTGGTAGACTGTATGGTAGTTCTGTTCTTAATTTTTGGAGGAATCTCCAAACTGTTTTCTCTAGTGTTTGAACCAATTTATAGCCTCACAAATAGTGCATGAGAGTTACCATTTCTCCAATACCTTCTCTTACCTGTCATCTTCTCCAACACTTGTTATTTCTTAACTTTTGGTAATAGCCATTCTGACAGGTGTACAGTGAGATCTCATTGTTTTTGATTTCTATTTCCCTGATGATTACTAATGTTGAGTGTCTTTTCTTGTGTTTGTTAACCATCCGTATATCTTCTTCAGAAAAATATCTATTAGGACCTCTGCCCATTTTTAATCAGTTTTTTTTTTTGGTGTTGAATTTTATGAGCCTTTTATATATTTTAGACATATCATTATTGGATATATCATTAATTTAGGATATGAGGTAATAATCTTCAGGTTTTCACCCTTAGTAGAGCTTCGAATTATATATCCTAGAAAAATTAAGATTTTTAGAAAATCTCACATGCCATTTCTGTTCTTCACATGACAATGTGACAACATATAAACACATGGAAGTTTATGACTAACAGAAGTGTTGTGCCTGGGGCAAAAACAGAAGAGTTCATACATTTGTGGAGCAAGCTCAGTGATGGGTCCAGACAGGACTATTGCTGGTACCGTCTGCTCCTAGGGAAACAAATACATTAAAAAAGAGGCACTATTTGAAAATGTCTTCTAGTGTTTCACCATTATAATGCTTCTTCTCACAATATGTTAACCACAAGCTCAACATCTCTGCCTGAAGAGAGTGTTGAACAAGTGTCACTTTCAGAGGGCACACCTCAGGAATCAAATTGCTCTTTCAGTTTCTCTGATATCTGTATTTCTGCCTCAGTTTTAATGGTCCATAAGTGTAGTTAGAACAATGAACATAAATCAAATAACATTCCAAAACATCATTTAAGCAAGTTCCTGATAATGTGACAAAACTCATCCCAAAGCATGAGCTCATACAGAAAGTATTTCATGATGATTGAGGTCAGTCACAATTGAGTTTTTGAAATAAACAGGACTTACAAGATCAACAACAATGCTGATAAAGAAAAAGTGGAGAGCTTATTAATGGTAACAAGGTGATTTGAAATGGTGTGAAAAGATTTAAGCATAAAATTTACCCATGGAAACACTTGACTTCATAGAATTTGGCTTTGAGTTTAATTACCCTATACAGATAAGAAACCTAAGGAGCATCTAATTTAGATCATGATCTACCTAAAATACAGGGAAACTTGATTCTACATTAGTTTGTTCCAGGACTCTACAGTCAATCTCTCTCCTCTTATTTGTATAGCAACTAACAGAAGCCCAGGAATTACTATTGACAAAAGGTCCTAATAAGATTTAACTTATGCTAGATGGCAAAATCTTAACATATCAAAATCCCCTGGTAGTGTTGAAATGTGAGATCTTCTCCCTTTCTCAAATTATCACCATAACCAACTAATTATTCATAAGACTTTAAAGACATGTCAGCATGGAAATCATTTTATGAACACAAGCAGTGCTCAAGTGAAGAAGAGCTGAAGTATTCCATGACTCTCCGTTACTTGACAGGATTTAAACAAAAAGGAATTATTTAATTTAGAGACAGGGATAAAGCCATGCCAGGACATGTGAAAGAATAGGTAGGAGCAACAGATATTGCATTACTTGATTAGATCAACTTCATTCTCCTTCATTTCCATTTTATATATATCCACTTTCTAATGCCTGGAATATAACAAGCATTCTTTAAAAAACAGTTTGTGTGTCTAATTCACTTAAATTTTATCGACACTGTTAATTAGGTTGATTTTTCACAATGTAAGTATAATAATCAAAACCAATATTTACTGATCATCTATTTTCTAGGCAAAGGAAAATCATAGTGAACAAAATATACATTGTCTACTCTCAAGTATTTACAGTTTAGATGCAAAGACAATTCAGTGTGTATCTTTGTTGGTATTTTATTTTTGTAAACATAATTCATGTCTTGAAATAAAAGACATTCCTTACCCCACAATCTGACTTGGAAATAAAATGAATATTCGCTTTTTTTAAGTGTTAAAGAAGTATAAAAATAACTTTAACTGAAACAAGTAAATAAGCATGTATGTCATTAGATACAAATATCCAGAAGAATGAATTTAAGAAGTCATAAAGACAACTCCATTAGGAAGGGTTGAGCTGGGACTAAAGAGACATTCAAACAATTCCTACAAAGTGGGTCACATGTGTCAAGGAGTTTATATCCAGGGTTCTTGTGGTCATGACAGATTTTTGAAGATTCATTCAAATGTTTATGTCAATCAATGTTAGCCAAATGTTGTATCAAATATGCTTTTCATGTCTATATATCCATGAGTTCAAGTCTAAGGGTTATTATCAAGATCAATGACCAAACAAAAAATAAGTTATCTTCTATAAAAACAATTAAAGAAAATTTAATTAGCTCAGGTTTTCTTTCTCAAGGTTCTTTCCCTTAAAATAGCTCTTAAATGAATAGTATTACTTTTATATTATAAGAACTGTAACTTTTCCCTGCCATCTTATTTGTTATAAAATTATATTCTAAAACTATTACATGAACTTTATAAAACATTGTATTTAATAATTATTTCTGGCATACAGATTTGACATTGTGGCCTCAGAAGTGTGTAATTTTCTATTCATTATATACTATCCACAAGAGATAGCTGGACTTTTAAAAATGTGATTATAGGGGCGACTAGGTGGCTCAGTCAGTTAAGTGTCCGACTTTGGGTCAAGTCATGATCCCAGGCTCCTGGGATCAAGCCCCGCATTGGGCTCCCTGCTGAGCAGGGAGCCTGCTTCTCCTTCTCCCTCTCCCTCTGCCTACTTGTTTTCTCTATCTCTCTGTCAAATAAATAAATAAAATCTTTTAAAAAATAAATAAAAATAAGATCATAAAAGAAGCAATGTTAATTATAAAAATTTTGAAAAATTCAGATCAACAAGCTGTGGAAGAGACAGAATCTTTGGGATCTCACCCATCCCTGAGAAAGAAGAAATTCTTATGAGCCAGGGAGTCAATCCCCTTTTTCCTGTTTAAATAATTATATCACATAACAGCTAAATATTTAAAAATATTTTAATAGCTGTATAATATCCATTAAACAGCTATAACATAATGTAATCAACTTCATAGTATTGAATATTCATTTTATAATTTTGACTATTACAAATATACTATGATGAATACCTTTATACATTAATACCAATACATATCTCCAACACTTTCTTGGAAAGCACAAGAGTTTAACAAACTGGCTATTTTACAAGTTGTAATGTATTATTCCCTCTAAAAATATAACAATATTTATTCCCACAACAAAAATAACATGACCAGCTATACCACTTCCACAATGGGTGTCATATTTTTAATATGTTCCAGTAAGTCAGACAAAAGTGGTATTTATTGTTGTTTAATTTGCATTTATTTCATGACTATTAAGGATAAGCTTTTTTCCTAATTAGCCATTCAGTGATTGCAGACTGTTGGCCAAAAAGAGTGGGCTGATCAAAAGACAAGACACTAATGCAAAAAGTTTTAGAAAAGCAACCTCTGTGAATACAAAGGAGCATGTGGAAGGTTTGGGTGATAGAGGATATTCTGTATCGATTGTGGTAGTTATCATACAGCATTTGTCCAACTTGTCAAAATGTGCAGTTAAAAAGGGTGAATTTTACTATACATAAATTATAAATCAATAAATTTGACTTTAAAAAAAAGACCAAGGATATTCATACTGTGCATATTGGTAACCCCAAAGATGAAAAATAAAAGTGTACCAAAAGTTTAAATGCATAAATCAAAAAAATTATTTCAAAATGAAAGAACACTTGATTATACAGATATAAATGCCACATTGTACCCCAGGAAAAATTGACACAGAATAATACAAATACCTATTTTACTAAAGTACTAAGTTTTAAGATAAACAAATGAAACTTAGGTAAAAATTAAGTCACCTATATGGCAGGAAAATTAGGCTATTAAATAAAAAAAAGAAAACTACTGATTTCACAGTAGTTATTCAGGTAGCTAATGTGTAGTAGCTAAATTATTCAATAAATATTTGTTCCATATGTCATTTTGTGTCAGGACAATGATATAAGGCTAATATTTCCCATATAAAACAGGATATTTTTGTTTGTTATAGCTAAAAAGCAAAGACTTCATTTGATAACTCTTGATAAAGAGAACTTAAAAATTTACAGAAATAAGACTTTTCATGACTGCAATAGGAGTATTGCATGCAATGAGTAAATCTATTTTTTTCAGAACATATAAATTTGTTAAAAGGAAAGCTGATAGTAAGAATGGCAGATCTGGCAGGAGGACATTTTTAAGGTAGTTAAATGAGTTAAGGAATTAAATCTGAAAGGTCCCAACAAAAAGAAAGAAACCTAATACATACTTTATTTAGGGGCCTTTAACTGGAATAAGTAGAACTCAGGTAGACAAGAGTTATGATAAACTAGAAAATCAAAATGGAAGTTGGGGAACATGGAGTGCTAATGTTAGTCAGGTTGGTCAATCTGGGAAAGCCTGAGTGACATACACATGTAGGTATCACACCAATACCTGGGCTTCTGGCTGAGGCTCTGCCTACCAGAAGTAGCTTCCCTCTAGAGGCATGGGTCTCTATCTTGTGAAAGATCAGTAGCTCATTCCTTAATAGGAAGCCACCTTCTTGTGCCTCAGGTAAGTAAGCTTCCTTGAAAAATTTGGCATTTTCTGTGATTCTCAGAAGAAGATTTCAAACTCCAGTAGATTTTGACAATGACTAATCTGATTAACTATTAATAATTAATGAAGCTTATTTAAAATATATAAAGAATGTATACAAATCAATACCCACAAAACAAATAATCCAATTAAAAATAGGCAGAAGACATGACAGACATTTCTCCAAAGAACACATCCACATGACAAACAGATGCATGAAAATATGCTCAACATCACTCATCATCAGGGAAATGCAAATCAAAACTACAATGAGATATCACCTCACACCTGCCAGAATGACTAAAATTAAAATACAAGAAACAGTAAGTGTTGGCCAGGATGTGGAGAAAAAGGGACAATCGCGCACTGCTGGTGGGAATGCAAACTGGTGCAGCCACTGTGGAAAACCGTATGGAGATTCCTCAAAAAGTTAAAAATAGAGCTACCCTATGATCCAGTAATCACACTACTGGGTATCTACCCAAAGAATACAAAAACACTAATTCAAAGGGATACATGCACCCCAATGTTTATAAGCAGCATTATTTACAATAAAAAAAATTATGGAAACAGCCCCAGAGCCCATTGATAGATGAATGGATAAAGAAGAGGTGGTATATACACACACACACACACACACACACACACACACACACACACACACACACACACACACACACACCAGAATATTATTCAGCCATAAAAAAAGAATGAAATCTTGCCATTTGCAATGACGTGGATAGAGCCACAGAGTATAATGCTAAGCAAAATAAGTCAGAGAAAGACAAACACTATATGACTTCACTCATCTGTGAAATTTAAGAAACAAAACAAATGAACAAAAGAAAAAAAGAGAGACAAGCCAAGAAAAAAACTCTTAACTATTGAGAATAAACTGACGGTTACTAGAGGGACATGGGTGTGGGGATGCATGAAATAGGTGATGGGGATTGAGAGTACACTAATCTTCATGAGCACTGATGTAATGTGTAGAATTATTGAATTCCTATATTGTACACCTGAAACCAATATAACACTGCATGTTAACTATACTGAAATTAAAATAAAATTTTAAAAATGTAATTAATGAAGCTGACCCTACTTTTCAGTTACTGCATTCCACTCCAAAGACATGCATCCTATTATTGTATTATAAAGCTGTCAGTGAATTCCAACTCACTTCTTTGTTTCTCCAGGCAGCTAGAATTATCTCTTCCTATAGTTAAAAAAGTGTATATGTATATTGTTAAACATTGTCTTGATATAAAATTTGACAACCCCACATTTTCTCCATTTCTTTCTTTGATAGGTTGGGTTGGCACATTACTGTTCTGCTTGCCTTTATTCAGGGCATTTTCAATTACTCTTCTGCATAGGTAAGTGATATGATGTTCCAGGTGACTGGATAGTTTGCCATCCTTAAACACATAATTTCCTACTTGGCTTCCTTATGCCAAGCAGACTTGAACACATTCAACACATTGAAGTGCAAAGGATTTCCTCCATTTGCATTTTAAATATTTCATTATCACATATACTTTCCATAAATCTAGATAATTCCCTCTGCCCATCTAACATAAGGTTGTGCTCTCAGCAAGCCTACAAAGTAAATCTACAGTTAACCAAAGAGGTCAAATATGAGGCATTCTGGGTGAACTAGATGTAACCTTTAAGTAAAACAAACCTTTGAATTTCACCTCATATTGTTTATGAAAATCCACTTCACTGCCTCAGATACCATAGAACAAATTTGATATTGCTTTGGTTCAACATTTCATGCTATTTTGGGGTCATCATTATGAATCAATTATTTTGGCAATGGAGATAGGCAATAGTAAGAATGTAAGTATATCTGTAAAAACTTTAAAACACTGAAATAGAAATTAAACCTAGTGTAACATGTATTAGGATATGCCAGCTCTTGGGGAGAGAACAGATTCAGAAGGGCTTTATACAGCTTAGCCTTTCAGTAGCCACAAGCTCTCCTGAGTCAAAAATTTCTTTGTTAGGTCCTTAAGGAAAAAGGACATTTATCTAGCCTGAACCACTGTTGAGCCACACAGAGTTCTGACACTATCAGAACTCCTGCCTGTTTAGCTAAGAGGATTTTGATGATATATCTGTTATTGAAAACTCTGGCATCCAAACATGCATAGCAAAAATGCTGAGGTTTTTGGCATAATGGCTTCAAAAAATGGTATATTTCTTCTTTAAAAATACTATTTAGCGGGATGCCTGGGTGGCTCAGTCACCTGAGCAACTGGTTCTTGATTTTTGGCTCAGGTCATGATCTCAGGGTCTTCAGATCAAGTCCTGGATCAGGCTCTACATTGAGCATGGAGTCTGCTTAAGATTCTCTCTCTCCCTCTCCCTTTGCCCCTCCTCACCCCTGCACATGTGCCTGGACTCTTTCTTAAAAAAAAAAAAAAAAAAAAAACACTTTTTAGCAAAATATATTTACAATGAAAATGAATTTTTATTGCATCAATAAATAGCCATATCAAAAGACCTGGTATTTCACTTCTCAGTTGTTAAGATCCACATAATGTTCAAAGAGACAATTTTTCCTCTGGCCAATGCATATGTTACAAGAGGGATATTAGGACAAAGGATTAAATTAATAAGAACCAAATAACAGAAGTAGGGCTAGTAATTTATGTTCCCCACTTCATTGATGGGAAGAAAACCTCTCCATAAATGGAAAAGGACTAACATAAATATGCACATTGCCTCAATTAGCCAAGATCCATCAATAGACAGAAAAATTATGAAGTGCTAATCAGAAAGGCGCCATGAGAAGAAATAAGAAGGCTAGATCTGCAAAAATTTTTATTGTTTTTTCTAAAGAATTCGATTATATGGGGAGTTACAGTAAGAACTTAGACCTTTTAGTTAGTTACTGACCAAATTTCTGACAAAAGGAAAAGAATCATGAATATTGCTCCTAAGAAATTAAAGCTTACTAGTCATTTTCATTCACACAAGCCATATCAGACTTTCTCATCATAGTTTGTCTTTACTTCAAAAATTCTGCCACCTTAAATCCCAACCACATGCAAACACAAGATCTCACAAGAAAGAAAGCTCTAAAACTGAAACACAGTCCTTTGCATGCCCCTTTGGGAGTTTTTGTGCCACTTTTCTCTTCAGCTGGATGCCATTTATAAGACCTGGGTCACTTCACCCAACTTTACCTCGCTGACTGACTTTTGCTCAAAAATAAAAATAGAAAAGTCTTTTCTTCTTCTTCTTTTTTTTTTAAGATTTTATTTATTTATTTGACAGAGAGAGACACAGCAAGAAAGGGAACACAAGCAGGGGGAGTGAAAGAGGGAGAAGCAGGCTTCCTGCTGAGCAGGGAGCCCGATGCAGGACTCGATCCCAGGACCCTGGGATCATGACCTGAACCGAAGGCAGACGCTTAATGACTGAGCCACCCAGGTGCCCCAAGTCTTTTCTTCTCTTGCTCAACTTGTCTCAAATACAATTAATTACCTTCTCACTAAAATTGGTTCCCTCTCTCCCAACAATCCTGACTCTGTTCCTGGCAATCACTGAGTACTGCCATTGAAGTCCTGACATGTTTCTCAGCCTGCATCCTGCAGCACTGCAGTTATTGCCTTAAACCAAGCACCCCACCCCCCGGACCATTTCATCATCACCCTGAGTACCAGCTCTCATACAAATCTGTCTTTGAGAAAGCCATCAGAGAGATCTTCATCACATGCACAACCAGTCACATTACTCCCTCATTTACCATTCATCAGTGATTCCCACACCTAAATTCTTAATGCCTTCCTTAGCCTGCATACAAGTTTCCCAGGCTCAGGGTCCAGTCATGTCTCCAGCTTCAATTAACATGACTTTTCTAGAGTAGCTCACCCCCACACACCCGCTGCTGCTCCTTCTTCTCCAGAAGGGAATCTTAGCTATGCTGATGTCCTCCCAGCTTCCTTACACCCAAGTCTAACCTAAGATCCCATTAACTAATCAGCCCTTATCATACAGATTTTCGACTGTCAATGGTTGTGTACTATATATACATAAAAGGTGAGACCTGAGAGATTTCTCTCTCACTTGACCCCAGCACCTACTGCATAATTTAGCCCTTGATAAAACTCTTTAATTAGACTGACTGATGTTTCACCAGAGTTTCTGATCTAAGACCTATGACTCAGTGGAGTCCAGAGACTCCAGTGGATTTCCAGAGGCAAAACCCCTGTTATTTTAATCTTATACAGCAGAGATCTAAAACTGGATATTAATCCACAGCATTCAGAAAATGTTCAAAAACTTCCAGAACAGTTTGGTCCTTCTTAGATAATTTATATACATGGTCTTCTGGGTTTCCAGTCTATGGAACTAAAAGCAGACATGCAGCTAGTGCTGCATGTCCTTAATGCTGCAAATCTACTACTACACTGTGATAATCATAAGATTTACAATGACCCTCTTCATTCATTACAGGAGTAATACGACCTAAAAAAATATTTCTAACATTTTTTGCTACCCTAAATATGCCATTTGTTCACCAAGCATTCAACTCCCTCACTAGCTTTCTGCCCTGCCATATCACAAATCTTTTATTGCCCTCTGTGGCAGGTGTGATAGCAGCTTTTTATTCTTCCTTTTCTTTCTGTCATATTCCTGGAAGTGCCAACCCCCTTGCCTCTCCCTTGTTGATAAGTAGCTCTATAGACCTGTCACATCTCATGCAAGTCTTTGCTTCGTTGAAAGAACTTGGGACTCTGTCCACGGTGCTCCAGCAATAGCAATGTCAACTGCAAAAAGAAGCAGAGCTGTCTGCCCTCTGGGAGCCTTTCCATGGAGAGTAGGGGTTGTTGGCCAGGGGCTGGGCCAGCCAAGAGAAATCTATGCCCAACCTGATCTGAAATTTCCAGTGTGACTCGCAGCCCTAAGGAAGCATTTTTAGATCAGGGATGCCAACTGGAAACAAGAAGCCATGCTAATATAAAAGCTTCTGTGAACTTCTAGTCTAATTTACCCAATAAAAATAATGTGGCTAAAACCTAATTATGCTACTTGATAATGCTTCGTTTGGAAAGCATAGTGGCATTAAAGATTTTTTTCAACTAAACTTCATTTTTTCATTTCTTGGATTGTTTGTTCCAGCAATTCTAGACCATTAGCTGCTGTCAGAATACTCTCTCTAAAATATAAAGTAGACAGTGTCATTCTACTGTTTAAATATAGAAGTGACCCGTGTATCCCTTTTGGATAGTGTGATCTTCTTTACTTAATAAAGCATACAAGGCCCTTCACTCTCATCTTTACAGCCTCATCTCTCGCTATACCTTCATAGGTGCCCTTTAATATAAAATGTAGACCAACATGACTTCCTGGTGACTTCTCTTACTATGCCACACTCTGAATTTGCCATGGTGTCACAACACTTACTCTCTACCTGTAACGTGGTATCATCCACCACCCACCTTCATCTACTCCTTCCTCTAGATGCTGTTCATGGGCCACCCTCTCTGGGATGTCTGTCTCCTCCCACCTCTGTCCCTTTATTGTTCTTAAGTTCTCTTAGGTGGCAAAGCACCTGGAATACACCACTATTAAGGCATTTACTCCTCTGTACTCCAATGCTCTTCTTATTAGTCTACATCTACTACAGAAGTATTAATAATTTGAGAGGAGAAAAAGCCTCATACAGTTCAGTTACCATAATACTCAATAGCACCTCAAAAAATGCTAGTTAAATATATAATGATGAGAAAATATTCATCGAAGCTAACTTTTTTTTTTTTACTTCAATACCATGTCTGAAGAAAATATTTAGGGTAGTCATTTTTGCAAAATATATAAAAGAAAAAGCAACTTTTGCTCAAACAAAGCAATTTTCGGTTTAAAGAATGATTCACCTCAGGGATCCTTCAAATAGCAAGTGTTTCTAGTGGATTTATAAGTTTAAAATGTTTAATTAACTACTTGACAGAAAAACTAGAAGGAAGAGAGATAGAAAGAATTTTAACAAGAGAATCCAACACCAAATGAAAGGACATGCGAACAAAAATAAAAGTGCTTCTTAAGCATTAATCAAGGCAAATGAATCAATTTACATGTTTTATTTGCACACATTTCAAAAAAAATGTCCACTGTGTAGAACAAAGATGAATCAGTATCTAAATTCCCAGAAGAATTTTCATATGTAGACTCCTAGAAGTAAGATTTATGGTACGTTACTTTTCCTCTGTGCATATCAATCATATTGAAATAATCTGTTTGTGTCTGTTTTCTAAGCAAAGCTATAAAGTTTTTAAGACCCCAGAGCATGTCTTATTCATATGTGCATCACTAGGACTTAACATAGTACGTGGTACCTAGCAATTATTCTGTTTATTGAATTGACTCTATATTAGAATCTCATCGCTCTATTGAATATGTCACATCCAGAAGACAATAAATTTCTCTTTTCAAAAGGCATGTTTTTAACCATAATGTATACTTCATATCTCAAAATCCAGAAATTGTGGAATATACCTGAAAATACCCCAAATTTGGGAGTATACATATTGGTTTTCCAACTTTTCAAGCTTCTAGTAAAATCTTCATTGCCTATTGGCAACATCATTGCACATAATCATGACCTCAGGTTCTGACAACTATAAAGACTGAAATTCAATCTTAAAAAAAATCAAATTCAATATCCATTCATGATAAAAAAAAAACCCTCAATAAAGTAGGTTTAGAGGAAGCATACCTCAACATAATAAAAGCCATATATGAAAAACCCACAGCTAATATCATCCTCAACAGGGAAAAACTGAGAACTTTTCCCCTAAGGTTACGAACAAGACAAGGATGTCCACTCTCACCACTTCTATTCAACATAGTACTGGAAGTCCTAGCCTCAGCAATTGGACAACAAAAAGAAATAAAAGGCATCCAAATCAGTAAGGAAGAAGTATGAGTTTCACTATTTGCAGATGACATGATACTATATATAGAAAACCTGAAAGACTCCACCAAAAAACTGCTAGAACTGACAAATGAATTCAGTAAAAGTGCAGGATACAAAATCAGTGTACAAAAATCTTTTTCATTTCTATACACCAATAATGAAGCAGTAAAAAGAGAAATTAAGAAAACAACCCCATATACAATTGCACCAAAAATAGTAAGATATCTAGGAATAAATCTAGCCAAAGAGGTGAAAGCTCTGTACTCTGAAAACTATAAAACACTGATGAAATTGAAGATGACACAAAGAAATGGAAAGACCTTCCATGCTAATGGATAGGAAGAACAAATATTATTAAAATGTCTGTATCACCCAAAATAATCTACAGATTTAATGCAATCCCTATCAAAATGGCACCAGCATTTTCCAAAGAACTAGAACAAACATTCCAAACTTGTATGGAACCACAGTCAAAGCAATCTTGAAAAAGGAAAGCAAAGCTGGAGGCCTCACAATTCTAGACTTCAAGTTATATTACCAAGCAACAGTAATCAAAACAGTATGGTACTAACACAAAAAGAGACACATAGATCAATAGCACAGAATAGGAAATCCAGAAATAAACCCACAATTATATGGTCAATTAATCTTTGACAAAGCAGGAAAAAATATGCAATGGGAAAAGGACAGTGTCTCAACAAATAGTGTTGGGAAAACTGGACAGGGACATACAGAAGAATGAACCAGGGCTACTTTCTTATACCAAACAAAAAAATAAATTCAAAAAGGATTAAAGACCTAAGTGTGAGACATGAAACTGTAAAAATCCTAGAACACAGGCAGTAACCTCTTTGACATTGGCCATAGCAACTTTTTTCTAGATATGTCTCCTAAGGCAAGGGAAATAAACAACAAAAATAAACTACTGGGACTACATCAAAATAAAAAGCTTCCACACAGCAAAGCAATCAATAAAACTAAAAGGCAATCTATGGAATGAAAAAAGATATTTGCAAATGACATAGCCAATAAAGGTTTAGTATCCAAAATATATAAATAACATACAACTCAACACTCAAAAAACAAATAATCCAATTAAAAAATAGGCAGAAGACATGAACAGACATTTCTCCAAAGAAGACATCCAGATGGCCAACAGACACAAGAAAAGATGTGCATCACTTACCATCAGGGAAATGCAAATCAAAACTACAATGAGTTATCACCTCACACCTATCAGAATAGCTAAAATCAACAATACAAGAAACAACAGGTGTTGATGAGGATGTGGAGAAAAAGGAACTCTCTTGCACTGTTGGTGGGAATGCAAATGGGTGCAGCCACTGTTAAAAGAAAACAGCGAGAAGTTTCCTCAAGAAGTTAAAAATGGAACTACCCTATAATCCAGTAATCACACTACTGGGTATTTACCCAAAGGATACAGAAACACTAATTCAAAGGGATACACGCACCCCTATGTTTATATCAGCATTATTTACAATAGCCAAGATATGGAAGTAGAACAAGTGTCCATCGAATGATGGATAAAGAAGATGTGGTATATATATACAATGGAATGTTACTCAGCCATCAAAAAGAATGAAATCTTGCCATTTGCAACAACATGGTTGGAGCTAGAGGGTATAACAGTAAGTGAAATAAGTCAGTCAAAAAAAGACATACTATAGGATTTCACTGATACATAGAATTTAAGAAACAAAACAAGCAAAGAGAAAAAAAGTGAGAAAGAAGACAAATCAAGTAACAGACTCTTAATTATAGAGAACAAACTGAGGGTCACCAAGGGGAAGGCAGGTGGGGGTTTGGGTTAAATAGGCGATGGGAATTAAGGAGTGCACTTGTCTTGATGAATACTAGGTGATGTATGGAACTGTTGAATCACTGTATTGCACATGTGAAACTAATATAACACTGTAAAAAAAAAGTGTTTACACCAAAAAGATCAAATTTAGTTTTTTAATGTATACTGTATAATTTAAATCTAAAAAACTATATATCAAAAAATGCAATGTTAAATTTACAACTATACTTTTTAAAACATCCTACTTTGAAAGTTAAATGTGAAATATCACCTATTGAATGCATTAGCAGAGCACAGAGAAAAAGCACTCCGTCGTGGCTGCCTCAGGGTATCAAACCATCTCTAACCCATTTCAGATTCCTACTTATAGAACTGTGGGTGGTAACAATCTGGATACATTTTTTGCTTAAATCTTTCACAGATACAACATCTGTCAAACAGCCAACATGCCTGACCCAGTTGTATTGAGTAAGCCCTACAGATTATTTGTCAAACAAATTCAGTAACCCAATATTTGTTTCTTTAAAATTTAATTGGTATGCAAATAGGACAAGACAGCATTTGTGCTGGATACAGTTGTCACTTCAGATTCTGGGAATGCTCATTATCATGCTTACAGATGTTTTTTTCCACCTAACATCTGTCAATACTACCTAAACCCCAGGAAGTCCACAAACCTGTGCAAACGTCCTCTCACTGTGGGTCTCTTTCTCTGTTATCTGTTCCATGCTCACTAATTTTGTGCATCTGAGGCCTCTGTATGCCACAATTATGCCTGCTTCCTAACACTTCTGCCTCCAGAGCTTTTGATTTGAAATTGAACAGACACAGAGCCAATTTATCATAGGATGACATGTGTCATGTTTATGGTATTACCAAAGGAACCCTGGTATGCACTGTATTTATCCATTTGCTGTCAGCGTGGACCAAGACAACACAGGATAGAGAAGCTATAATGTTTTTAATAATATGATATATACTTTAAAAATAGAACATCAAATACCATCGCCTTCAAAATGTGGTATTAGATCATTCTGCTTAAAATCAAAATTTCTTTGTCAAATAATCATCTGTCATTCAAGAATACATCTTATTGAAATGAGAATAACAAACAAAAGCATTGGAATATGTTCCCTCAAAGAAAAAGATAACACTTTGTTCAAACTAACAATTTATTTCTTCTATCTGTCTCATTTTCACATAAATTCTAATCATGCTTAATGATGGCTTTATCTTGAATACAATATAAATTCACATCATGTGGCTTTTGTCAACAAACATAAATATCCAAGAGCATCCTCATTCCATCTTTTACACACTAATAAATGTACTTTTAACACCCTAATGATGCATCTCTCACTGTGTTTCTGGATCATGCATAAAGCAAACATATACAGAGATAGCAGTATTTCAAGCGTAAACATAATAGCCGAAAGGAAAAGCTTTTCGTCTGAACCAAGTTGAGTAAAAAGCCAAAACTTGAGGCAAAACTTTCAGCTGTGAAAATGGCTGATCACAGAGTGACATCTTCTTAACACCTCTACAAAAATCTACTTTTTATCAGGAACAAACATTTGCGCATGCCAAACCTGGCATCTAGTTGCTCATTTCAATGTGTAATTTTGATTTCCAGCATGCCTCCAATTACTTTTTAACATTTTCAAATATGTTCCTCTAAGTAAAGAGTAAATAAAACCTAAATGCTACCCCTTTGAAGATTTTATTAATATGTAAGAAACAGGTAAGAAAAACAAATACGCAAAACTCAATACTGCACACATACAGGTACAGCTAAGCCTGCCTCTCAAATCTGATGATGGGTTTGCTAGACTGAGTACAAGCTGTTACTAAACAGTACTGAGGAATATTTATTAATATTAATTACTATTGCTATTAATATTAGTTGCTCTTATTAATATTAATTAATTAGAGGTATCAGTCAGAATCCAAAAGTTAGACTCAGAAAATAGTTACTTAATTCAAAATGATAATTAATGAATGAAAGAACAATTTACAAAAACTTGAAGAGGGGTAAGAAGACTAATACAGAGGGTGAAGGACCCAAGTCCTCATAAAAGCAGGAAACCATTACACACCTGGGGCCTGAAAGAGCAAGGAGAGGTGTTACCAGAACTCTGGTGGAGGGTTTGCCAAGCAGGAGCCGTGGCCTTAGTATAAAGAAAAACAAAAACAAAATCTCAGCCTCATAGGGATAAAACAGTTGGCAAAAATACCACATCTATTTTCTCCTCCATATTTCTTTTTTTTAACTTTATTATGTTATGTTAGTCACCATACAGTACATCATTAGTTTTTGATGTAGTGATCCATGATTCACTGTATAACACCCAGTGCTACATGCAGTACGTGCCCTCCTTAATAGCCATCACCAGGCTAACCCATCCCCCCCACCCCCCTCCCCTCTAGAACCCTCAGTTTGTTTCTCAGAGTCCATCGTCTCTCATAGTTCATCTCTCCCTCCAATTTCCCCTCCTTCATTTTTCCCTTCCTTCTCCTAATGTCCTCCATGCTATTCCTTATGTTGCACAAATAAGTGAAACCATATGATAATTGACTTTCTCTGCTTGACTTATTTCACTTAGCATCATCTCTTCCAGTCCCATCCATGTGGATGTAAAAATTGGGTATTCATCCGTTCTGATGGCTGAGTAATATTCCATTGTATATATGGACCACATCTTCTTTATCCATTCATCTGTTGAAGGGCATCTCGGCTCTTTCCACAGTTTGGCTATTGCGGACATTGCTGCTAGGAACATTGGGGTGAGTATGGCCCCTTCTTTTCGCTACATCTGTGTCTTTGGGGTAAATACCCAGGAGTGCAATTGCTGGGTCATAGGGTAGCTCTATTTTTAATTTTTTGAGGCATCTCCACACTGATTTCCAAAGTGGCTGTACCAACTTGCATTCCCACCAACAGTGTAAGAGGGTTCGTCTTTCTCCACAACCTCTCCAACATTTGTTGTTTCTTGCCTTGTCAATTTTTGCCATTCTAACTGGTGTAAGGTGGTATCTCAATGTGGTTTTGATTTGAATTTCTCTGATGGCTAATAATGATGAACATTTTTTCATGTGTCTATTAGCCATTTGTATGTCTTCTTTGGAGAAGTGTCTGTTCATGTCTTCTGCCCATTCTTTGACTTGATTATTTGTTTTTTGGGTGTTGAGTTTGAGAAGTTCTTTATAGATCTTGGATATCAGCCCTTTGTCTGTAGTATCATCTGCAAAAATCTTCTGCCATTCCGTGGGTTGCCTCTTTGTTTTCAGGACTGCTTCCTTTGCTGTGTAGAAGCTTTTTATCTTGATGAAGTCCCAAAAGTTCATTTTTGCTTTTGTTTCTCTTGCTTTGGGGGACATGTCTTGAAAGAAGTTGCTATGGCCGATGTCAAAGAGGCTACTGCTTATGTTCTCCTCTAGGATTTTTGATGGATTCCTGTCTCACATTGAGGTCTTTCATACAGTTTATTTTTGTGTATGGTGTGAGAGAATGGTCGAGTTTCATTCATTCATTCTCCTGTATTTAGCTGTCCAATTTTCCCGACACCATTTATTGAAGAGACTGTCTTTTTTCCATTGCATATTTTTTCCTGCTTTGTCAAAGATGAGTTGACCATAGAGTTGAGGGTCCGTATCTGGGCTCTCTATTCTGTTCCTTTGGCCTATGTGTCTGTTTTTGTGCCAGTATCATGCTGTGTTGGTGATCATAGCTTTGTAATATAGCTTGAAATCTGGCAATGTGATGCCCCAGCTTTGCTTTTCTTTTTCAATATTTCCTTGGCAATTTGGAGTCTTTTCTGATTCCATAAAAATTTTAGTATTGTTTGTTCCAGCACTTTGAAAAATGTCATTGGAATTTTGATCTGGATGACGTGGAAGGTCTAGATTGCTCTGGGCAGCACAGACATTTTAACAATGTTTATTCTTCCAATCCATGAGCATGGAATGTTTTTCCAGCTTTTTGTGTCTTCTTCAATTTCTTTCATGAGTGTTCTGTAGTTCTTAGAGTATAGATCCTTTACCTCTTTGGTTAGGTTTATTCCAAGTTATCTTACAGTTTTTGGTGCTATTGTTAATGGAATTGATTCTCTAATTTCTCTTTCTACAGTTACATTGTTAGTGTATAAGAAAGCAACTGATTTCTGTTCATTGATTTCATATCCTGCCACATTACTGAATTACTGTATGAGTTTTAGTAATTTGGGAGTGGTGTCTTTTGGGTTTTCCACATAAAGTATCATGTCATCTGCAAAGAGAGAGAGTTTGACTTCTTTGCCAATTTGAATACCTTTTATTTCTTTTTGTTGTCTGATTGCTGTTGCTAGGACTTCTAGTACTATGTTGAACAATAGTGGCAAGAGTGGGCATCCTTGTCGTGTTCCTGATCTTAAAGGAAAGGCTCTAAGCTTTTCCCCACTGAGGATGATATTCGCTGTGGGTTTTTCACAGATGGACTTTATGAACTTGAGGAATGTTCCCTCTATCCCTATTCTGAAGAGTTTGAATCAGGAAAGGATGCTGTATTTTGTCAAATGCTTTTTCTGCATCAATTGAGAGGACCATAATGTTCTTCTCTCTCCTCTTATTAATGTGTTCTATCACGTTGACTGATATTTGCGAATGTTGAACCACATTTGCATCCAAGGGATAAATCCCACTTGGTCATGGTGGATGATCCTTTTAATGTACTTTTGGATTCTATTAGCTAGGATTTTGTTGAGAATTTTGGTATCCGTATTCATCAACTCCACCTTTCAATACCCCACACTGCGTTCCATTGGCAAACCCAACTGAGAGCCAGAGGTCAGGGAAGCCCAGGTGAGGTCATGGCACAGAGAAAAGTAGAAACAGGTGCAACACAAATCTGCAGGGGCAAATGGAAAACATCTAGCACTTTGACTTTCTCTGCAGTGCAGATTTCACCCACTGTCAAATGATATAGCCGGAAGGATCTGATAATTAAAGGATGTCTTGAATCCATTCCTATGAGATTCACATGAACTCCACAAGTGACGTTCAGGAATTACTGCATGGTCCAGAAGTTGAAGAGAAAATCATTATTCTCAAACAAGGACATCCTCAGCAAGGACCTTCCAGAGCTTCAAAACCAAACTGCCCAACTCCTGCTCACTGACAGAACCCTGGATGTCCACTTATCTATAGCCAAGGAAAATTACAGTCTCATGGTAAATCAAGGCTAGGGAATTGAAATTATTATGTGTGTAGAAGAACATTATGAGCTCACTTCTTCTAAGACATAAAGATTATTTCTGATGGTGTTAACACATTGTTGGCGGAGCCCCCAGGAGAGTTGTAGAACAATTTTTAAATACCATATAACTATCCTAGAACCAAATACCACCTTAGCTTCCACATCCCTTCTCCACCTCCATCTTGCATAAAAAAAATTAAGAACTTTCCACACTAGCCACCTAAATAGGCATTGTGACAACCTGTCTTAATTCAAGATGCTATGACAAAAATACCACAGACTGAATGGCTTAAACAACAAACATTTATTTCTCAAAGTTCTGGAGACTGGGAAGTTCAAGATTAAGGTGCTGGCAGAGAAGGAGAGAGACAGAGAGACAAGAAAGTCTCTTCTAAGGGCACTAATCCCCTTTCTGGGTTAATCCCCTTAATTAAGTCATTAAGGCTCCACCTTAATGACTTAATTACCTTCCAAAACCACCACCTCCTGATACCATCATATGATTTCATCATATAAATTTTGGAAAGGACACAAACATGCAGTGTATAACGTATATATTACCTTAATTCTCAAAACAAAGTTGGTAACAGATACACTATTTCTCATTTTATGGATTAACATTTGAGACTCAGAGAGGTGAAGGAGTTTCCCTGAGCTTACAGAGCCACAGTCGGCTGGCATGACTAGAATATGCGTTCCACATCTATGGTCTATTCTTCAAGCCATAACTGCCTCATGCTATAGCTAGGATGGCTTAGTAGCCCTTCCTTGCCTAAAGAGACCAAGCAATTTCATAATTCCGTATACCTCATGCTCTGACCTATAAAATACTTCCTTCTGTCTTCTCATCTAACAGGCTTTCTTTCAGCAGACATTCATGAAACACCTACTTTGTACCAGTGTGGTAGGCATTAGGAATACAAACACAAATAATCATAAAATCCCTGTGTTTAAGCAATGTGGAGCTAATGGTGGATACAAACTATTCTTTTTTTTTAATTTTTTATTGTTATGTTAATCGCCATACATTACATCATTAGTTTTGGATGTAGTGTTCCATGATTGTTTGTGCATAACACCCACTGCTCCACGCAGAACGTGCCCTCTTTAATACCCATCACCAGGCTAATCCATCCCCCACCCCCCTCCCCTCTAGAACCCTCAGTTTGTTTTTCAGAGTCCATCGTCTCTCATGGTTGGTCTCCCCCTCCGATTTCCCCCCTTCATTCTTCCCCTCCTGCTATCTTCTTTTTTTTCTTAACATATATTGCATTATTTGTTTCAGAGGTACAGATCTGTGATTCAACAGTCTTGCACAGTTCACAGCACTCGTCACAGCACATACCCTCCCCAATGTCTATCACCCAGCCACCCCATCCCTCCCACCCCCCCACCACTCCAGCAACCCTCAGTTTGTTTCCTGAGATTAAGAATTCCTCATATCAGTGAGGTCATATGATACATTTCTTTCTCTGATTGACTGGATACAAACTATTCTTGAACAATCTGTTCAGATTCTTCCTCCATGGAGAATCCTTTTCCAGCCTAAAGTGAAGTCCCTCCCTGACTGATCCTCAGAGGACATATGTAATCATTCAGGGCCTTGTGCCTTTTTTGCATATTCACCAACTCAACAACTAGATTATGTTAAATGGTATGTTTTTATATTCCTCACTAAAACGTTTCTCATTCATCACTTATGGTAAACATTTTATAACAAGCCTTAATTAAGGAAATATTTACTGGGTGCTTCTAAGGTGATAGGAACCATACTAAGTTCAGAAACAGGTGGTGGAGAAAAACCACATAAATCCTTCCTAGGAATCCCCCTGAAAATTTTGGAGTTTCTTGGAATACATAGACATGGAAATGGTCATTTATAATACAGTACGATAAACCTTTTAACATTGAAGTAGGTATTTCTAGTTATCTCTATAACTCCATAAAGAGGTCCAGAGGGCTTTAGGATGGGTATGAAGCTTACATGCTCTACCACCTCCAACATAGATCAGAGTACAGAGCAGAGAGTGCCAAATACATCACAACAAAGCCAATGAATCTTGATCTTTAATGACTTAAATTTGTTGTCTTTGAATTAAATTCAATCTCAGTGCTATTCAGTCTGTTCTTCACAGAGACCAAAAATTAATCACAGCTTTTTTTAAATAATACTATTTATAATCAATGACACCTATAAAGTCCAACAGGTATTTCTATGTTTTCTTTGAAAGATGTTTCTTTGAAACATTGAAGTTTACAAAAAGCCATGAGGGTTTAAAAGGACAAAACCTCTTTTCTTTCTGGGTGGAGATGAATACTATATTAATTGTATGAGTGCTAAATATTCACAAACTCATAGCCATCAGTAAAAACTCCCACAATCTTTCACATGAAAAGTCATGGAAAATATAACATTTTTGAGCAACATAAGACATGATATATCCTAAAATTTATATTTGTATCAGAGTATAAACATGTGAGATTAAGTTGGTTTAATGTTCTTCATTCACTCAGTGAAGATGAACATTTACCATATTCTTATTTCCAAGCAGTGATTTTCATTCATTAAGCTGCAAAACCACTTCTTTCTGCAAGAATGTACTGAGCCAGAAACAACAGAAATATGTACCTGTATTATTATGCACATAAACTTATTGACTTTGAAAGGATTAACTTGTGGATCAATAAGGGAGAAATTCATTACACCAATCAACTCCAAGTAACTAGAACTAAACAAGATGCATCAGTCTAAGTTAAAATGGAATTTACTTCAGGACTGCTACAACCTAAAACAAATCATAAAATGAAATCAGCACATTGTACCAGGAAATTTTCATAAACAATCTGATAGATTCTAATACGTTAGGGTTGCATGCATACCAGCCTCTCTGGCTGTATGAAAAATGTTGAGATCAATAGATGCTGATGAGCAATATTTAAATGAATTTCTAAATGACTATAATAAAAAATTTAGTTGACTCAACCCCTGCTGTTCTGGGCTGTAAAGTTATGAGCTCTATTTACCTGAAAGCATGTATGCCTATTAGACTTGGCAGGAGTTTCTCAACATTGCTTTTAAATAGAATATCTATTTAAAATGAACCAAGCATCAAGCTATATCAAGTCTGGTTACTTCAGACTGGGATAAAGCAGCATGCTAACCTCATGTACATGATGCAAAGAGCAGAAGAGAATAAATCTTTGTGGCTTTTAAACTTCTTTGTGAGTAAAAATTTTTCATAAAATGTGGCTGGCACTGAAAGAATTCTAAGCAAGTTTACTTCCACAGGTACTAACTATAAAATGTCTAAATAAAAAGTGACACAAGAAAAAGCAAGATGAATTAAAAGTATGGAGATGCATTAAACAAATGTATCTTTCAAAAGCTTCCACACCTTTCTGGAGGCCAAGAAAAATCTATGGAGCTAATCAAGAAGGGAGTGAAGTCTGTAAGACATTAGTCTCATATTTATCATCACAGAAATTACACCAGGGTAGAAAAAATAATTTTAAAATGATACAAAATATGGCTAAAGAGAATTGTTTATAGTGAACTCAAAGACAAGAGCTAAAGATGCAAAAAAGTGATATATATTAAAGTGATTTGTAAACTCTATACGTATGTTCACACTGAGCATGTTTATTTTTTTTCAAATAGACCAATAAACAGCAAGAGGAAACAAGAAATAAATAACTCTAAAGTTGAATTTATTCTTTTACCCTTAGTAATAAAATATTAATTGTGAGAGCTAGGAAATTATGCAGTTTTTTGTTTTTGTAGAAAAGGGATTAACAAAATTAAAATTCCAATTGGTGTTTAAAACTCATGTAATTAAATGTCAAAAATTGATATCAGATCAACAATCTGTCAGCACGTATTTATGGATTATCAGCTCTGAGTCCTATATTCTGCTTTGTGATGTGAAAAATATTATAAAACCCCTTTCCAAAATGGAAAGGAACTGGCAAGTGAAGAGATAAGCATGGCTGAGCACTACTTCTGATGGTTCACTTGATGGCTATGGGGTAGCAATAATATCACTGTTATACCAGGTTTATAGGTTTGGCCGGTTGATCAATCCAGGTAGGAGCTGACCAGTATTGGGGGGGTGGGAGGCGGAAATAGCATCATGGAGGTACAGAGAAGAATAAGGTCAGGCACTTAGTAATCTGGTCTCTCTCCAAGTGGCTGTGTTCCTGTGCCAGTCACAGCTACTGTCAGACAACCCTCTGTGTCTGAATTCTGGGAGCAGCTCCCTCTACTTGGTTGTCAGGCCTACCATGTGATACAGTACCCCTTTGTTGGTAGCCTCAGGATACAATGTTATCCAGAGAGTTTCTTGTCCATATCTTTGCAAAGAGCCCCCTCATTAAAATATCTTAGTACGAGTGGCTGACTGTTTCTTTCTGGGGCCCTGACTGATACAGATTTTAACAACTTTTGTTGTCAAGGACTTTCTGATTCTGAGAAAGCAGGAATCATTTCCATAAAACAGTTGGAAAGCAATATAAGACTCCTTTAATGAAATACTGTATGTTGCAGCAGAGATGAAAGTTTTAAGAAGAGAGGTGTGAACCAAATAGGATAGCTTTAGGGAGGACTTCGTAGTCTTAAAAATCAGGATGGATTTCAAAAGAGAGAAAAATTAAAAGGATGAATTCTAACCTGGAAGAAAAGTCATTGTAAAAAGAAAAAAGATATCTAGTCCTTGCAGATAATCATAGATTAGCAGTGAGGGCAGCCATATATCCCACCTAGGCTGTCTAAGACATAGTTCATAGCTATTGTCACAGTGAAATTCATTAATAGTAATAAATTATATGGTAATGCTTTTGAATGCATTATATAGTAGAAAGTCATTTTGAATTCCTGAACAAGGAATTACTATGATGAAAGAGGTATTTTACAAAGATACATTTGGCAATGGAATACAATATAGACTTGAGATACAAAGGGAAGTTCAGAGAATAATGGAGTTTAAAGAGAAAAATCACTGGATTAAAATGATGACACTGCAAATGAAAGGAGAAATCTTAAGAAAATAAACTGTTTTCATAACAAAATCTTATATGTATTCAAAATACAACCAACAGGTCTTTGTAAACTCGAGTCTATGCTGAATCTCTTTCAAAGAAACAAAGTCTTACGACCTAAAGAAGTTAAAAGGAGTTAAATCTTTATGTGTTTATTAAGCAAGTTAGTTTATCCTCTTGTCTTGCCAGCAGTCTCTTATCCACTCATTGGTTCTCATTCCTACCTCATTGAGTCCCTCTGTCAGAGACTTCAAGAATCTTGTCCTTCCTTAGTCTCCATTTTGCTCCAGTCTCAGCATCCTTTTGGTTCAAGCTTGCTCTTAAAATGGGAAAGTTTTTAGCTTGGTTTACTGAAGTTCTCACATCAGAAAAATGTGGTGTCTTCAAGATGGCATTGTTATAAAAGCCTTTAAATTGTTATTACAGTGACACGTGTACAAGGTGATAAAATAATCAGAATTTATATGAAGGAGCAAATTTTGGCTACTCATTCTTCCTTCATCACACCCCACCTTTCAGAGTAAACCTCTTCTGATTGTTTTTGGTTTTAATTCCTCACGTGATTATTGTATGATTTTAAGTAATATGTTTATGCCATTCTTATTTTATTAACTTCATATAGTATCTAATGAATTCCTGCTATGAAATGTAAGGGTTGAACACACTTGTAACTCTTCCTCATCTTATCCTGAAATGTTTAATGAACAAATTATTAGCTTTATTTTTTTATTAGGTAACTTGGTAAATTTAATAAAGCATGTAGACTTTTTTTTTTTTAATTCCAGTGTCATTTGACTCCTTGCTATGTCAAATGAGGATGTTGGTACCTTCCTTCTCCACATTTTCCCTTTATTTTCCTCCTTCTACAAATTATACTTTTACTTTTGACTTTAACACTGTCCATGTTGTTGGTATTTAAATGAAATTTTAAACCATGACAGGCTTTGATCATGCTTTGGCTATAGGTTGATGATAAAATTCTAAAACCAATAAACTATATTTAACATTAGCTTTCTCACTATAAAGCCACATGGTGTTTGAACATTGTATTTTCTTTTCTATGTGAAATATGAGGCTTCTTGGTACCTTGAAGGAGAATGCTTCTAGCATCAATGACAAATAAATTTTCTGTTCTTGCATTCTTCCAAGTGATTAAAAATCATTTCATATTTAGTTTACTTTATTTTGAACCACAACTTTATTTCAGGGGTAGAATATTTTACTGTGATATATTATTTTTCTCATGCAAAAATTAAAGTGTCTTTAGCATATTCTCAATATTGTTCACATTTTCAGTGTACCATTTCTCACATGGCAACCCATATTTTCCCAAACATGGCCCTCCTCTAGCATGCATATATTCGTCAATAAAACCTCAAGAAATTACAGCATAAAACCTTGAGTTCAGTCAATTCCTCGTGTTTCTCTTCCCAAACCACTTACACCATCTCCCTTTTCAATTCCTACACATGTAGGGCATACTACAAACATGCTGATTGAGGGCGATTTAAGAAAATATACAGTCCCACTTCCAGTTATGATAGAGCAGCTTATAATCAACCAACCAATTCTCCTGCCAACAAAATCCATAAAATGGTATGGAAATACTGAAATTACAGCTTGTCAAAGACACTGGAGATCAACCAAGGCTTTCAGAATTTTAGTATCCAAGACATTCTCTGTTGACTTTCCAACATTATGATGGAAGCCATAAAACAATGAAGATATCTAACATGCTGAAAGATTTTAAAATTTTATACACCACAAAAGGTATCCATCAACAAAGCAATTAAAATTAAGACATTTTCAGACAAAAAGTGAGAGAATTTTTCATTAGCAAACACAAAAAGACAAATAGCTTGACCTAATTTGTATGCAGTCAATAACTACTGAATATATATTCTTTCCAAATTGTGTGGAACATTTACCAAAATTGACTGTGTGCTGTACCAGAAAGCATGATTCAACACATTTTAAAGTATTAATATCACTCAGAGACATTATCTTCATTTTAAAAAGAGAAAGTTAAAAAACCAGGAAAATCTCCAAATATTTGAAAATAAAGAAACACCCTTCCAAAACATCTTTGGGTCCAGGAAAAAATCTCAAGGGATATTTTAAAACATTTTTAAGTGGACAATAATGAAAAAACATATGATAGCAAAATTGGGGGGATGCAGCTAAAATCATCCTTAGAGGAAAATATATGGCCTCAAGGCACAGCAGAGAGGAAGAAAGGCGGACAGCTAATGGCATAGAGCCCATAACGCTCTACGATTCAAACTCTTGAGAACCATAACACAAGAGGATTCAAACTCTTGAGTGTTTGAATGCAAGAGCATGTACCCTAAAACCAGGGTACATGCTTTTAATTTAAGGTACATGCTCTTAATTCCTTTTTTGACACATTCATTTAAGTATCTCCCAAGCTAGCAAGAAATCATTTTTTTTCCTTTTTTTAATTTAAATTCAGTTAGCCAACACATACCAAGTATATCATCAGTTTCAGATGCAGTGTTCAACAATTCATCAGTTGCATATAACACCATCACATCATAAACCATTGTGAAACCAACAACCACTTCCAGATACCTCCTCTCTCATCTTACCTTTACAGGAAAAGTTCTTGAAACAAGTGTCTATACTTGCTTTCTTTGCTTTTTATCACCCACTCTTTAATCCAAGATTTTTTTTTACTGTTTCCTTGCCCTGCCAAACCCACTGAAACTGCTTTTTTTTTTTTTTAATTTTATTATGTTATGTTAGTCACCATACATCATTAGTTTTTGATGTGGTGATCCACGATTCATTGTTTTCGTATAACACCCAGCTCCATCCAGTACATGCCCTCCTTAATACCCATCACCGGGCTAACCAATCCCCCCTACCCCCCCAAAACCCTGTTTGTTTCTCAGAGTCCATCGTCTCTCGTGGTTCGTCTCTCCCTCCGATTCCCCCCGCTTCATTTTTCCCTTCCTTCTCCTAATGTCCTCCATGCTATTTCGTATGTTCCACAAATAAGTGAAACCATATGATAACTGACTTTCTCTGCTTGACTTATTTCACTTAGCATAATCTCCTCCAGTCCCATCCATGTTGATGTAAAAGTTGGGTATTCATCCGTTCTGATGGCTGAGTAATATTCCGTTGTATATATGGACAACATCTTCTTTATCCATTCATCTGTTGAAGGCATCTGGGCTCTTTCCACAGTTTAGCTATTGTGGACATTGCTGCTATGAACACTGGGGTGTGTATGGCCCCTTCTTTTCACTACATCTGTGTCTTTGGGGTAAATACCCAGGAGTGCAATTGCTGGGTCATAGGGTAGCTCTATTTTGAAATTTTTGAGGAACCTCCACACTGATTTCCAAAGTGGCTGTACCAACTTGCATTCCCACCAACAGTGTAAGAGGGTTCCCCTTTCTCCACAACCTCTCCAACATTTGTTGTTTCTTGCCTTGTCAATTTTTGCCATTCTAACTGGTGTAAGGTGGTATCTCAGTGTGGTTTTGATTTGAATTTCCCTGATGGCTAATGATGATGAACATTTTTCATGTGTCTGTTAGCCATTTGTATGTCTTCTTCAGAGAAGTGTCTTTTCATATCTTCCGCCCACTTTTTGACTTGATTATTGGTTTTTTGGGTGTTGAGTTTGAGAAGTTCTTTATAGATCTTGGATACCAGGCCTTTATCTGTAGTGTCATTTGCAAATATCTTCTGCCATTCTGTGGGTTGCCTGTTTGTTTTGTTGACTATTTCCTTTGCTGTGCAAAAGCTTTTTATCTTGATGAAGTCCCAAAAGTTCATTTGTGCTTTTGTTTCACTAGACTTTGGAGATGTATCACAAAAGAAGTTGCTGTGGCCGATGTCAAAGAGGTTACTGCCTATGTTCTCCTCTAGGATTTTGATGGATTCCTGTCTCACATTGAGGTCTTTCATCCACTTTGAGTTTATCTTTGTGAATGGTGTTAGAGAATGGTCGAGTTTCATTCTTCTGCATGTGGCTGTCCAATTTCCCAGCACTGTTTATTGAAGAGACTCTCTTTTTTCCATTGCATATTTTTTCCTGCTTTGTCAAAGATTATTTGACCATAGAGTTGAGGGTCCATATCTGGGTTCTCCATTCTGTTCCATTGGTATATATGTCTGTTTTTGTGCCAGTACCATGCTGTCTTGGTGATCAAAGCTTTGTAATATAGCTTGAAATCGGGCAACGTGATGCCCCCAGCTTTGTTTTTCTTTTTCAACATTTCCTTGGTAATTTGGAGTCTTTTCTGATTCCATAAAAATTTTAGTATTGTTTGTTCCAGCACTTTGAAAAATGCCATTGGAATTTTGATCAGGATGGCGTTGAAGGTATAGATTGCTCTGAGTAGCATAGACATTTTAACAATGTTTGTTCTTCCGATCCATGAGCATGGAATATTTTTCCATCTTTTTGTGTCTTCTTCAATTTCTTTCATGAGTGTTTTGTAGTTCCTAGAGTATAGATCCTTTACCTCTTTGGTTAGGTTTATTCTGAGGTATCTTATGGTTTTTGGTGCTATTGTAAATGGAATCGTTTCTATAATTTCTCTTTCTACAGTTGCATTGTTAGTGTATATGAAAGCAACTGATTTCTGTGCATTGATTTTGTATCCTGACACATTACTGAATTGCTGTATGAGTCCTAATAATTTGGGGGTGGAGTCTTTTGGGTTTTCCACATAAAGTATCATGTCGTCTGCGAAAAGAGAGAGTTTGACTTCTTCTTTGCCAATTTGAATACCTTGTATTTCTTTTTGTTGTCTGATTGCAGTTGCTAGGACTTCTAGTACTACGTTGAACAATAGTGGCGAGAGTGGGCATCCTTGACGTGTTCCTGATCTTAAGGGAAAGGCTCTCAGCTTTTCCCCATTGAGGATGATATTCGCTGTGGGTTTTTCACGGATGGATTTTATGAACTTGAGGAATGTTCCCTCTATCCCTATACTCTGAAGAGTTTGAATCAGGAAAGGATGCTGTATTTTGTCAAATGCTTTTTCTGCATCAATTGCGAGGACCATATGGTTCTTCTCCCTCCTCTTATTAATGTGTTCTATCACATTGATTGATTTGCGAATGTTGAACCACCCTTGCATCCCAGGGATAAATCCCACTTGGTCGTGGTGGATGATCCTTTTAATGTATTGTTGGATCCTATTAGCTAGGATTTTGTTGAGGATTTTGGAATCCATATTCATCAGGGATATTGGTCTAAAATCCTCCTTTTTGATGGGGTCTTTGCCTGGTTTGGGGATTAAGGTAATGCTGGCCTCATAGAATGAGTTTGGAAGTTTTCCTTCTGTTTCTATTTTTGGAACAGCTTCAGTAGAATAGGCATTATTTCTTCTTTGAATGTTTGGTAGAATTCCCCAGGGAATCCATCAGGCCCTGGACTCTTGTTTTTGGGGAGGTTTCTGATCACTGCTTCAATCTCGTTACTGGTTATTGGCCTATTCAGGTTGTCCATTTCTTCCTGTTTCAGTCTTGGCAGCTTATAGGTTTCCAGGAAGGCCTCCATTTCATCCAGATTGCTCAGTTTATTGGCATATAGTTGTTGATAATAATTTCTAATAATTGTTTCTATTTCCTTGCTGTTAGTCGTGATCTCTCCCCTTTCATTCATAATTTTATTAATTTGGGTCCCTTCTCTTTTCTTTTGGATAAGTCTGGCCAGTGGTTTATCGATCTTATTAATTCTTTCAAAGAACCAACTTTTAGTTTCGTTGATCTGATCTACTGTGTTTCTGGTTTCTAATTCATTGATCTCTGCTTTAATTTTAATTATTTCTCTTCTAATGGATGACTTAGGCTTCATTTGTTGCTTTTTCTCTAGTTCTTTAAGGTGTAGAGTTAGTTGGTGAATTTGGGATTTTTCTATTTTTTTGAGTGAGGCTTGGATGGCTATGTATTTCCCCCTTAGGACCAACTTGGCAGTATCCCTTAGGTTTTGTACCAATGTGTTTTTTTCTCGTTGATTTCCATGAATTGTTTAAGTTCTTCTTTGATTTTCCTGGTTGACCCAAACATTCTTGAGCAGAGTGGTCTTTAGCTTCCAAGTGTTTGAATTTCTGCCAAATTTTTCTTTGATTGAGTTCCAGTTTTAAAGCATTATGGTCTGAGAATATGCAGGGAATAATCTCAGTCTTTTGGTATCAGTTGAGACCTGATTTGTGACCCAGTATGTGGTCTATTCTGGAGAAAGTTCCATGTGCGCTCGAGAAGAATGAGTATTCTGTTGTTTTAGGGTGGAATGTTCTGTAAATATCTATAAGGTTCATCTGGTCCAATGTATCATTCAAAGCTCTTGTTTCTTTGTTGATTTTCTGCTTAGATTATCTGTCTGTTGCTGAGTGTGGAGTATTGAGGTCTCCTACAATTAATGTATTGTTATCAACATGACTCTTTATTTTGGTTAACAGTTGGCTTATGTAGATGGCTGCTCCCATGTTGGGGGCATAGATATTTACAATTGTTAGATCTTCTTGTTGGATAGACCCTTTAAGAATGATATAGTGTCCTTCTGTGTCTCTAATTACAGTCTTTAGCTTAAAATCTATTTTGTCTGATATAAGAATTGCTACCCCAGCTTTCTTTTGAGGTCCGTTGGCATGGAAGATGGATCTCCATCCCTTCACTTTCCGTCTGGATGTATCCTTAGGTTCAAAATGAGTCTCTTGTAGGCAGCATATGGATGGGTCCTGTCTTTTTATCCAATCTGCAACCCCTGCCGTTTTGTGGGAGCATTTAGGCCATTCATGTTGAGAGTGATTATTGAGAGATATGAATTAATTGTCTCATGTTGCCTGTGAAGATGTTGTTTTTATAGATTGTCCCTGTAAATTTCTGTTGTATATCACTCTTGGGGTCTTTCGCGTTTTATAGAACCCCGCTTAATATTTCTTGCAGGGCCAGCTTAGTAGTCATATATTCTTTCAGTTTTTGCCGGTCATGGAAGCTCTGCATCTCTCCATCCATCCTAGATGAAAGCCTTGCCGGATAAAGTATTCTTGGCTGCATGTTCTTCTCTTAGTACCCTGAATATGTCTTGCCAGGCCTTTCTGGCTTGCCAGGGCTCTGTGGATAGGTCTGATGTTATTCTGATGTTCCTCCCTCTGCACATAAGGAATCTCTTCCCCCTAACTGCCCTTTAGATGGTTTCCTTGGTTCTAAGATTTGCAAGTTTTACTATTACATGCCGGGGTGGTGGCCTGTTTTCCTTGATCTTGGGAGGGGTCTTCTCTGCCTCTAGGACGCGAATGTTTGTTTCATTCCCCAGATTAGGGAAGTTCTCAGCTACGATTTGCTCAAATACATCTTCTAGTCCTCTCTCTTTCTCCACTCCCTCCGGGATTCCAATTATTCTGACATTGGAATGCTTCATGGTGTCACTTATTTCTCTGATTCTATTTTCATGGATTCTGAGTTGTTTTTCCCTGGCCTCCTCTTTTCCCTTTTCATCTATTATATTGTCTTCCAGGTCGCTTATTCGTTCTTCTGCCTCAGTTACCCTAGCTGTTAGATTATCTAGATTGGATTGGATCTCACTGATAGCATTTTTAAGTTCTGCCAATTCAGCTTTCATTTCTGCCCTTAGAGAATCTATGTTGCCATTAATTGATTTCTCCATTCTAGCTATTGTCATCACAATTGCTAGCCTGAATTCCATCGCCAACATCTTGGTTATATCTGCATCCATTTGTAAATCTGCAGCATAAGTCATAATCTCTGAGTCTTTTCTATTTTGGGGGTTCCTCCTCCTAGTCATTCTATTGATGTGTGTTTGAGGGAATGTATAGAGTCCAAATTATTGACCAGAACGCAAGCAAGAGGCACCTGTTTTCTTGGGACCTTAGGGTTGCTGGCCTCTTGTTTTCCCAGCCTGTCTTCTGTGGGAGGGGCCTGCCGCACTGTTACTCAGGCAACCCTGTTTGGGCGGAGTTGCCCTGCCCCCCTGTGGCAGGGGATGGGCTCAGCGGGAATCAGTTTTGGGGGCTTTTGTTCTCTGGCAGCTTTCCCTGGCGGCTTTCCATGTCTCTTCCGCGAGTCAGAGCAGAAGAGACCGTTTCCAACCCTCTGACTCAGAGCAAAGAGACTGCAGTCTGTTCTTCAGTGAGCTCTCCAGGCCACACCGTCTCCATTTCTGTCCGTGCTGCTATAAACTGCAGCAGCCTGGGTTGTGCACCCCTCCACAGTGCCCCCAGTCCTGCCTCCAGGTTGCAGCATGTCTCTGCTCTTTGTGCTTCTAAAACCGCCAGCCGCTCCCAGTTCGCCCGCGCGACCCCGCTGCTCTGGGGTTCCGCCCCAGGGGCTGCCCTAAAGTCCTTTCCCTGCCACTACCGGTCTGCGAGTCTGTGCCCCGTCCCCAGCACAGGAGGCTGTCGCTCACCAGCGGTGTAGGAACCCCATGGCCAGGCACCCTCCCGCTGCCGTTTATCCTCCAATATCTGCCCGTGGAATCACGGCTCCCCACTTCGTACCTCGAAACCAACTGCCTGTGATATTCCGTTTGTATAGATCCAGATCTTCTTACATCTCAGGCTGGTTTCGTGGGTGTTCAAAGTGGTCTGGTAGATATCCAGCTCAATTCCTGGGATCAGTTGAAACAGGGTCCCCTACTCCTCTGCCATCTTTCCTTCCCCCTGAAACTGCTCTTTATGTTATCAATCTATTTGCCAAATCTCAACCTTTTTTTTCATTCTATTTACATACATATTTTCATGTTATGTTTTATTTCTTATAATTCACTTCTTTACTACCTACTATAATAGTATTCTCCCCTGATGCCCTACCTACTCCTCTATTACTTTTCTGTATCCTCTACCTCTGCCCACTACTTAAATGTTGAAATTCCTTCAAGATTTCTCAAGACTGCTCTTGGCTTACTACCCTTTTAATCCTTTATAAGCATTACCTCTCCAAAATTTCAACCAGATATCTGTATTTGTAGCCAGAATTTTTCCTAAGCTCTAACCTAATTCTCAGAGAAATCAAAATTTTTCCTTCTTAGAGAAAAGCCCAAAGGATTAGCCTAAAACATATCTCCAGCACATCTTTAGCTGCCTTAAGCTCTGGTGGAGTAGAATGATCACAGTACTTAAACTTGGAGCTCTATTATCCATTGACTATTACAACTTTGGCATGACCTGTAATGTGAAACTGGTGAAAGGAAATTGTGATTAATGATATTTTCAATTTAATTGTGGAATAATGTTCCAAGGGAATTGGTTAAATGTTGAGGAGCAGGGAGCTGGCATGTGTGAAAATGGAGAGGGGGTATTTGTATATTAGCAAAAACCAAAAAGTTCTCTACTGAGTACAAATTGCTAGTCTGAATACCAATGCTAGGTCTGGTGATTAACCTAAAATGGCTAACCTATACATATTAAGGCTCCACAAGCAGAGATTTTATTTCAAAATGTGTGGGGTAGAAGAAAGACTGTACTTTTTAAAATCTCCCCAAGTAATTCTGATTTGCTGTATATTTCAGAACAACCAGATTAGAGTAACATTTCCTAGACCACTGGAAGTTATTGCCAAGTACTATTTTTTTTTTAAAAAAAAGTATTGTCCACGGACTAAAATAATGGATATCTTATTAAAAAAATAACATTTTTAAATAAGTTACTAAATTTATAGTAGGCTTCACTCCCTTCCCCCCAACAATAAATAATTACTCTTCTTTTATTGGAAAGGACCCTTGAATTCATGATCCCAGGGTCCTGGGATCAAGCCCGTATTGGGCTCCTGGCTCAGCAGGGAGCCTGCTTCTCCCTCTCCCACTCCCCCTGCTTGTGTTCCCTCTCTCGCTGTGTCTCTCTGTGTCAAATAAATAAATAAAATCTTTTAAAAAAAATTTATGTGGTCACAAATTGTTACATACTTATATATTAAGTCAGAGTTGTATAAAACTTAAGCAAATGTCACTCTCTTACAAGCCATTTATTATCCATAAATATATATATAAAGATTTATTGAATTCTATACACTTAAATTTCATCTTTAAATTATGAAGCACAATGTTTGCTCTTTTAAATTGAGTAGTATTCCTGACACTGAACATACTAATTTGGACAAACATAAAACTTGATGGGTTGATAAGCCTTCAGTGATCATGATTGTAACATAGGCATAGTATCAACATTTGGAAGGATGCTCAGATATAATGCATAATCGATAAGAAAAGAAGTTTCTGTTATTAGAGGATTGTGGTATTAAAACAGAAGATTGTGAATATACATTGTATAGGTGATATTGATACAGTTCAACAATGCTTTGTTCTTCCCATCAAGTAGTTGTTACTATTTGGTTTTAGTTCCCCCAAGGCCTAGTAGGATGGGAGGTGGGATGCAAGTAGCTTTCTGGCATATAATTCCATGAAGCACAGTGAGAAAGTGAGGGAATGAGACAGGGAGGGAAGAAAGCCAATGAAGGGTGTGTTGATGAATAGTTACCATGGAAACTGAGCCTGCAGTATACCCTCAGAGATGATGTAAAACATGCCACAGAATTGTGCCACTGAAGGGAGAACATGAGATATTTATCCACGAACTGCTGTTCTTCATTCTTACCTCCCTACACTTCCCACCTACCCAATGCCAAGCCTGGCTTCGTAGGTAAGAAAATACCTTTAGGTAGAAAGGTTCCAGAAGACTTAGGAATGATTAAAAACTGTCTATAAGTGACTTCTTGGCTGGGTAGAGAAGATATGAGCAGGGAAACACCAGTGACAGCCTCAGTCACCATTTTCCTGGTACTATGTCCACCTCAGCTGGGCAACAGTAGCCCTTCTTTAAGGCCTCTACTTTCCTCTTGATGTGATTCATGTCCTATCTTTCTCTCCCCAGTGAACTCAAAGGGCTAAGAAAATTATTTAGGCATTCTAAAGTGCATTTTTATTGACCTGAGATTTTTTTGTTAATTCTAAGTAGTTTTATGCTAATGTTTAACTATTATTCACTGTAAGGAACATAACATACAAGAAAACATGAGTGGTATTAATATGTGTGTCAAAGTCAGAAACAATAATAATTTCTATCTTACCTAAACTTCCCCAGCCAATCTATGGGCATCTTTATGCAAACACAGCCACTGTGCTGAAATCTACCTTCAAGAATTACTCTTTTACCTGCCCTAGTCCAAACCTTCATTTTATCCACATATGTCTGTCAACAAATACCCACATCCTCGGCTTGTAACTGGTCTAAGGGTTGATCACTAAAACAGACTGTATTTCAGAGTACCATCCTCTACTCACTGGTTCCTAGATCAGACTTCTCTATCTCTCGGAATTCAGATTTTTACCGTCTTGACCACAACCATCAGTCTGACTTTCACTTCTTACTTATCTACCTGGATTTTTGCCCTCCTGATTCTTCCTAACCTTGGTAATTATATAATCCTCAACTCTTATTGTGCCTGTCTAGAGTCTGTGCCAGCTTCCATGTCATGATCATGACCTCATTTGCACCCATGGAACTATTATCTATTAATTCAATCAACAAGTATTTGTTGAGTGCCTACTATGTGCCATATACTATTGATGGAGTTGAAAAGCAACAATGAATAAGAGACCAACTTCTAGCTCTCTAAGTTATCGCAGGACAAGTGGCCAGGGCAAAGACTCTGTTAAAACATGTTTACAGAGAAAGACAATTATCATATGGTTTCACTCATATGTAGAACATAAGGAATAGTGCAGAGGACCACAGGGGAAGGGAGGGAAAACTGAAGGGGGAGAAATCAGAGAGGGAGAGAAACCATGAGAGATTCTGGACTCCAGGAAACAAACTGAAGGTTACAGAAGTGAGGGGGTGGGGGGGTGGGGTAGCCAGGTGATGGGTATTAAGGAGGGCACGTGTGGATGAGCACTGGGTGTTATATGCAACTAATGAATTGTTGAACACTACATCAAAAACTAATGATGTATTATATGTTGGCTAACAACATTAAAAAAAAATGTTTAAAATAAACACCTAGCTTGAATCATGGCTTTAGTTAAAACTATCTCCTGAGAACTGCACAAACAAATGTCTACAACTAGGCAACAAATATACACCATTTAACACTGGGTAAAGCAATTAGAAAATAATGTGCAAGACTTGAAATGCAAGCTTTCTGCAACTAGTGTCTAAAAATATTTATTAATTTTCACATTATTCCAAAAGCAGCTTTGCCAAACATCTTTTTGAAAAAAACCAAAAGAAAAATATTTAACCTGCATGTGACCTGCAATGCCTCAAATTGTGTTCACCCTATTTTTTTAAGTTGGAAATGGACTTATTTGTTTGTTTATCCATTTACTCATTCAAAACATATATTTTGAATATCTGTTATATGTCAGAAGAGAAGAGGCTCCTGTTTCACAAAGCTGGTTTTCCAAGTACAAGGACCCAGACCAAGTGAGTGAGTAAATAATGTATAATGATATATATGAATGAAATAACCTGTGTGTACTGATACAGGAAAAAAGGTTGGGGTAGAGGGAAGTTATTTAGATAAAATGAACAGGGAATGCCTCCCTGAATCATTGAACATCAAAGAGTGAGACTTTTTTAGCTACTCAAAATTCAAACATAAGTATAATGTGTGAAATAGTCTCATATGCATTAACACAAATTATAATACACCTGCCCTTTATTTCTCACTGTCTTTCACAAAATTCACCTTTGTTCTGAAAATGTGACTAAAATTCTCAAAGTTAAAAACAAGAGAAAGTTTGGGTGTGAAATGGGGACTTAGAATATAATCGCTCTTTCAACATTAATTATACTGTACATTTTGAGAAGCTATAATCAGGAATTGAAAGCTGCTTTTTGTCTTAGGTTCAAAATCATGAAGCAACAATTTCACACAGTGAATGCATCTTTGTAAGAAATTCTGAAACAGAAAACAATGACCTGGTTAAAATTTCCTACATGAAAATGAGTCCAGACAAGAGCTACAGCCTATCTGCTCTTTTCCTGGTTTTATTTTATTGATGCTTTTCTGGGGACATGGCAGGTTAGAGGGAACATGGAGGAAGGTGCAATAATAGAATTATTCAGCATAAATAAATTTTAAAGGAGCTTTCAAGAAATCAAATATGGCTAGTTTTATACAATGGCCTTAAAGTATAAGAACAAACAATAATTGTTGGCCAACACAATTTTTTAAAAAAACATTGTTCTTATCCACCAAATAATAAACAAATCTATCTATTGCTATCTCTCTGTAAGCCTTATTCATAGAAATAAATGCAAATGATATTATTGCTTGGTGTCAACTTAGTATAGTGGGGTTTTTTAAAGTAATTCTTTTCAACTATCATTTGGGTTCCTTTTCCTACTTCCTGGTACTTGGTGGAAACACAAGGACACAGAATTCAGAGATGTTATCTTTTTCATGTTTATTTCACAAGCATTCAACAAAAATATCTGATTCACAATAGGAGCTCAGTAATGAATAAATAAATGAATGAATGGATGGATGGATGAAAATATAAAAAATTTTGATCATCTAAAAAAAATAATGTCTTGAGCACCCACTATGGGATCACCATAAATTGTATATTAGTACCCAGGAACTCAGCAAATGTTTAATTCTAGTGACAGAAATTCAGATGAAATTACCTTGGAAAATTAAGTCTATGGTGAATAATTATATTTTATTTAAACAAATGGTACAGAATAGTATGCTTTTCCAATAAATGATTATTACTACTTTATTCCTTTTTTAAAAAAAAAGTATTCACTGACCTAATATTTCAGACAGAGAGATTAGTTTCAGGGAACTTTCTTTTGTTTTTCAGTAAACATTCGAAAACTGGCAAACTAGTGCCACAGATATTATCCTCTATTTTATTCCCAATTCTAATGATACCTTAAGTGAACAGAGATTTCATTTATTAAAGGAAGTAAAACTTTACAAATCTCTTACCAAGAACAGATAAGCCTGATTAATTCATTCCCCTGTCTCTTTTTAATATTTTTTGGAAAGCCGATGGTTCTGATTGCATGATTTCAAAATAAGGATCTCACTTTGTTATGAGGGCCCCATACTGACTCTGGAAATAATCCTAAACAAGAGAGTACAAAATATCATGAAAAGTGGCAGCCTACTGGTAGAGAAAATACAATTTTGATGCTCAAGATGGCTTTCATGTACACATACACATGCATATACTATACACAGTGATTATTAAGAATCCTCCCTTTCAAAAACATATATTACTAAAGTTACATATTTTAAAACCGAGCTTTTCCTTAAATTTATAAGCCTAACTTACAAACATCATCATTTTCTAGCAAATTTTAGTGATCCATTTTAAGGAGGTCTTTAATCAACATGTGTTCCTATTTACAAACTTAGCCTCATTAGTCACCTAAACTAAATCCACAAATATATTTTATTACCCCTTAAGTACTTTAATTTTCTGGCTGAATAAATTTTTTTAATAATAAATTTTCTTAGGTTTATAAGGAATTCTTTAAAATAATACAGAGTTTACCTTATATTCTCCTAAATGTTTGATACTATTTATAAATTGGTAAGATTTCAATGTGGAGTCACAAATTTAAATCAATTATTCAATGGCATATTTTAAATTGGATTGCAAAACTGACTTGTTAGTCTAAAAGGCCAAAATCTCTTAAATACTTCAAGTAACTAAAGTACCAAATATGCTCATATTTCTCAACTCTCAAAAAGCTGTCAATACAATAGGTTTTATTTTTCTTGAAAATTTATTTACTTAACTGTAAATCTTTCCATGGTCAGAAGATGCTATATTAGGTTGGACAATGGCCCCCAAAGATGTCCACATTCTAATCTCTAGACCCTGTAAATATAGTACCCAACATGGCAAAGGCACTTTGCAGGTATGATTAAATTAAGGCCCTGAGATAGGTAGATTACCCTGGACAATCCAGGTAAGCCCAGTGCAGTCACAAGGGTCCTTAGAAAGAAGGAAGCAGGAAAGTCAGAGAGGAAGCTGTGATTATGGACAGAGTGGCTAGAGTGGTTAGGGGAAGGGGACCACGAGTGGAAGATAGTGGCAGCTTCTGGAATCTGGAAAAGGTAAGGAAACAGATTCTCCTCTAGAGCTTCCAAAAAGAATCCAATCCTGCCAACACCTTGATTTTAGCCCAGTGAAACAAACTTTGACCTCTAGAGCTGTGAGATAATTTTTTGTTGTTGTTCTAAGCAACCAAGTTTGTGGGAATTTGTCACAGCATCAATAGGAAACTAATACAGATGCTTACCTACCAAGGAAATATTTATGCTATTTCAAATAATCTGAAGGCTTACCTTCGTAATTGTTGAGGTTGCATCTTACCCAGAGAGTTGGACTACTTTGCTGATTTCCTTCCTTCTGGTGAAAATGATGAAACATACTGAATCCTTCTTAGAGCTCATAAAGGGACATAAGTTATTTAAAAAACAGAGGAAGGGGTTTATTTACCTCATATACCTTAGAGTCATCACACAATGTAGTTAACCTACATATCCATATAGCTCTATAAAGTCTACCCAAGTTGCTGCATTAGTTGATTTTATATTGTGTTACTTCACTCATATTTAAGTATTTACCACTCTAAATGCAAAGACTTTCAAGTTTGATGTAATATTGTGGTCTTTTTATTCCCTTTCTACCTGATCCACAAATGATAAAATAACATCTAGTTGGATCATTCATGATTTTATCTGATTCCATGCACTTACAAAATAATAAGACATGGAGAAAGAAGCAGTAGTAGTATTTATTGAATACTTTATACTCAGAAGATATTCTGTTGAACATTTGGGTTGTTTCCAGCTTTGGGCTACTTTTGATAAAGTTGCTATAAATATTTGTGTACAAGCATTTGTGTGGACATGGGTTTTCTTTTCTAATACCTAGGGGAAAATTTTAGGATCACATAGTAAGAGTATGTTTAACTTTATAAGAAGAAACTGCAAAACTTTTCCAAAGTCACTGTATAATTTTACACTTTATCCACTCTAGTGGATGCATAATAGTATCTCATTATGGATTTAATTTGCATTTCTCTGATGACTTGATTTTAAGCATCCCTTCAAGTGCTTATTGGCAGTATGTGCCTTCATTTATAAAATATCTTTTTTAGTCTTTTGTTCATTTTTAGTTAGGTTGCTTGTTTCATTATTGAGTTGTAAGAGCTCTTTGTATATTTAGGATACAAGTCTTTTGCCAGATATAAATATTGCAAATATTTCTCTGTGACTACCTTTTCATTTTCTCAATGGTAACTTGTGAATAACAAAAGTTTTTAATTTGCTGAAGTTCAGTTTATCAATGGTTTTCTTAACAGCATTTTTTTTCTTCCTAGGAAATTTTTGTGTAACACAGGTTGCAAAGATTTTCTTCTTTTCTCTAGATGTTTTCTAGTTTCAGCTTTTACCTTTTTGTCCATTTTGAGCCAACTTTCATATACAGTGTTAGGTAAGGGTCAAAGTCAAGGATTATAGATCTATATGTGGTGTAAGTTACATGGATAATACATTTGTCACAACTCACAAACTGTACAATAAAAATCAATGTAATTTAATGTAAATTATCATTCAACATAGTTGATTTCAAAAGCATCTTATAAGTATCTAGCAAATCTTGGGAGCTGTGAGTAAAATAAAGATCAATAAAAGGACAAAAATTTCTTAAAGAAACTTTAACAATACTGTATTATATGTTTCAAAGTTGCTAAGAGAGTAGATATTAAAAGTTCTCATCACAAGAAAAAAAATTTAACTATGTATGTTGATGGATGTTAACTTATTGTGGTAACCATTTCACAAGATGTACATATATCAAATCATAATGTTATGCACCTAAAACTAACAAAACGATATATGTTAATTACATCTCAATAAAAAAAAGAAAAATCTAATAGTAAAGAGTAGAAATGTACACATGCAAAAATCAACATGCACATTTATCAGAAATATAGCCTAAACTCTGAAGTATTTTGGTTAATTGGTATTTTTCTTAGGGAGTCTATTGCATAAAAAAAGTAATAGACACAGAAGAACTGTAATTGATTTTTGATTATCTATTTTGTAATCTATATACTCTAATTTTTATTTTCCTCATCATCCACCACATTTCTACATCATCTTCCAACCATTAATCAGTTATACATTTTAGGGAATATGAACATACTTTTAGCATAAGTAAAACATTAATAAAATATGATTCCAGTGCCTCAGTAATACATTAGGGAATTATTTGCTCATCTTCTATTAGTAGATGTAATTGAGAATTTACTTTCCCTGACATACAGTCAATTCTTAAGCAACTCAGGATGTTAGGGGCACCAGTCCCAACAAAGTCAAAAATCCGTATAAATTTTGACTCCCCCAAAACTTAACTACTTATATACTACTGTTGGACAGAAGCTGTACTGATATCATAAACAGTCAATTAACACATATTTGTATGTTGTATATATTATATACTGTATTCTTACAATAAAGTAAGCCAAAGAAAAAATGTTATTAAGGAAATCATAAGGAAGGTAAAATGCATTTATAGTACTATATTTATTGAAAAACAATACTCAAAATAAGTGGACCTGTGCAGCTCAAACCTGTGTTATTCAAAGGTCAATTGTAATATTATGTTCTCCTATCTTATTAATATTATGATATTTTAGTAATAAATAATGGCTATACATTTCAATTTTTATGTATAATTTGGATATATTACATCATCTAATCATTTATCATAGTTTTGAAAAAATTAAAATACAGAAAGCTGCAAAAGACAATATAAAAGCATTTATCTGGTCCCTACCAAAAAAAGAACAAAGGCCACAATTTATTTCATTTATTTCATGTATGCTTCCAATTAAAATATGTAAACTTTCACATAAAGTTACATTTACAGGACAATTTTTTCTCTCTCACCCACCACAGAAGTAATCATTATATAACTATCCACATTTTGAGAGAGAAAGATATCTCACACACATACACTACTCACTCACTCAAGGGTGTGTGGTAATATTTTGTGCTTGTTTTTAATTTATGTAAATAGGATCCTACTCTATAGAACACTCACAAAGTCACTTTTTCCACTTAATAAATTTTCTAGAGTTACTAAGGTTGTTAGAGTTAGAGCTAGTTCATTTATTTTAACTGCTATATAATAGTCCATTGTGTGAATATACCATGATTTATTTTTCCGTTCCACCACTAATGGACATATAGATTGCTATTATAAAATAACACTGAAATGAGCAACTCTTACACTTCTCCTTGTGCACATGGGAGGAATTTTCTTAAGGACTGCACTGTCCAATATGACTTTCCACAATGATGGCAATGCTCTGTGCTATGGCTACAGAGCCCTGGAAATGTGTCTCACGTGACTGAGGAACTGAATTTTTCACTTTACTTAATTCTAATTAATTTAAATGTAAATTTACATAGCTACTTGTGACTTGTGGCTATCATACTGGACAGTACAAGTTTAGTATATACACCCAGAAGTAGAATCTGTAGGCCCCGTGGTATATCCATTTACAAAAATTTACTGATTTTTGCCCTCCAAAGCAATTATGCCAACTTACACTACTACCAGCTGGGGTTACTACTTCCTCACATCTTGGCCAATATTTGTACTTAGACTTCTTTTTTGGCAATCTAAAAAGTTCAAAGTTATATCTTGTTTTTGCTTTAATTGACATTAATTAACCCAATTAATAATGCAGATGGTAATGTTGCATAATTTTTATTGACCACTGGGGTTTTTTTTTCTCTCTGAATTGTCTGCATATCTGTATCCTTTTTCCAATAGTTAATATATTTTTCCTTATTAATCTGTAAAAGCCTTTCTAATTCTTATTCATTCCTATTCCCACCTTGACAACTCTCTGCAAAGAAGTCTTCTGAACTTACAGAACTTTTCATCACTCTGTTGAACCACTTTTTATACAGCATAGAGCTGAGTGTGCATTAACGCTGACAAGTGTCCCAATCTCACAGATTATCCAACCTGAAGGTTTGGCACCTTCCCTTCTAATGTGGAATATATGGTATCTGTTTCATTCTTGGTCTTAGAGTCTCAGGTGGAACTAATAAAACAGAACAAGTCCCAGTTTTATATCTTCTTGGCATGTCCATGGACCTTGGGACATTTCCATTTCCATGGACGTGCTACTTTAGATCTGCTCTTAGATGCGTGTATTTATAGGATATTTCTCAGAAGTGCTGGGCAAATTTGGGAATACAGCATATTAGTAAGTAAAATTTCATAGATCTATAAATGAGAAATATGTAAATAAAAATATATCCAATGACATTTTGAATAATGTCATTGGATTTAATCTATTTAATATCATAATCTTGCTTGGACAGTCTCTTAAAGAACATAAAGAACAATACCACCATGCACAAATTCTCATCCTCAGAGTCATAATGCAAACCAAAATGTATGAGCAACAATATGCTCCTTTACAATCGGTTACACAGAGAATTGTGTATCAGAGCAGTAACTTCAACAACCACGTGTTAGGTTATGGGGAATTTTATTATTCAGAAGTGCCTTTCCCATTTTTTGGGAGGAAGTCGCCATAGGAATTTTAATTTATAGCCAAAGAAGATCACTTCTATATGGAATCACTGGCAAAAAAGTGAAGTAATGACTGAGAATATGTAGGAGATAAGAGAGGTCTAGTCAATGGGAAAGGAATTCAATTTTTCCAACAAATCTTTGGGAGGTAAGGCTGAATAAAATGTGTTACTCTTCAGTGGTGACTGGGGATAAGGCCTGAGTTCATGGGACTGATTCATGCACAATCAGGACTATCAAACTGTGGATACCAGGGGAGATTTATAAAAAACAGGTTATCCCAAACATTTTCTATTATCAAGATCTAGGATTTTCTGTATCTCTGTGGACATAAAAATCTAGAAAATGGGATCTACGAGGCGGAATACAGGAGGTGGAAAGCAAAGGTTCTGCTTTATCAAATTAGGTATTAAACTTCAAATGAAGTACCAAGGAAGTTTTAAGCCTCTTGATGTATTTTTTTTTAATTCCAAGTAGCAAATTGCATTTACAAAATGTTCTTTGAATTTAGAGAAAAGATAAATTCCACAAACTTTTTAGCTTTGGGGATTTTTTTAAGATTCATTCTCTTTGTTGAATCACAGATCTGTACCTCTGAAACAAATAATGCAATTTATGCTAAAAAAAAAAAAAGAAGAAGATAGCAGGAGGGGAAGAGTGAAGGGGGGGAAATCAGAGGGGGAGACGAACCATGAGAGACGATGGACTCTGAAAAACAAACTGAGGGTTCTAGAGGGGAGGGTGGTGGGGGGATGGGTTAGCCTGGTGATGGGTATTAAAGAGGGCACATAATGCGTGGAGCACTGGGTGTTATACACAAACAATGAATCATGGAACACTACATCAAAAACAAATGATGTAATGTATGGTGATTAACATAACAATAAAAAATTTAAAGAAAAAAAGATTCATTCTCTTTGACTAGTGTGCAAAACTAACTTATTATATTCAGGTGAAAGTATATTAAGTCCCTCCCCTCCAGGATCACCAATGACTTCAGTCACCAGAACACTTTTTTTCTTTTCCAATTACCTCCATTCCTTAAAAACAAATTCTTCCACCTTGGTGCCTTTCCAAAAAAATGCCAAAGGACTTGCTTTTCTGACCTTGTCCAAGGATTTTGTAATTGAGTCTCCTGGTATCAAACCCACCCATCCACATCCTCCCAACCTCTCCCTCATCATCACAAATATCAGCAATCATGTAGCTGACTAAAAATTTCCAAACATCACTGGGGAGGCCAACTGCCTACTTAGGGAACAACATCCCAAGGGATGGAAAAAAGAGAAAGAGACATTATGTTTAGTTGATTCAGTAGTATCAACTCCTTGCTAATAACAAATCAATTCTATAATTTCCCTCTCGTCTTTTAAGTAGTTCTATGCTCTTCTGATTCTAGAAGATACTTTCATAAAATATTTTTAAAGCCCATTTAAGTTTCTTTGCCATCACATAAAAATGAAACGGAAAGAGAAAAGCCACTCAGCTTTTAGATGAACGCGACCACTATCACTACATTGTTATTTTTAATAAGATACGCATTTTAAATTGTTCTGTTTTCCCCTCCCAATTCTCCTCTTCTGGGACAACCATTACTGACAGTTTCTTTTATATCCTTCTTGATATTTTGGTATTTTAAATACTTTAAATCTATGCAATCATATTATACATACTCTTCTATGACTTTTTTTTTAACTCAATCAATATACCTCAGGCAGTTTTTCATTTCAGGACATCTAAGTAGGTTTACCATATTTGTTTAGCAGTTGCATATTCCACTTTGTTTCCTAACAGCCACTTGGAGCAATATCTAGGAGGGTGTAAGAAAAGAAAAAAATGTTCACAGGCCCTAATCTGCATAAAAGCTACACATACACGCACACAATAAAAAACATATATATGTATACTCTGCTGCTGTCAGCTAACAATGGACTATTTCAGGTGGACGCTCAGGATCTACAGAAGGCCCAAAGGATACACATTACTAAATAGATAGATGAAATGCTAAACCGGGTACGGACTTCCTTTTATACAAGGATGCAATGTTTTGTCTGCCAAGAATCTGACATTTTGCTTAAGGGTAAAATGAGAAAATATTTAAGTAGGCATTAAAGGAAAGCAGAGAAACTTGAGTAATAGCAAAATACCAGTAAGAGGACGACACAAATTAGCCCTAGCCCTCTAGGCAATGGTCAGACTAGAGAGTAGGCCGATCAGAAATCATGATTAAAAAAAAAAGCACACTCAGACAGAAGTACAACATACAAGGGAAGCTTTTAGTCCGATTATTCACAAACTGTTTGTAGAAGAGATTGACAAAAAATTATCAGGTAGGAAAAATACTTGAGCAGATGAGATACCTTTTTGTGGCTGCCTCTAATGCAGAACAGGCAAACCAATAATTCAGCCTTTAACGCTGTCTAAAAACGTAAAGCAGAGTTGGTACAATTTAGTAAATGCCATCCATCCACAAAGCCCATACCAAGCCAATTTCCAACAGCCAATATTTTCCATCTTATTTTCTCTATAATATTTAGCTTTTTGCTTTAATTACACTTGATATTTGTAAAGAGAAACCTGGTGTTGTAATAATTGGATAGCTTTTTTATCTATGTTGGCAGAAACAGAACTTTCTCTTATATCTGAAGAGAAATACAAAAGCAAAACTTCCTTTTCTCACAAACTCAATGCCAAAACTATCCTCTGAGTCACACCGTTTCTTTAAATCATGTTGTTCTGAAAGTTGAGATGTGTTATCTTAAACCTGCTGCCAGGACCCCACTGTTCCTCAGCTAGTACCAAAAAACTACCAGTGTCAATTCATCAAAATGTATATACTTCTCCAAGACATTTTCTCTTTTTCTTTTCTTTTCTCCTCTACTTCCTTCTGATATTCCCACTTTTTTCTTTCCTTCCTTCTACCCTTCTTCTCCTCTCTCTCCTTCTCTCTCATTCGGGATGCAAGAGAGAGCAAAGTGAATACAACCTTTTAAAATCATAGATTCAAAAGAAATTGGGGAGAGTCCTGATACAGCAAGAAAAGTCTCCTCTTACCCATTTTTTTTTTCTGGAAAATAATTCCCCACTGAGCTTCAGAAACTCAGCACAATTGTTTCAGCATTAAGGGAAAAAATAAATCTCCTAAAAGGAAAAGAAAAAAAATGTTTGTGTTGAATTAAAGATTTTAATATTTATAAAAGATTTTAACTGGAGATGAAGCTTTATTTATTAATGCTAATCAAATAGAAATGTACTCTTACATTTTCTCATTATTAAGTACTTAAAATTGCATTATGAAATCTTGGCAAGGTATACTGTTTAATATGTACAAAGGACATAATGAGTTGACTGAACAGTATTCAAATGCATATCTGTAAAGTATTGTTGCAAAGCAGGTTTCCTAAGTTCTCATTCTCTTAAGTTATTCTTAGTATTTTTTAAACACCAACAACAATTCTTAAATTCTTCAATTTTGCAAGCAAAATAGATAATGCTACAAGCACACGGCTACCAAAATTTCCATTTATGTACTCAAAATACCTGTTTTGAAAGGACAATTACCTGTTTTCAGTCACAACTTAGGTGTAAGTCTCTAAAATTTTAGCTGACAGGTTTTACTATGTAATAAAACATGTCAAATGCAAACTGACAAGTGGATTTCATTTTTGGAGGGCTTTTCCTCACACCTTTTTCCATTAGAATACAAGTACTACTTAGCCATATGATTTTCTGCAAAACTTAACTAAAAATGTAAACCATAGTGCATGTCTCAACACCTTCACACTTCCATGTAAGGCTCTAGGGGAGCGGAAGTCTTGCTAAATTCAGGAAAGTGTACTGTCTATAAAGGAAGAGGTGGCCAGCTTTCATCTTTTGTCTTTCTTTAGGTACTTGCGTGCCTGCCTTCGAAACCTCCACTGAGCCCAACTATCCCATGTCTGGTTGCATCTCTGAAATTCTTCAATTACTCAGTTTGTGGACCTAGAATATCATAGTGTCCAGCCACACCTACTCTATAAATAGATGACCTGGATACCGAGAGATGTCAGCCAATGAGCTTAACCACTGCATTTGCAGCTTGTCTTTTAATGGAGATCTAGAGAGATGTACAACGTCATCCCATTAAGTATGCACACGGACCATTTGTTTAACCAAACTGGAAATTATAAGATAATGAATTATGTTAATTTATTTTAAGTCACAATTGGCAAGTTATATAAACAGTTAAGTCTTCTTATTGTGAGTATTGGCTCTAGTTTGGTGAGTGGTGAGGGAATAAGATAAAGTTCACTGAAAGTGTGTGTGTGTGTGTGTGTGTGTGTGTTTGTGCGTGTGTGTGAAATTAATCTATTCCATCACTCCAGTCATTAGCGTAGGCATTAAACAATAAGAATTGGTACTCTTACAACAAAACTTCTTAATTTTGTACCATAATTCTTAGATGAAAAGGAGAGAAGACTATATTTGCATACAAAATTTTAATTATTTAAAATTTTAACCTAACAATAGATATTTACACTCTTAATTGTTCATACAATTGCCTCAACATTAAATAGAAAATGATATTTATTTATTATCAAATGTCGTATAACAAAAGAAGAGCTTCACTGTTATTAAAAGTGGACCACTAGTGCCCCCTTCTGATATGAAAAATGAAGAACAATTATTCTCTTAGACTTGAAAAGACTCTCTACGCTAATCCTCTAAACAGCTGTTTCAAGTCAGATTTATGCCAATTCTTTTCTGATTTAATAATAAATCCCTCATTTATCTCCTAAAATGTTGAATATTCTGATGTTTTACTATTGTGAGTTATCTTCCTAGGAAACATTACAAAGTCAGGGAATCCTGTTAATTCTTAAACATAATCAAATGCCTCTATGCAAATTGAGCTTTAAAATAAATGCTGAAAAAGTCTTTTAAAAAATATTTGATGTTTTATCCTCATGGGTTTTACCTTTTGATTGTGTGAAAGCTAATAAACCTGAATCTATACCTACCTTAATCACATTAAATGTCATGTTACCTCGCTTTTCACCAAATTCAAGCTGATACTCACAGACACACTCCTTCATTACATTCCTCTCTGACATACCATAAAGGGCAAAAGGCAGCACGATAGATTAAAAAGATATTGTGGTACAATATTAATTACAGCATCAGCACCTCTTTCTAGCTCAGACTGCATATAAATGTCTATTTTCATTTTTACATTCAAAATATACTTTGAGGGAGAATGGATTTATGGCATAGACACAGTCAATGGGAACTTTGCTCAGATATTCTAATGGCATCGAGGATGAGCATATCCTAGAAAACTTGGAATCTTTGTCTTTAACCCAATCTAGTGTTTGTGCAATTATTTTAAGATTATGAGATTGGGAGATAGTATATAAATCATAATGTGACTAGGCACAATAAAATGGAAACTTTAAAAATTCTTCAGGAAACTAAAACTCCAAATATCAATTTTTCCTTAAGGATTTTTTCTAAAAGAATAACAAAATAATCTTTTTCACAAGTGAAATATTAAAATAAATGGTACTGTATTCTTAAATACAAATAGTTTTCTGCATTTTGGGCCTATTGCGGTACACTGACACAAACTTTGATTAGTTAAAATTGCCCACAAAATAACAATAACTTGTAACACCATTTAACCATGTCAAAATAAAAATATTCAATATTTGGAACTTATTTCATCAAAATATGAATTTGTATTCAAGGCCAACCTCCGAAAATAATTCAGCCTCAACCACAAATGTCATGCTGAAACTTCAAGTCAGCTTGCTGAATAAATATGCCAGTTACCTGGCCTGGCACAAATCGTATTTTATACTCCTCAAGTACCCTTATTCCATGTAATTATTATCCATATCTCGCTTCATAATAATTTTGCTTTCTGGAAAATGATTTTGTGTTTTTTCAATCCTTCCTGCTGTCCACGTCAGGGTGTGTTTCTTTTTCACTGACGGAGTTTAACTTTCACACGTGGAAAATGACAACCGTTTCGATTTGGTGATGCAAAACATCTGAATTCATCAGGAATGACTGGGCCAAGGGACGTGTTTTCAGTGCTGTATCTCAAATTGAGAAGCCCTACGCCGTGAAACTATGAAAGACCCAGGAAGTAGCATCAAGGGGATAATTTCTGAGTGGTATGTTTGTACTTATCAAATTAGTGACTCTCCTAGAGCTCATCCTTGTGACCAGGACGAACAGTAGGGTGAGGACTGCTGACTCTGCTAGTCATTCTCCTTCCCTGGGAATCTGACAGAACCACTTATTGCTACTAAAAATCTGTGATGTGATCCAGATGTTTCCATTCCACGTTTTCCCTTCGGATCTTCAGAAATATACAAAGAAATCTCTCCATATTCAGAATAATAAATCAAATGAGAAAGCAATTTAAATTATAATCCTATTTTTAAGAAGCAATAATGATTGCATCCTATCACAGAAAAACTGAAATGTATTTGATTTCTAGCTTTAACTCTTTGACTGCATTTAATTATAGCCCTCATTTTATTATCACTACCAACAGCCATATGTGGGGCACCTTTGAATGCATTCTCTCTGACACTCGGAGGCCAATTCTCTCTGAATGCAAACTACACCAGTACAGCTGCAGAGTGTGCTGCCGGTGTGCGGACACTGGAGACACGCAATTGTTGCTAAGTTGCATTGCATTAATAAATATCTACCTCAAAACGCGGGCAGGCACGAAGGCTTTAAGGCAAATGATACATTCTCTTCGGAGATCTCTGAGTTGCTAATGGTGATTCAGAAGGAGGAGAATCCCTAATATTTTAGTCATAAATGAAACAGTAATATGTACGGTTCAAATATTGCTATTATAATCAAAAGGACTCCCAAAGAGAGAGCAAATGTGATCCACGTAGACGGGAGGAAAATCATCTGCTCAGAGACTGAAACATTCAGCCCTAAATTCCAATTCTTCATTCATATATGCCAGTTATCCAAATGTTTAAAATATTTGGAAGAAATAACTGGGCTTTCCCATTTATGTGACTATTTATAGCATTTGTACACATCCCCATTCGCCTAGTTTTATGATGTATTCTCCAACCGATATTCTATCTAAACTTGTGGATTTGTGTACTAAATATGAAAAGAATACAATGGTATTCAAACAGGAAAAAATTGAGAGAAAGAGGTGCTTCAAAATATTAGCAAATACAACTGTTATACCTGTTATGATGAATTCCAACTATAAGTAAAGATTTTTTCCCACAGTAGATTGGGGGAGTTCATGATAACTATAGGTATGATCAAGGCTTATTTCAATGCTTTGAAATGTCAAATGAGTAATTTTATTCTCTTTTATTTTTAAACTATTTGCAGAGACAACACAAATTATATAATGTTACATTTATTTTAACCTACACTTCTTCCTTCATAAGGTTACTTGTCTAAACATTTCACTAACATTGTGCAATTTTAAACTGAGAAAAAGAACAAAGTTACAAGTGTGACAATTTATCAGGAATAGATTAAGTGACAGCTGTAACTAGAATCAGAATTAGTAGATTATTTTAATAGTTCCAGGAAGAGTATAATTTACAAAAGTACATTTGAATGATGTTAGGAAGATAGCATGAGAAATTATTTGCTTAGTACAAGATGATGTCTTTAAATTAAACTTTGGTAATATTCTCTCCATTAAAATACTTTTTTTTTAAGTATAGAGATGTGTCTCCTGATTGAACAATTTAATCCATCATCTGGTTCATTGACATGAGGGAAGGTATTTCCTAAATATTTTACTCGTCATGGAATCTCTTTGCAAATTTATGATTTTTTTAAAACTATCTTTTAATGGATCTATTGTCCTTTCCTCTCATCATTTTAATTCTAAAAATATGGTATAAGCTTCCAAATGTTTTGATATATTAAATTGGCCGCAACTCATCTTTCTCATAACCTAATTCTTAACAAAGAATATACTGAAGCATAGCTTCTTCGTTATGTCCCCTTTACCAAATTCCCAAGATCTAAACATCTGTCCCTTTTTCCCTTCGAAAATTGCCTGAAATACTACTTCAAGAAGACTCGACCACTTAAGGGGCATTAACCCAAAATCTCCTCAGGGCTAATATCTCAACAGTCAATACTTACTCTACTACCAGAAATAAACAACCCACTTGACTTCAATATATTATCTGTGATCCATGCTTTTTGTGAAACATCTTTCATTATTCCTATCAGTATGTTCTTTTGTAATTCTCTCCATGTGAAAGTCATTTTTTTTAGATTAAAAAGGAAGAAAAGCTTTCAGAGGAACTATTTAACCCCTGTACAGCCATGCATGTATTCAGGCCCTTATTAGATGACGATGGTGATAAAAACATTATTATTTTCATAAATGTTCCTGAAAAGGGAAAACTTCAGTTTGTGAACTAGACTGAATGCTAAGAAATGTTCAATTCCAGATTATGTAATTTTTAAATTTCTCTTTCTAAACATTCCTTCCTTGGTAAGAATAATGTGTTGACTACTTATTATCCCATTTGACTTTTACAAATCATATGCATTGCAGGGCTGAATGTATTTTGCAGGTCAGTCAATGTTTTGATATTATGAGCAGAATCATGACTTACAAGGACTATAAAGAAAGAAATTGCACTGCATCCTTACCCTCACAGTGATTACATTCTCTTTGAAAGCAAAATAACTTTAATTAAAGCATAGCCTCTAAGTTATGCTCTCATAGAGCATAGAAGATTCCTATAGTCTCTTTTAAATTAAAACTATGAATTCAGTATTATATGTACTAGGACAAAGGTAAAAGTTATCTTCTCCATTAACTGATTCAGATGTGTGTTCCTCAGTAGAGCCAAAGAGAAAGAAAAGTGAATGAGTTATAAATACATAGATTTAGCAGGGAGAAATAGAGAAATAATAGGTAATTCCTAGGTACATAATAGGTAAACTGCATGCAAGAAATGCAAACAAAGATTTGAGCTGTGTTACATTATTGATTTTAGTCAAGAAAGAATATTTTTAGTAATATCCATATTCATGGCACACTTAATTCAGTCCCCAGTTTGCTTCATGTTTTGGGGTTTGCTAAAGACAGAGAAAGAAGTCCTGTAGTGTCTGCACAAAAGCATCAGGGATCTGACATCAACCAACCAAATCCTTTCTAATCCTGAATTGTAACTGGATACTCAGAACCTACCAAAGTGGTCTACTCAGAGAACTCAACAAATGGCCATGTGTAAATGCAATAAATGACAAAAAAGTAAATGAATAAAAGGAAAACTAGAGATCAATCTATAGACAAAGGTACAATCAGAGAGGAATCTATAATTGAAAAATAAAATGTGACTTGAAAATATAAATCTCCATGTGACCATTTAAACTACAATTCTATAAATGCAAGCACTCTGTACACAAAGGCAGTTATTAACAGAAATTAATATTTTGCCACCATCACAGTTTCACCTGGTAAGAATGTTAATTGTGTCCATGTCTAAGCAGTGCCTTCTTAAATGGATTTTGAATAATCTCAGAAATGACATCACAAAACAATTAGCCAAGTTCATTAAGGAAATTCATTCCAAGTATATCAAGGCTTGCAAAGGAATGACAGCTTTTTAAAGGCAGCTCATCTCCTTGAAATGGATTGTTTTCTTGAATCCTCTGTTGGAACTTGTGCAGTTGGTAGCACGCAGTTGATTGTTCCTAGCATTTACATGAATGTGTATGTGCTTATGAGTGGCTACTATGTGTGAAGTCCAAGGGGACTGCTCCATGTTAATGAGAAACCAAGGAATTCCTCTAGCAGCATCTGGTGTAAGTGTGAATCACATAATTTAAATCTGTCTTACATTCCTGGTTTCAAATTTTAGGTCTTCTTTCTTTAAGCCCCACTTTAATCACTATAATATTAACAGGTGAAAAGTGTTTTCCTTTGTGTTTCAAGTAGCAATTGTAGATTGGGAAAACCACCACCCCGTGGGCCCTGATGAGACAGAATGAACATCACCAGCTCATATTGTTACTTTCAGGACATCTTGAAAAGGCAGACATCCCACTGCCAGGTACATCCCAATCTGACAGTAAGCCTCTCGTGAGCACAGGTCTGCAGTCAGTAGGCAAAGTGATAGGTCACCCCAAAGCACTCGAATGCTCAACTCTTTCAGTATGAAGGTCCACCTCACCAGACTCAGAGCTCTTCATTTTTCACACCATTCTTTGTAAAGATTATAATGGAGATGCTTCAGCAAAACTTAAAGAATGTGCTACCAGCAATTTTCATGATAAAGCCAAGAATAATAATGTGAAGTTTGTGTCAAAGCTGCTTTTATTTGAATTAAAAAAATAATCAATAGCATATTTTAATAGTGTCACTAAGTTAAACCCATATCAAGCCTTCGTTTTGACAATTCTGTGAGTTTCAAATCTCATTTCATGTATAAAAACATTTTAAGAGAAAAACAAGTTGGCAATTAACTTAAAAAGGTAAATGATTTAAACAGTCTTCCTTCTTGCACCC